>NC_081249.1:158466055-158769962 GCF_030490865.1 Poecile atricapillus | reverse complement strand
CCTGGAGTTCTGTGTTAATCCATCTCTGCAAGAAGAAGCTGGGGAAAAAAACCAAGGTTTTTTTACTCAAAGATTTCAGGTAATCATGGAGGACTGTTTTGTGGGAAAAATTGCTGCATTGCTCTGCAAAACTCAGCCATTACCAGAAACCTGGGTGTCCCTATCACTCAACCTCTCTGCCACAATAGATGAGATCACAGACCAGTATAACAAAACCTAATGTAGTAAGCTACTGTGTGAAAAAGTACTCTTAGTATTCCTTTCAAGCATCAGAATACCTCCTTCACTCTTGCTTTCAACTCATGTGACTCATCTCTTCACATGCACCCTCCTCTAAATCTTTCTTCCGTATCAGTATGCTTTATCTCTTTCTTTGAGTCTTTCACTCATTTGCTTGCACAGGAGCCTACTTCCCCACTCCAACACATGCTGAGGACCTTGGTGCAGGAGAGCTAGGGGTGTGAAAAGGTTGATCTTTAAAAAGAAACAAAATCAGAATATGGAACTTGGACCTCCCCCCACCCCATTATTATAAAGATACAGTTTTGACTTCTACATACTGCAGCATTTTACTATTTAGGCACATTATGGGAAAATGTCTATGTCATCTTCGCTTCTCTTACTTAAACATCCTCAGACACCCCTTTAAAAAGAAAAATCGAAAACACTTAGAAATGTACCGAGTTTATTTTGGACTGCTTGCATTTTACAGCTAATCTAGTAGGTAAAGCTTGTTCCATGTATTTGGCACATCAGCTTGCTCCTAAACATGAGTGACGTTTGTTGAGAGCTGTTTATTAAAAATATTGCTATATTTAAAGAAAATACACTCTCCTTGAAAGTCCAGCATAGAGCCAAACATCACAGAGCAGAGGATCTGGAAAGATGTTTAGAAAGTGGAAATGCCAGCTATGTTACTGCACAGAAAGTTTGAAAACTGAATTAGGAATCAAACTGTCAATCATGTGTATTAAGATAGGATACCAGTCTAGAAACGTATCCCTTGGCAATATGCTGAATTTAAGGAAACAAAGGCACATAAGAGTAGGCAGCCAACTTCAACCTCACTTTCCTGTTTTGAAGATGTTTGAGCCTTCCTATTCCTACAGAAATGCACAGCACAGTTTGTCTCTTCTCACAAACAGAATTAAAATCACTTTCCTTGAGTTCTTGCATGATTACCTTGAGGACTCAACACAGAGAGGGGCATTCTTATGTCTGCAAGTAAACGTGTAAATTCCTAACAAGGGTGCGGCTCATTGACAAATCAGTAATTTCATAAATTTTAATATATATGATTCTCTGAAGTTTTATAACTTCAAAGCTACTGGTGAACATTCCACCTCCTTGTAGATGGAGGTTCCAGTTTAGTGGGGGGAACAGAAAAAGAGTTCATTGCTGACAGCAGCCAGCATTAAGGGTTGATTCTCTCCAGTGACGGAGTCATTGCAGTGAGTCACCACATACAACAGCATGAGCCTCCTTTATTCTCTGCCTGCCAGGAGGTGTCAAAGTATCTGCCCGTGTGTCTGTCCCTATGTTTACACACTATTATGTCATCCATGACTGCACCTCAAAAACTCAGAACAGTCACAGTGGGAAGCAAAGGATTACCTCCCTTTTATGGATATGATTTTGAGTCACAAGAAAATCAAAGGAGTTGCATGAAGTCATTTAAGAGATATCTGCACACTAAATTCAGTGCCATACAGACCTTCCCAGCATAGATGTAGATTGCCTTTCTCACAAACCAGCACCTAATCTACTGTGCTTCCAAGCTTCAGGAATAAGAGAAGAGCACAAGGCTAGATGACAGTACTGGGTCAGGAATCCATGCCAGTATTTTTACAGCTTTTTACTTACATTTTTTACAACCCATTTGTGGGATAACTGAGCAGCCTACTGAAGCCTCCTGAATCTAGTGTTGAAAACAGGAACTTCCTTTCTCCCTGAAAAGCTAAGATTATCCTAGAAATTCAGATTTTTTTTATCCCAGAATGAATTTCTGATCTCAGAGTGATGCCCAGCATTCTCTTGATAATATACAGTATAACTAAGAAAGGCAATAAATAAATGAGGTTTATATCTATGGGTGACTGGCACTAGCAAGCCAGGACAGCTGACAACAGAAAGCCAGCCTTTCCTCTCCCATATTTTGGGCACAATTTCAACCTGACTTGCTGGACCAGGAAGGCAATGGAAAGCAGCAGTTCCAAGTCATGAAAATTTGCTTCGGGGGTGGGGAGGTGTGGATGTCTGAGTGTGTGTGGGGAGTGTGATGTGTATGTCATGAACAGTACGTACAACTGTATTCCAGAGAAGTCTTCCTGCATAAAAATACAGTGAGCAGACTCACTGACAAGTAGAGAAATACCAGTGGAAGTCAGCATGAGCCTTCCTGCTTTCCATGTTAAAGACACCACACACTCATCCCAACTGCTAATGCCCTTCTGTACTTGACAGCCTTCTTTCTGATTTCTCTTATTCACCTCTCTACTCCCTGGTTCACTGTGGCTCTCTCTTCTCTGGCTTTTCCCCACATTTCATTTCATAACTTCAGACACACATTTCAGCCTATTCACACACATTTTGGCTTCTATTTTTAGCCTCAATAAAACAATGCCAGATTAAAACAAAATCCAGTTTGGATGGGCAAAGTCGTCCCCTCTATAGGTAGCTTAATGCCAAAGTACCAGATGTGAGACAGAAGCAGCCAAAATATTATATAACCTCTCCCCAGTCTTTGCACACCTGATCTTGAATGACATTTCCAAAACAGCAAGGAAACACAGGCAGTTAGCCATCGATTCACTGCTGAGAACAAGCAATGCCCAGCCTCCAGTCAGGCAAAAATGCCAATTGCCTGCAATCATTACTTATCCTGCTTCAGAGTTTGTCAGAAGCAAAGGCTCCTAAAATTCAAGCTGAGTCCTAGCTCTTTGACAGGGAAGCTGATTTCTAAAGACTGCTCTTTCCATTTTCTCCTGCTTTCTTGGAAGAGTCCTGAGATGTGGAATGTCCTTTCAGTGGCATAAGACCAGCAGCAACAGGAAAAGGCTCCTTCCTTTCATAAAACAAAGGCAGAAAGTTGAGTAAAAATCTGAGAGGCAGGCTGCTCTCACAAGTTAAGGAACAAACATAATTTCTGATGATTATAAGTGAACACTGACCCTCAGTTCTATCCAAGAGGTGATGGCTGAGTTGGATATTATCTTCTTAACATCATCTAAGAATGGCCTGGAACGCTGCTTCTGGCAGCACTTTACACTCTGCTGAAACTTAATGAGACTTATATACACTTTTCTCAGAACTGGGTAAACTCAAACATAGTCATGTCCTGTTGGTAACTTGCATCTATTTTAAAGGTACTGATTTGAAACATCAATATTTGCTCATTGTTAGTCATAAGATAATGGTTCCCTGCCCCTCCAAAAAGTACTAAGAAATGGGGTAAAAAGAAAGCCTCTTTACCCTTCTCCTTTCCCTTCTGGCCCATCTGGTACTACAGGCTTGTGTGTCATTATCTGACCTGGGACTGATTCATCAACTAAAGCAGAGAGTGAAATTATTTTTCCCCCCTTCCTGTGTGCCCTCTTTATAAAACTGTGGAATTCAGTAGGGGTAAGAGAGAAATTATTCAGGATGTTTTTGTGATACATAAAAAAAACAATGCCTTTAGGAAGATAACTGTAAGAACAAATGTGCAACTAAATGTCCTCCATTGTAATTGATTCTTTGCCCTCCCAAAAAGGGAGGCACAATAGTAGGATTCAACTCAAGCTTCACTGCTTTCCAAAGTATGATAAAAGGGATGAATTCTGTTTCTCAATGATCCTTTCTCAGCATGGAAACACAAGAGAGATACTGACAGAACTGCTGTTAACAAAGGCTATACACAGGGCGAGAAACTGCACCAGAAAAGTTTGATGCAAAGTGCTGGATATCACACAGGAGCTCCCTCTTCAATGATGCAGCCAGAGCTTCTCAGCCACACAGGTGGTTCTGAAAGGATTTATGTGGAAGAACTCATCATGACTCCATTCCTGGACTAGCATAAGTAATGAGGTGACATCAAAAGTTGCTCTTTTGTGTCATAAGATACCTTCTGCCTGAGTAGTCAAAGTAGACTAAGGTAGAGGTTACTCGAGGTGCCCATTTGAAGGTCATCTTTTAAAGTGAAGACCATTTGTGCAGTCAGTCACACCAACAACATAGAGAACCAGGAGGGTGGCAAATGAAGACTGGAATTAACAGGATTAGTGAGACGGAGGAGGCATACCAGCAATGTGCTGTGTAGAAACCTGAGTGATTTCTTTTCCCAGCTGCTCCTGATGAGGGATTTGGACAGTGTGGTGAGACCAGCTGAAATCATAGTCAAGGTTCCTCCTGGGAATGTGGTAACAACATAAAAATAAATACATTGGTGCTCAACAATCTATTGCTTTCCAAGGCTGCAGGGAACCTGGCAGAAGCTGAGGAAGCCTGGACAAGGCTGGGCAGCTGGGAATTCCACTCCACTGTAACAAATGGCTGGAAGTCTCACACAGACCATGCACAGTGGTAACAGTACATATTACATCCCATCCCCACCCTTTATGCTCCAAGAGAGTTGAGAGATACTCGTGGATAAAATAATCTCCACATTCCACACCTTTTTTTTTTTTTTTGTTTGTTTAGGTCTGCCAAAAAATACAAAGTGATTGTATGTGTCTTGTTTATATGCCTGCTGTGTTTACTTGCCTTTTTTTTTCCTGGACCGGGATACTTTAGAAGCTTGTACCTCTGCATACCTGCTAAAGGAATCTAAAGAGGCTGCATTTCAAGAATAACATTCAAGCAGTAGGTAGACAATGGCCAATCAAGACTTAGCACTTCCAATGCTACCTCTAATTTCAGGTCTCCAATAACAAGACATATAATAACATGACCTTGTTTTGAAGGTCCATACAATAATCTTGGATATAAAAAACTTTAGAAATACACAGCCTACTTGTAGATTTTCTGTAAAATTAAAAAAAATCTGGAGTGTGCTAGATGGTGAGAAAAGTACAAAAGTACTGTCACTAGTTTACAAGCAGGCTCCATTCATTGCTCCATACTGGACCACACTGCTTACACATTCATCATATTTGGATGGCATCCAGACACTACTCTCCACCTTAGCCTAAAGAAGGATATCACTAGAAAATGAAGAATAGCAGCCTGCCTTCTACATGGATTAGATCCAAACCATTTTATTAATCCCCATATTCTTCTAGTCTATTTGTAGCTCAGGATGCAGTTTTAAGCCCTTGAAGATGATAACACACTTTATTTCAAAGAGTTGCATACTTTCTGGATGTGGCATTCATGCACATATGGGGGCAGGTGAATGTCCAAAATAAACAGACAACTGTTCATCACCCTGCAACTAAGCACAGCTACAGAACTGAGAATCATGGGAAATAAAAACAAGTCTTTACCAACTAGCTCAAGAAGTTTCATCCTAGTTTCAGACTGAGTTTTGACACTCACTCTCTGTATCAAGTTTAGTTCTCCAGAGAACTAAAACACAAATAAATTAGTTTTGAACTCATGTTTTCAACCCGACTAGGTAGAGATCCAAGATTTTGCATGAATTAGTGGTCTTCACTGTCAAACTTGAAATGCATATTATTAATTTTTACTTCCCCTAATTCTAATGGGTTTTTTTCTCCTCTCAGCAGACACTGTGGATATGTTACGTGGACACTAGTAATGTAAACATTAGCACAATAAAACTGCATTACTGTTAATCAGTCTGATTATGGAAAGATGAAGGTCCTGTCAAGTTTGGAGCCAGGCCTCAGTCTTGCCCAGTAATCATGATTCATGTTTGTTTGTGATTATATAGCTTATTAGTACATTATGGCTTTGTCACAGCAAAACAGAACCCCAGAGGTGTTCTGTCTTCTGAAGCTTTTAAAATAAAAATGTCACAAACTGTCAAGAAGCTTGCAGCAAATGAAGGAGAAAAGGAGAATGACATAGGTGTCATTCATACAGCAACTCAACAGTTACTGTTAACCTCTGGAAATCAAACCAAATAAAATCATCTTGAGTGCCTACTCTACAGCTGCACTGAGGGGTTAACTATACTTCCAGATTGTTCCTATCTCTGGGCTCTTGCAGACAGGAGTCTAGTTCAGGAACAGAGAAGCTGCTTGGGACTATGCTGTTATGTTTTCATAAAGGGCTCTTCACCCCCCAATCTCCCTAAAACCTCCACTGTGTTAGCATTTTCAAAAAAAGAAAAATAATAAATAGAATACATTTCTAACTTTGAGATTTTGACACATAACTACAAAAATTCCTTGATACTTCTTGCTGGCTTGTTCAAAAGCTGAATTCTGGTGGAAAAATGACACCTTTTTTTTCTAGATCTTCACTTTCTCAAGAAAACAAATTCACACACTATTCACCTAATGCCACTAGAGAGAAAAGGAAAATAAACCAGCAAAACATGGCAAAATGTCTCCATACACCTTACATTCTTAAAATATATAGGAAAACAAAAAAGACCAGCCTGACCATCATTTGAACTCAAGCACAGCCTCCTAAAGACAACCTGGACCTGAACAACCCACCACAGTACTTATCTTAGCTGTTACTCAGCAGCTATACTCTGAAGACTTTGAAAAGAGAACTGGTTCAATTTCAATTCAAAATCACCCTTGCTTCAATAATACAAATTGACTTGCTAAATTCCATGAAACAGGAAACAATCAATGTAATGCTGAGGGACCCTCAAAGTAACACTGAATAAAAGCAATGTGATAATGGCTGTATTTTCAGAAAGCCACTAGTGGCTGGGTGCTCAGTGAAAACTCAGGTCACAAGCAATTTAAATGTTCCCTAGAGGTAGTAATTTTTAATTTAGATTTTAATTTTAATTCTAACTTTGTTAGAATAAATCCTGCTAAACTTCCACAAATTTTGCTACAAACCTGTCTCTTCAGACACTACAAATAACCCCCATTTGCTATCTTGCAAATTCAGCTTCCTGTCTGTATAGGGTTACGAGGGTCTCTGCCTTCTCTTTCATTACACCAGTGACAGACAGCTCCCACAAACTCTGCCTATGAAATGAGGATGAGGCTACTTTCATTGTAGTGGAGGCTTGTTTCAGAATCCTGATCTACCCTGCAGAAATGTTGACTTTTATTTTCCCTTTTATTTCAAAGGATCTGTTCTCGAGAGCCTGAGCCCACTGCACAAGTGTCTACAACTGCTATTTTACAATTGCAGCACTAACCACTAGTGAACTGTCTTCTGGACAGTCTAGTTAGAAGTTCCCATACTGCCTGACTCTCTCTTCCACTGAGCATCATCCTGGCTTGAGGTAAGATCACTTGTGACACCTTTATGCTTCTTCACAGAGGCCCATAACTATTCTCAGACAGGCTGTTAGAAAAGGCCTATTCAAGCTTCTCAGATATTTTTGAATATCTGTATGTTTATACAGAGGTTCTGTCAGATTCCTCTTTTACTACTGCAGTTTTTCACAGCCTTCTGTCTTTAAATGCTTGCAGTTTATTCTGTGATTTTCTTTATGACTTGTGTGTCCAACCTCTCTAGTTGGTATCTAAGATACTAAATACATGTGAAACAGTAACCCCAAGTAAACTGCTGCTGAGGAGAAATTGGGGCCCTAGTATAAGCAATCAATGGAGAGAGTGAAGAAGAAAAACAGCTGTTCCTGCAGCAAGGAGTACGACTGCAGAGTAGTTTCTGAGACACATAAACTGGGCACAACAGCCTCTGACACATACCAGTGGCTTGGTGCAAAGCTGAAGAAAATATCTTTCCCCAGTTTCCAAGAATAAACGTTTTGCTCTAGTTAGTTTAATCATGGCAATATTTAGTGCTCTTCTTGGAGCTCTTTTAGTAGCAAGGAAGCTTTGAGTGACCTACCCACCATAGTTCCACTAGCCTACCCCTAGCAAAACCTGGGCTTAACCTAAGCCCTATTACTCCTTGTTAAATAGCAAGGCTAACCCTTCGTTTCAGCTTTAGAGAAGGTAGTTTAGCACAATGCAGCTAGACCAGTTCTACAGAAGGAAACATGAGCTGAAGTTCTCAATTCTCACTGGATTACAAGTACTCACAGAGAAGTGACTACCCTGAATTTTATAGTTGTTATCTAGCCTCTATTATTGCTCCAGCTCTGGCTGTTGCATACCATCATTAATATTATCATCCATCTTCATGCATGCACTGCATAGGTATTCATAGAAATGGAAAAGGATAACAAAATGCTACCTACAGTTATCACAGACACACATAAAGTATTCAGAGGGGATGGAGAGATTCTCTTGGAACGGTTAAAATTACAGGGTGGCAACTGTAACAGTACTCTTGAAACTGTGAAGAAGAAGGCAGAATTCAGCACACAAACACCTTCATGTAACTCCACTCAACAAACCAGTTTGTCAATACACTGAGAACTTGATTTTTACATTTACTTTTAAATTTATCTGTCACCTTGCTTTATATACTTACTAAAAACTTAAATTACACTATGCAGTAGACCAAAACTTTTGATTCAACTATGCATATAACACCAGGTTAACAGAATTTTATTTATTTTGATAATCATTATATGCCAGAGTACACTGTCACATTCCAATATACTATAGTGTGTTTTATATTGGCTATGGCCATTCATCCTATAAAATCTCTGGTAGGATAACTGGAGTTTTTGGCAGGTGGTAAAGTGTGGGAGGCAGTTAGGAACTGTATGTTAAGTGCATTAGCTGAATGTTTGTGCTAGCAAATCAGCAAAAAAATCACTGACATAAAAAATGGAAATGTCATATTTTAAGTTTCAGATATAAATATCCAAGAGATGAACTGGGCAGTTCACCTCCCCACAAACTTTTCTTTTCTGAAAACAGAGAGATCACTGCACTAGTGATACTTAAGTCATGTTTTCACAGTTCCATTGCAAAACAGAAGGTCAGAAACATAGTTTTTCAAAGCATTCTGGAACACAATGTATCTGTATATTCCATTATAGCACTACCAAAAATTACTGTGAGCCACAGGTAATATGGGTTTACAAGACTATGCTCTACCTGCCAATAGGCCTGCATAAATGAAAAACTGTTTGGGTCCTCATTTGCTGAGAACTTAACAGCAGATAAACCTGTCTGAATTAATTAGCCACTAGGGAACGACAAAGATTTTATTCTGTAACTCTCCGATTTTCCATTGGATACTTTCACCTCTACTGATTGACTTTGCTATGCTGCTGATTCACAAGTCTCAGTTATGTCTTTCTGCACTAAGAGCTTTTCTGCAAGACCAAAGAAAAATGTAAAGAATGTCCTGGCCTTTATTACAAGCCAAGCTTGAACAAGAGAGCATCTTGAGCCAAAGTCTAAAGCAAAAAGGAATCATTTGAGCCAAGGTGGTTTCTTTTCTCCCCAGCCATATTTTAAAGGGTCTTCCAACTCTATGAGACTCAGCCTTTGCTCCCTTCTGCTTAGTCTTTTTAATCTCAGGGGGTATAAATTCCCTGCACAGCTGAACCCAGACTGTTACCTAGGAACCACTACATGTAGAAGAGGCAGCTGTGTTTCTTCTTGCTGATAGTTTTTTCATCTTGAAAAAGATGAAAGCATCCCAGCATGCCCACCCCCACTTTCACAGTCTTTGGCACTGTCACTCACCTGTGGAATATGTTCCTGGCTCACAGGATGCAGCACTGTGAAGGCTGTTCTGGAATCCATTCAGTTGCTTTTCAGTGGAGGTGACCCTAGGAGGTAAAACCATAAAATCAGACAGAGATAAGAAGTAACAGAGCAAGGAAGAATAAAAGTCTCAAACAAAAAAATGAGAATTCCCCTAGTTTACATAATCTTACTGGCTCTGTAACCATGAAGCTGTGCCTGAACATGGTATGAAAAAGGCAGCGACAGCAACTGACTCCAAAAAAGCAGAGCAGGACAAATGAACAGTCAAGCCACCAGGAAAACTTCAGTGTGACTGAAACACTTAATTTTCTCATGTACCTTGGAAGCTGATTCTGGAGAATAAAGAAGATAGTAAATTGTATTGGACCACCAACATACATCACAACTAGTAATGATGTGGTCATCTTAGTCCAATGATTTGAATTAAAGTGATTAAGCAACTGTTGCACAGAAATGCACATGCTGTCAAAACATGCTAAATTCAAGAGTTAATCTTTGCATCTTGCTGCAGCAGAGAGAACTCATTTTGCCAAGATTTCTCACTTACCTTGCAAACTGAGACACACAGGATGCATCTAATTTTCAGTAATCCAGTGCCATTCCTCAAGCGATACCTTATGCAAATCCCTCTGCATTGATCTCAGCACTTGACTTACAGCAAAACTATGCTCTGTAGACTACAACTGCACTTTAACTCACAAAGATTCATTACCAAACTGAGACCATGTTCTCCTACAGAAAAATTTGGTTTACTCACAAGAGAAGGGCAAGCTGTACAGCTGCAAGTGTCTATCCTGTCCTTAAAAATCTATACAATTATCCATCTATTCCTGGTTTGTCCCCTCCTCCCTTACTCTTTCTTGCTTTTCTTCCTTCTGGCCCAACTCATTTCCAATCACTACAGACTTTGGTATGTGCACTCATGTCTGCCAGAGCTGTTCTTCACTCTTTCACCTCTGGGGCGTTACAGTTGCTGTCAGCTCTTCTCCTGAAGAGCATCATAATCTCCAATCCCCATGGGATGCCCTGAAAACTAATGGACTGTTATTCACTGTTTAAATCGTTGCTTAAACACATGCAGTTTCTATGGTTTTATCTGAAACCTTTTGCTTACATGTTTCAAGGTCAGCAGGTTGCCAGTAACCCAGGTGTTTCTGACAGCTAAAAGGTCTGTGAGGGACTCCTGAATTTTATTTCAGCTGGATTTCAGTGAAATGGACTCCACACATGAAGGAAGAGTGATGCAGATACATTTGCATACCACAACCCCTTACTTCAGTCAGCCTTAAATGGAAATGCTATTGTCAAATGAGGTGCCTGTTTCTGTGTTTATTGTCTCTTGGAGAGACTTACAGATTTGTTCTTATGGGGATTTTTGTGCTGATATTGCATGGTCCTTCTGGGAGCTGAGAATCCAGATGGATCTTGATGCTTTTTACATAGAAGTTCCATGCTCATAATTAGCTTGTCCACTTTAACACAGCACAACTGACAGCCAAATTCAGCTCACCCTTCAGTAAGCAGAATGCAAGACTAGTAATTGAAAAAGTAATCAAGAATGCCAGCAAGTACAACAATAAAAAAGCTAAACAGGGAACTGTCACTCTTCTACCTTATTGTTCAGAGAATATCTCTACAGACTTGCCCTTCTCTTGTCTACCCACAGCGCTAGGTACCTTGATTCTTGCAGTTTCAACAGTCACCTCATTCTGAGAGCTCATTCTAAGGTCTGCTCCTGGGATCTCCCATCATTCTAAGCTTACTTCCTCATACTCTCTGTGCTGTCCTGATGGAAGCTTCAGTGCCAGAACATATTCACTGTTTAAACTGATGTCACCCCTTTCCACTTTCTTCCTCCTTGGGTTGGCTGAAATCCTACTGCCTTTTCTCAGTTTCTTACTTTTAATGTCTGTGTTGTTTTTGCTTCCCCTTCTCCAGTGCAATCCATCGTTATGTTCTCTATTTATTCTTCAATACTAACAAAAAGAGTCCCATCTGCCCCCTCCATTTAAGTATCTGTCATTGCTCTTTTCTATCCCCTATACAGAGCTAACTCCTCCTCAAAGCTGATACTGGCTTTCTTAATTTAGGTACTAGACTAGCACTAAGCTGCCCAGCCTTGGACAGCAAATTCTGTTCCACAGGTGAAAGATAAATACTTTTTTGACTGAATTTTGAACACCTTTGTTTAACAACCTACTTTTGGGATGCTACAGATGCATCTAAAAGTCCAGTGGAACCAGACAGGTCTGACACTAACATATTCACATCACAAAAAGCCCAGGCTCGACAAGAGGACAGCAACAGATATAAAGACCCAGAGCAATTTATTCCTCTGTTGCTCTTGGATGGGGTACCCCTGTATGTGTAACATGTGTATGATCTGAGGCTAGCCAAGGGCTACGAGCTACAGGTCTAGTGAGCCCAGCTGTGTCAGGGTGTTAAATCAAGGCATGTCTCTGAGATGCACTGCTTTTACTGCCAAAAGTATCTAAGGGTCAGGCAGCCTGATTAACCCAGACATTTGGGAGCTGAAAAAACAAGCATGCTGCAGTACAGCAGTAGCAAAACTGTCAAAGGGGTTCCAGTAACTGTTAGATGTGTGTCCTACTGCCTGTCCTCTTTTCAGTGGGCACTCAGTTTATGTGTGTGATGTACCTGGCTCACTAAAGACACCTCATGTATGGGCAAGACAGGATACAAAACAGAGCCACAGTGTTTTACAGGGCTCACTCTGTTATTATTGTCTGTTTTTGGCACATTTGCTAGGCTTGGCCAGCGTATCCTAGAAAAGCTGGCTACTTCTGTGTCCAACTGCAGTCAGGACTCCTCCCCACTCTGGGATAGATTTCCTGAACCTTGAACCCTCTACCCTATTTCTGTACTAGTCACAATAGAGAATAAACTTTGATTCTTCTACTGTTAGCACCATGTAAAACAAAAGAGAACATGGTAGAAAGATTTTTGTGCTGTGGTGGTGGGACTTGAAAGGAATATTTAATTCAAAAGGCTTCCTGAATAGAGTTGTTATGACATTTACAGAGATGTTAAGCACAAGAAATTATGCCATGCTGATCAATATCCCCAACAGTTTGTAATGTTCCAGTCTACTGCTGGTAAACTTGGTGATCTTCTTGGTCTCTCCCTGATAATATCTTGAACAGTATATTCCTTTTCCCTACCTAGCATTTCTTCTCCTTATATACAATGGTCTAATATTGACAGATCAATTTTTCTGAGATGTTTTCTTTGACTGATGGTTCTGTTCACAGGTTGTTTAAAGCCTTATTCTTCTTGACACTGTCACTGAGAGGTTTTGAAAAGTTACTATGTGAATGATAGCACAGAAATGTGTATTTATTACAACTTAGTCATTCCTAAAAGCTGAAAGATTTTTCATCTACCACCAGTTCACTCTGGTGAACAGTTGAGCTAATGTATTATTTTACTTTGCATGCTGTCATCTGTAATGTGAAGATTCCATACACCACATACTGCTTCCAGGGAACATCTGCTTCATTCCACCACTTATAAATACTGTATCTGTGATCTCTATCTCAAAATATCAGCAGGTCTCTGCATGGTTCACAGACCTGTCAATAGTAGTGGCAACATGAGCAGTGGGAAAGACCCAGTCTGACTCTGGGGAAGAAAAAAGAGCTTGTTGTGTTAGCTGTTCAAAAACTATCTATTAGTGATATGAGCACATTTAATCAAAACTATGGAGCCCCATGAGACCATTTTATGGCACCATATTTCAGCACAGAGCTGCATACTAAACCATTTCTCCCAGTTAGTCTTTTTCCCCACTTTAATATGGGTCCCAGTTTTCCACTCTGTTAGTTTAAACAAGGAGCCTGCTTTGGACACAATCCATTACAAAGTCAACCTACCACCTTTCACAAAAACAAGAGAAGCTAGGAACTGAAAAGACAAGCCTGAATTGTCTGACTGTTCCATTACTTTTTCCCTTTATACTTCAACCAGGAAAGCGTCCAAGTTACTAGACAGTTTTTCAATTAGTCAGTAATGTTCATCTTTAGCATCTTGTTCCGTTTGTAGTTGAGTTTTCTACTTCTTGTTTCTTCCTTTTCTGGAAGCCATGTGTGCTGGCTAGGAGAGAATTGATAACGGATGCAAGGAGGAGATAAGTCAAAGAGACAAAGCTGATTTTAGTTTTGTCATCATAGTCCTGTCTCTGGAGAAATTCTAGAAACTTTAAAAAGATGATCTTTATCAAGATGTGAAACAAAAGCCAGGCAGTGCAAGAGCAAACAGAAATAATGTCTGGCTTACTGAAATATACGGAGGGAGAAAGATACATGAGAGTTTTAACAACTAGAACGGGATTAGTTTCAATGAGTCTTGTAGAAATAATACATAGCCTTGAGATCCTCTTTGAGGAAAGAGATCAGAAAAACAGCCGAGAAGTATTAGCGAAAGAGAGAAGACAGCAAACCAAAAGTGACCTGACAAGCAAATGAAGCAGCCAAAAAGATGTTATGGAGAGGGATATTTGCCATGTCATAACCTATCAGCATGGTAGTATCACTGGAAAAGCACAGTTTTGGGTGCCACACTCCAAGCACTCTGACAAACTGAAGAAAATACTGTAAATTCAAGATGATTAAGGACTTGGCAGGTAGAATACTATCTGAGGTTAACAAAACCTCAACAAGTCTAAGCAAAATTAGATTACTCCAAGAAGTAAAAGGATATTCAAAAGATGGAAAGTATTTACATGAGAAAGTATTTAGGGTTCAGGAAGGAGAAACAAGGTACAACAGGCTGAAACAAACGAAAAATTCAGATAGCACATCAGGAGAAACTAGCTGATTAAAAGGTTGTCTAGATTCTTAAATAGATTCTTAGAGCACACAGTAGAGTTTCTACCACTGGACTTTTTTGAAAGCAGACTACACAATGTATCCAAGAATACTCTGTACAAATTATCAGGGACTGCACAAAGCAGGCTGCAGCATGCAAGACATCTTTTCCCTCTATATTCCTTTGACACATTCACTCCCCTCTGTAGATGTGTATCTGGTCTTTTCCTGACAACAATGAATGGATTAAATTAGCCTGAGACACAGCAGTTTTTAAACGATCAGCTCTCAGAGTGCTGGAAATATAGCTAGGCACTGTTGTTTTCCATGTAAGTGAAAAAATGTTACTGCAAGATCCCATGAATGGCAAGAATGGGTTTGGAGCCTTATGCTGGAGACTGAAAGGCAACTAGGAAAATATTTCCGGAGCGGTTCCTTGCAGCCTTCAATACTTGGATTAGTTTTCTGAAATTCTGAAGGAATCTTTTGCTTTTTTTCCCCCTTCTGTGCATTTTTGGTGCTGAACTTTTTCCGGTTTTCCCACACTCCTGCCTGTCACAGAGCAGAAACCACAAAAATGCAGCAAAGTAAAGTCTGTCCAAGGAGCTGCAATTCCATCTCACAAGGATAAACATTTCCTTTGCCAAGAAGTGAGCACAGCACACCGGCATCTTCAAATACACATCCCTGCTGCCCAGCAGAGAAACCCACTGACACAGCCTATCACCTGTATTAACAAGAGTCACCCAACATGAAAGAAGCAAAGCTACCAGAGCATACCTGCCAGACCTGATGCTCACATCTGCTTTTGCTGAACTGACAAAATTTACTAATATCTTGTTTTCTTTTTAAATAGTTTCAGGGGATTAATTCTGAGTGCTATCTCTTAAGACAGCAAGGGTACAGGCAGCAAATACACAAACTTCCCCAAAGCAGTTCTGTCCAAGTTCCCTAAATACGCCTTGCAATTCCAGATTTGATTCACACACAGTGACTGCATCTTCATAAGGTGTCTTTCATCAGTACTCTAAAACTAAAACTTCTCTCTTTAAACAGGAAGTGAAAACAGAATCAGGAAACCTCACAGGAGCTTGCTCTGAAAGCTTTACAGCTCTTCTGACTGTAGAATAAGTACAAGGAGGGAAGTTATGAAATCAATTTTTCAGGATGAAACAAGTCTGAGGATATATGAGGAAAAACCTGATGAAGGATTTAGACTAAAACAGTTCTGCCATTTAAGAGGAGATAAACAGAGAGTTGAGGAAGTTGAAAACCCAGAAGTCTTGCTCACATTTTCTTGTAATGCACAGAAGGGAAGACATACCAAGAAATGGTAAAGAAGGAAACTTAAAATCAGTAAGCAAAATTTAATGATGAATATTTTTGTTTGTTTTTAAAGATAGCATTTGTTTTTAAAGATAACTGTCAAATCCATCCACTTACCTTAAAATAGCAAGCATCATTTAACTCAAAGCTTACTAAAAGTTAAAAGAAGGATTTCTACAGTTAATGAGAAAACTATCATTACATCAGGCAAAATATAAACATTTCAAATGAAATAAACACTTGTGCTTGAAGTCCTAAATACAACGTGGTGTGTTAAATTTATGGGAAAACTTGGCTCAGCGGCAGATTATCTTGTTAAAGGTATTGAATTGCTTTGTTGCTTTGTTTTGGCTTTTTTTTTGGCACCCTTTTCTTACCCACCAGATTCAAGCCCCCATCAAAGATTACACAGAGGGAGTGACTTAAGTGCCTCAACACAGATGTATCGTAATTGGTGCTCTTAAGTTGAGACATCTGCATGGGACTGACAGATGCAACACAAGATCTACAGAAGACCTGTACCCAGCTGGAAGAGCAGCTGGAAGTCAGGTGGAATAGCCCTGGGCATCCAAATGCCACTAGCAACCCGTATTTACCTTAGTGAATCCCACTCTGGGATCAATCTGATGGTTCCTATGTCCTTACCTTTGTATGATGTTACAGTTACCTTCCACACCCTTGTGAAACACAACTGCAACACAGTGCAATGCTTATTTCAGTATGCACAGCTCAGGTTATTCTGAGACTTATCCTGGACAGCACAGCCAGAAGGATCTGTCAGAGTCGATGTAGACAGTTTCCTATCCAATATTCATTTTCAGGGGAGGTAATGCCAACTCCCTTTTTTGGATGGAAGAAAGAAAACTTACTTGGAAATCCTCTGGGCTGCAGCCTTTCTGATCACTGCCTGTCTGTGGTTTGTTGGAGGCTTTGGAACGAGCTGAGGAGCTGTACTCTGGGATGGCATCACTTTGTGCAAACTGGATGCCTTCTGGATACTAGAAGTGGCACTTGACGTCTTGTGGGCATCAGAGCCAGCTGGCATAGATATATGACTGGTGCTTGATTGTGAGTAGTTGGCAAAAACAGCCTGGGTAAAAAAAAGAAGAAAATCCCATAGTAATTGGTGATTACCTCTGTGAACATTGCTGAGAATGCTGATGGAGGTGGGTGACATTTTTGTGAGGGATAATATTTGCCTAGGGAAGGCATCCCAGGGCTCCAGGGAAAGTCCCACACATAAAGAGTTAAGTTGTTAAGTCAGTGAATTTTATGTCCTTGGAAGCCAGGACTAGCTTCTACGAAGGCAGACAACCTCATTACTGCCACAGAACTCTACTATTCTGGAGTTTAAAAACAAGAAGCCAACCCTCAATCTAATCTTGCAGTGGGCTTCCATCCAGAAAGAAGTAAAGATTTCATTACACTGACTTTCTGCATTATCATGCTAAATTATTCTTTATGTGAGAGGTAGGATTGAGACACAGTTCTAGGAAAGAGAAAGGTTATGGGGGAGATGATACAATGCTACTTATTTGGTCTAACTCTGTAGGAACTTGGAATAGCAGAAAAGCTCTAGGGTACCTTCTTCTAAAAAAGGAACTTAGGTCCACCACTGACAAAAAGGAAATCCCCAGTAATATCAGGGAACAGAAAAAAATTCCATTCCTATAGCATGTGGAAGAGTAAGCATGTTGGAAATATGACACAGGGAACAAAAGGACCTGCATGTTATGAGACACTGGAGAACTGAGCAATGGCCTGACAAAGCAGGGACTGGGGAATATTCCTCTATGGGAGCTCTGCAGACTGCTAAACTCTCTTCAGAAAGGAGCAACCTGCTGGGAGCTCTGCTTTGTCTTTCCTCGAAGTCAGTCAGATTCCCAGCACAGAGGCAATACTTTAACATTATAATTTGGCATCTAGAGGTCAGTGATAGGAGATAAGGGGAAGAGCTGAGCCCTCACTGTGACCCTGGGAGCAGCATCCTTCACTGAGATTGTCCTCAGTTTCTCCTCATGTGGAAAATATACAAAGCCACAGCAAATGGGCTCCAGGCTCCAGAGAAAACCACAGTCTGAGAGCTGGCTGAGTCTCAGCACACAGACAGGAAAAGCCCCTCTCCCCCGCAGTTCTCTGGCAAATGGCAGAGCAGTGGTGTGTGGGAAGGCGTTCCTGACAGGCAGAATTCTAGGGAGAGAAGGAAGTGCAGGAGCCAAAACAGGCCTGTTTCTTAACTAGAGCTCACTGACAAGACACCCTTGAGCTCCCAATCCTCCTTAACCTCTCCCTTCCCTCAAGCTCTACCTTGATTGCAGCTTCCAGATTCTCAACAAGGAAGCTAGTACAAGTGCAGAAGTCTGGAAAATAGCAGCCACACCCCACCTCTCCCCAGAAAAACAAACTAAAATGGAACTTGGTTTAGTCTCGTGCATCTCAGACCCTGACACATCATAGGGTTGGGATAGAGACCCTCAAGTCACTGCACCCACTTCTTACTCAGCAGTGACATTTCACTATGAAATTATATTATCCATCTCTCCTATAAATTCTTTTAATATTATGCATTCTTCATGTAAGTTCTTTTTCTTGTTGCTAAATAACTAAGATCCTGGAGTTCACAATGCATATGGTCATAACCCTTTCCCTGTGTTAATACGCACTGACAAGGAGGTCCGTGACTCTAAAGAAATAGCAAGCATGGGTGCTCTAACAAAGTCTGATCAGCAAAAACTGTTTTGAAACCTGCCTAAAGAAAGGTCATGGATGTTTTTCTTGGGGGTTACAGACTTCTGAAAATGCCTTTGTCTCCACACTGTGCTGAGATTCTGGCTGTCTTCCAGGCAAGGATGGGGAGACTGGAAGCTGACAAGGACCACAGCTTCTGGATTCAGCTATACTGCCCTTCTGTGAACTCCACAGGGACAAAACAGGAAACCAGGAGAAGCTTCTGTGCAAATAAAGAGGACAGCTGAGGAGAACAGAGCCTCACCACACAAAGGAAGAGTTGGGAAGCTCTAAGCACATCCAAAGCATAGGAGATAGACCTTATCACTCAGGATTCTTAATATTAAGGGTCTAGGGAGAACAGAAGCCTACACAAACCCTGACAGATGCAGTTCTGAAGCAGGTAGCACCCCACAACTACTGCTGCTTCAAGTGAAAAACTTTCAATTACAGTTCCCAGGCTGGCAGATTTAACTTGATATTGAGGAGACATTTGCTACCTTAACAAGTCTCTAGGGCTACAAATCTAAAAAATACTAAAAAAGCTATATAATGTTTTAGCAAAAATTTTCATTAAGAGCATTAACCCTGTCTTGTCTATGAAGAAAGCTAGCACTGATAAAGTATTTTTCCCTGCATCACAGACTAAAGCAATATCTCCTTGCTTCAACATCTTTAACAACACCATACACAAAGTATTACCTGTACAAATAAAAAGAAAATTTTTAATTAGAAAATCTCAATATGTACATCTTGTCAATAAGGACAATGAATGTCTTTGAGTATTAGTCAGTAGCAGCTAAGTTTAGGCTGTTAGTGATTAAAAGCAGAGAGGTATTGTAGTACTTTGAAGAAAAGCTAGATATATTAATGATCTTCAAAAACAGAAAGAAAGTTCCTGGCACTTACCATCCCTGTATCTAACACCCATCCCTAGCACAGTAATGGAACAAACATTGCAAGCAAAAACATGTTCATTGTGTGACCAGAGGAGGTAATAAAGCTCATTTCCTGTGAATCTGTCTTACACTATCTAATATAAAGCATATCCCAAATTATGCCTCCCTTCGTGGGTCTGGACACTCGTGTTGATTTTGTCCTGTCTAATTAGGAGTGGTCTCAGCCTTTGCCTTAATGGGAACAGTAGTTGAACCCCCTTCCCAGATATATGGCTCTTGATTTTAATGAAATTTGTATGAAACATAGCTGTGAGATTTCTATCCCACAGTCATTCACATTCAAATGGATCAGCAAATCTGAAAAAGATGAGATACTCAGCAGTGTATGAGAACTGACAGATGCACACACATATGTATTGCATAAAGATCCATGTAGCTAGTTCCCAGTCCCTAGGACTGCAAACTGAGATGTTTATAAGCAATAAACAATAATGAGGTTTTAAGTTTAAAAAAAAAAAAGCAAACCAAACAAAACACAAGCCACCACTCTTAGAGAAAAAATTGTATTTCAGAAAACATAGCAAGAATATAAAGAATCAAAAGGCTTGAAAGACTTTTCCAGTCATGAATTGTTTAGTGGAAATTTTTTTAAACACATATTACTGCATTCAGTTAAATCAATTTGGATACAATGATCAGTTGAATTGAAAATTCAAAAAGTGGCAATGAAGAGCAGGTTCAAAATGTACTATTAACTACCACAGTGTTAAACTGCACTAAGGAGAGTATCTTGGGGTCTTAAAGAAGAACAAGCTCATGGTAGGCACAGACTGTCCTGAACCATGTCCTCTTTGGTAAATTCTTCAGAGAAAGAAAAAAATATACTATATTCAGTTGACTTGGTGCCCTCTGTTTTATTTCTCTTGGTACTGCTAGCTCTCTAGGGCAAGGATTGGGCTGTATCATTGCACTGGAAAGATAGTTAATACATCTGGGCGTTACCATAATTCTAATAATAGTGACAGGATCAGAAACACAGGGACAAAGTTTCAGCTGGTATAAATCAGCTCAGACTACTGCTTTCAGAATGGTTGTTCTGTTTTACTTACACTGAGACTTTGACTCATCAGTATCACAAGACTCAAATAGGAAAAATGGCAATTAGTACATTTAGTGGGAAAACAATCTGAGGAAGAAAGCTGAAAACAAGAATGAACAAGAAACTGAAGGAAAAGAGACACTGCAAATCTGACAGCAGTTCCATATATAACAGTTTAGAAAAAAGTTTAATGATGTTCGAGGCTGCATTCAAAGATGCCCTGTAACCACAGGCAGCAATAATATAGTCCTAGGAATACTAGGACTATTATTCACAGTACTCAGTATTTCCAGTCAGATCTAAATAAATGGAAAGGATGTCAGAAGAGATTCACAAATATTAAAAGACAAAAATTTGCTGAATTTCATAAAATGAGGAATATTTCAGAGGACATACAATTTTTAAATGACTGAGAGGAGAATTATTTAAGATTAATTTAGCCTAATCTTCTACAGCATAAAATGTATTTAAATTTGTAACTGAAAATGTGATCACATAACTGCCCACACAACTCATTAACATGATTCATGTCTTATTTAACATGAGCCTTTTTGATGTAAGCAGTACTGACAGGGATCATTCCACCATACAATTGTACTTCCCTTGTTTTAATTTAGCTTTTTTTCCCATGTGAAATGTTTGGCAAAAAATTTTAACCCCCGTAGATGCTAGGCTAAGCAGACAGAACATAGCCACACAAAGAAGGAACCTCCCTAACAGCTGATGGCATCTTTCCAGTACAGGAAACAATTAGAGAATAAACAATGATGGTATATTAACTGTCTTGACAACTGCAGCAGTGATAATAACATCTAGGTCATGAAGTGTCACATGAAGTCTCCTTTAAACATTAAAAATACTGTTATAAGCCAGTTTTTCTTGTATTTTGGTTTGATTTTGTAATTCTTGTTCCTTGATTTTACTAATATCAGATTTAAGTTTCTTGTCTCTACTTTCAAACTCTTCCCCTTTCTATTTTTGCTCACTTTTCTCAAGGTCTGTACTGTGTCTGTTCCTTGTCCATATCACTCCACCAATTTGTTTGTTAGATTCTCATCCAATCAGTTTGGTGTTTTTCTTTTTGTCCAAGTAATCAAGTACATATTCTATCAAAGGTATATTTCTATGGTACTACACTGTGTGAACTAGCTTCTGCATACAATGAGTGAAAACTGTTCATTATTATTTCCCTTCTTCCACCCACACAGTATTTGATATTCTGCAGATTGTTAAATGCCTGGAGAAATCATCATCATTCTTACATGTCTGGAAAGTGCTCAGCCAAGAGTGGGTGCTGCAACAAGGCACACAACAAGCCTTCATATTAACACACGTGGTAGGATAGATCTACTGCGTGGTAGATAGAGGGATTCTTATGACACAAATACTTGACTAGAAAAACCCATTATTTCCAGTGCATCCATCTCATTTCTAACATACTGAACTGCTTAATGTACAGGAGAAGCATTTGCTGTGCTATTAATCATAGTGCTTCTGTTACTTGATCACATATATATAGTCATACATGTAACTACCCCCTTTGCTAGAGACAGAAGAAAAGACTGGCATCTAGTTAAATTGCATGGTTACACCACACTCAGGGTGTACGTCGAGATATATTAATTAATAGATATACTTCAGCTACTGACAAATGGCTAGTCTGCCTTCTAACCATAACAAGAATTTGAACAATCAGATGAAACAGTCTCAGAGATATCCTGCATGCATTCCCCAAAAGAGAGAGATGATGATACTCTTTCAAGAGATAGGCCTTCAGTCTTGGGGAATGTATTTCTTCTGCTATGGGGAGACTGACACATTTGAATGTAGCAGGCAAGACAACAAAGGATAGAGTAGATCTCAACACACGGGAAGGAAGAGAAACAAAACAGCAGGCAATGGGAGATAGGTAGCATAGGTGACACTGACAAGGAAATGTGGCAAAGCCAGCAGGCTAGGATAAGCTACATGAACTCTAGCTAAAAAGGAAGGACAAATGAGGGTCAACATGAAAGGGTGGTGCAGAAGTCAAAGCAGTGTGAGAGGGAAGATGTAGGTCAGTGAATGCATAAGCAGCAGGAAAGGGAAGGCAGTTCTTAGAAAGGCCAAGTTAAAGGACAAAAGTCTGAGAAGCTAACTAGCAGAAGGAAGAGGTCAGTGACAGAAAGCTAGAGAGGGTGTAGGGGAAGACAAAGGTAGTGCCATGGCTGGCAGGGTAGGCATCAGAGGATTGATGCAACTTTGACTGGAAGAAGAGGGATAGCTGGCTCCATACAGTGTCTTGGACAGGAAGCATCCAAGAGACAATCATTTTATTAAGATCATATTTTATTCATGACAGAAAGTCTAAAGGTCCCCACATTCAGCAAGTATTCTTCATTAATGTCAAACTCAGTGCAGCCTGAGTCCTGCAGCATTGCAATAGCCTCAATACAGCAACTCCAAAATGCTTGGCTCACAAGAATGGAAGGAGAGAAAGGAGGGGGGGCATTGTGGGGGTGAGAGGAGATTTAACAAAGAATCATTTTAACAGAAACTCCTGAGTAATGGCTCTGCCCTAGGCCAAGAATAACATCAGCTCAATGTCAGCAGTTAAGAAGGCTCAGCCAGGCCCCATGGCCAACTCCAGCCTCCTCACAGGCACAAGCCAGTTTATGGCACTTTCCTGAGCTCGTGAGCAGCCACATCTGCCCACCCAGAGCCCAGTGGACAGAGATGAAAGGAAGACCTCCTGCACTGAGTGGGAGCAAGAAGACTGTAGGTGAGAGAAGCTGAGGATGGAAACTACATAGCGAAGTATGGGCCTTGAAAGAAGGAGAGCATGAAGCAAAAAACAGAGGTATGGATGCTAAATCTGAATCAGAGTGCCTGTACAAATTACAGGCCGCATAGCTCCTCAGGCTTGCCTGAGAAAGTAGCCTGGGAAAAACATGAGAAAGAATTAAAACAATCCTCAGGGAAACAAAACAGTCTTGCAGGTGTTGTTTTGCTCTCCTTGTTTTCCTTGCAGGAGAAGGTCAGGGGGATGGTGAGCCCCACTGACCAATGATGGTGATGTAGTAGTTTACTAACCAATAAGAGTTTCTTTTCTGTACTTTCCACGTATCTGTCTATAAAACAGGCCTGGAGCAATAAACTAAGAGATTCTCTCCTGTTCTGACTCCTTTGAGAGTCCGTGTCGTTCTTTCCGCCGTTCCTAATTAGAACGACACAGAGGGCCTCTCTTTCAAGATGTTCCCAGAAAAGGATGAAGGCAATGTGCCTATAACCTATTCTCAAGGACCCTGACAAATGAATCATCTGCTTCACAGAGGGGAGAGTGGGTGTTCAGACCTCCACATGTTAGGTCTATTCATGGGAGTCCAGTCATGCCAGACTGCTAACAAACAGCTCCTCGCTATTGAAGACAAAGCTGTTTTGAATGGAGGTTAGTTCACCCAAAGGCTTCCTTCTCCTTTTAGCAGGGAAGCCTCTAGGACATCACTCAGAATACATCTCTATCTCTTTCCCTCTCTCTAATAACAAAGTAAGGTAACAGGTGTATCAATTAAATCATTGTAGCCTTGAAAGATTTTCCCAACGGAATTGAAATGCAGTTACATACACAGTGGTCCACCTTTGGCATCTACGAGTCATCCAGAACACCAATAATACAAGCCCTTTTTCATATTTCCTCCAGCTCTTAAGACGTCAACATAATGGAAGAAGCTATTGGGAACCACAGTATCAAAATGCTATCAAAATCACTGCAAGTAACATTGATTTTCTTGCAACGCACTTTAAGAGCTACTTCCTTCACAAAATCTCTGCCATATGTCCCGTCTCCAGGTTTGTTCTGCACATCTAAGACTCAGACAGCACTGCTACATCCCAGGCAGGATTTTTTCTTAGTTACCTGTTGTCGTGCTTGGTTTTGCTCCAACAGCTGTCTTGACTGAAGCTTCTGCTGCTGAAGTTGTTGCACAGCAAACTGAAGCTGATAGCTGGGATGTGCCAGAGGACCCCGTGTTGTCTTGTAGACACTGGTCTCCATCTCTCCTTCCAAGCCAAAATGATGATTCTCTGGAGCCCTGAGGAAAGAAGAGCCACCATGTTTTTCACTCTGCATATAAGGACTCCTGCCTATAAGGCACTGCTGCTTCCAAAAAATTTCTTCATATTTAGCCAGCTATGAATTTGTATTAAGTGGCTTTAGCAACTACAACACCTGCTAAAGGTGCCATGTGCCAACTGCTTCCTGCTAAGCACTTCCATGAATATAGGCTGGACTATATTACTAGACATTCTCTTGAGGACAAAAAAGGAAAGGAGAATAAAAACTCTAAACTGGAACATTTCTGAGGCTGATTAGCATTGAAAACAGGCAGAATAGCAGCAGGAAAAAAGCTGATTCCCCCATCACTAGTGAGATAATTATTTATTTGGATTTGTAGAGACTTTAATACAGTAACACAAGGCTTACACTAAGCACATGCATGCTGCAGTGACAATGGAATAGAAACAGACATGCAGTACAACATTCAGAGAGGATAAAGGACTGGTTGGGGGAGGTTGGAACTAGGATACATACTGACTCCATGCAGTTACAATCCAAAAGGCCTGGGGGGAGTGAGATAGGCTCATTTCTTTCATCCTCAGAGAAATGCAAGTTTTTCTTAGAGGACAAAAGGCCTCCTGCAAAGAGACAGGAAGCTCTTACAGCCCAGGCTTACATGGTAGGAGTTCAGCTGTGGCCTGCAACATGATAAGTACCAAGAGAAGCTCACTAGCTTGCTTTGAAGTTTCCAAGCCTTGGCGAGAAGGCAGCAGCCCTACACTTCTACACAAGGCTGATGGGCTTTGCAGAGAGCAGGTGGCAGACTGACAGGACCACGAGGTGTCCTGAAGAGGCCATAAAGGCCCAGCAATTCACACATTCTGTGTTCACACGACAGATGTTGTATGACCCACTGAATCCTGACACTGGCTAATATAACATTCAAGCCTCAATGCCTGAGCTTCCCAATTGTCTGTTATCTCTGACATGTTTCTCTCAGCCACTCCTTCCAAATATTTCCTTTGGATTCCCAGGGCAGACTTCCCTTATATTTCCTATCTACATCACACATAACTGGGACGTAAAAGATAATTGGTGTCTTTCATGCCACAATTTAGAGTGTAGGTCATGGTTTTGGCAAGAGAGTTAACTGCAATCTCTTTGCTTCAGGAACCTATCAAAACTTACAACCTAGATTCTTTAAACATAACACAGTTTGCCTCGAGTGTGTTGCTCCTTCCCCCAATAGTTTTGTCATTGCAAACCCTTAAAATATTCAGAAATAAGAAAATTCACTCAAACACTCTTTAAGCTATTCATTCAAGTTCTATTAATTCTAGAAACTAACATCTGTTCCAATTCCTCCCATATCTACCTCCAGCTCAGATCCTGCAATACATAAAATTCATCCTTTGATTCAAAAGAATGCTTATGAAGCTCAGGATTGAGCGATTATTTCTAAAATGTAATAGTCAAGACAAAATGAAGGAAAAAACCTGATATAAATGAAAACTCCACTAAAACTGGACCTGCCAATAGCCAGATTTTGTGCCACAGAGATAACATGCAATGACTGCAGTCTGCAGTACTGTGTGGGCCACTATCTAAATGGCAATATTTTAGTAACATTGCCCTGATTCTCATTTCTTTTGTTTTGAGGTATCTAGCAAACCATTTACTGTTACGAAATTAAAAATACTTAAGTCTGACTTTTCAAAAATGCACCAAGATTGCTGCCTTTCTCCAATCTCCTTTGTCCAATCTCAGTGAACTCTCAGATTTTCTCATTGGGTTTCTAACTTGCTTTAATTCACTTTTTCAGTTTCAACCAATATACTGGACATAATATTGCCCAGGTAAACTTGGCTTAAATTACTCAGGAAAGCACTGTTGAAACTACATTATTAAACCTTTAGGAAGAACTAAATTTAAAAACACCAAACAAAACCACAAATCTTTGACTAAGATTTTCTTGTGGCACAGTCTTATACACAACTCCCTGCAGTTCCAATACCTTCTCTCCACATGACAGCAAAACAACACTTTTTTTCTATATTGACTATATTGACAACATTGTTGCTTGCCTAAGCAGATTTTACCCCCACGGCCAGCAGAATCATTCTGGATTGAATATGCCTCTGTTGGCTTCAATAGGCTTTCCTTATTTACATTCAAAAATCAAAGTAAACGCATTGTTCTGCATTTATGCATTATGTTGCAAAAGACAACTTCAACCTTCTATAATATAAACATACAATACTTGACAACAGAAAGCCAGTGTATTTGCCAGTCTTGGGGCCACTTTAATAACGAGATCTTTCATCTGCAGTTTTGTAAAGTCCCCACATAACAAGTTATCAAGTGCTGATATTACAACTAAGGTAGTGATGTTGCCCTGGTACAGAACAGGCTTCGGATCTGAGACTCAGAACAGTGCTGCCAGAGACGTGCTCCAGCTCTCAGTCCATTTGCCAAGCTCACAGGAATTCACCACGGAGCATCTCCTATTTTGAGTCTCTGCCTGTCGGATGATTTATTAAAGCATGACAACACTTTTGCACCCTGAAGTAGAAATTAGTTCTGCCTAAGAAAATTACAACAGGTTCAGCACCATAATGAAGGCTGCAAAACAACTGTAGAGGACCTCACACCTTAATGGATATTAAAGAGTTCACTTGTTAGGGAGATTGTATAAATACCCCAAACTGAATTAAAAGCTTTCTCAAAACTTACACTGTTTTAGGGAAAGCCAAAAATAACCAGAAAAAAACCTCCACACCCCTAAAGGAAATGAAGATTGTAGAGTCAGTACTCACAGACCTGCTTGTTTTCAATTCAGGATTATTGCTTGAATGCTAATGATCGAATATTCATTACTTCGCATGTACAGACAACAGATTTAAGCACGGATGCACACACATGCAAACTGGAAATAGAAAATCCTGCCTGTGCCACCAGAAAAGATTTGGTTTCATTTTGTCAGCCAGGCTGGTTCTGAGCAATCTTCTCACAGCTTGCTCAGAATTATTTATGAGTTGCTTAGTTTAGAGACCTGGCCAGGATTCAGGCCTTTGCTATGCACAGGAAATCTCAGCCTTTGGAATTATGGCCCATCCTTTGTAAGCAAGATTCTGTCCTTCCAGCAGCTCTTCAGGCTACTCAGTGCTCTTGGCAAGAAACCCACTGTATTACTTTCTTTCAAGTGTAGTTTTCATAAAGGCTAGGCCAGAATTCTCTCTTCCAAATCACTGACAGCATAACACCTCTCTGCTGCAGTTTTTTGTACCACAAAAGATACAGGTTTGATTGTGAGACTATTTTCAATAAATCACAATGTGATTATGACTGGGATCCAGTCCAAAAGGGCTGGAACACGATACATTCAACTCCAGGTTTTCTGGTTCCAAACTACCTTTCTATTCTAGTTCCCTTTTCCGATTTATTAGCTCTTTTCTGATGTAAGCAACCTTTATGCAACCAACTACTTACACCTATACTAAAAACTAATGTCAGTGTACTAAAATACTAAACACTAATACAATTTTAATGCATTTTTTCACTGATTACAGAAAAAAAGTCTCTATGACATCCAGTCTCCATAGAGAAGGGATGTGATTACCAGCTCTTACAAGAAAGCAGAGAGCTGTCTTCTGTTTCCATTTCAAAAGAATTTGAAGGGAATTCCAATTCTTGTAGACAAGACCAGACCCCAGAACACCAGTCACTAAGGATCTCATAGTTACAAAAACTATAGGACAAACAGCAATTCTGTACTAAAAGAATGTCACATCAGGCTTACATTTATATTTCAACTGAAGCCCTCTTCCAATGGCACAGCTGGGCACTTGCTTGATACTAGTTCCTGTGTGGCAGGCAACAATACCAATTCATGAAGTACTCTGATGCTCTCCATATATCACTCACAAAGAAGGCACTTTTGAAATACTTGAAAAGTGTCTACATCTCATTGAAAGGCAGTGCAAACTAGGGCAAACTAGGCTCAAATTATTGTGTAAATGAAGCTTCATCATTCATGAAGAATATTCCTCTGTTTAACCCTTCTTAGTTTGTGAGAACTGATAGCATCATAGCAGAAATCAGTATGCCTGGAGGTCTAGCAAACTGAGAAAATAATTATTTTCCTACTAAACAAGGAAACAAGCTGACAGTGAAAATACTTTGCGTCCTTTCCTGTAAAGGCTGGAGCTAAGGAGAAACAAGAGCCATTGCTGGCAATAAGGGAACCCAGTGCATTTATAAATCAGTGCTCTCACCTTGCCATAGAATGCAAGCAGTTTCTTTCCCAAAGGGCATTCACATGGTATGACAAGTCTAGGAAGTTTTCAGTACAAATCCTTAGTGAGCACCAGCTGCTAGAAAGTAGTTGGCATAGCAACTAATGATTTTGTCTAGTGTGGCAGTTCCCAGCATCCTGCTGACTTATGTTCAGGCACTCAGAAAAACACAGAACATTTTCTTTGGCACACTATGTGCTTCTTCCATCCCTAACAATAGGTCCTAGATTGGGGCTGGCTACAGAGTAATGATAAACAGAGTGGGATGAAGCCCAGGATGCTGGGGTCCTGGCTGGGATGCAGGAGTTTTGGGCCTCTCACTTGCCTCGAGGCCTTTCTTTGTCTTTCTTCCTCTTTCCTTCCCCTCAGCTTCAAAAGTAATAAATTAAAATCTGAAAAACAGAGCAACAAGTCTTTGAGAGTGGTCTGCTCCTGGCCTCTGCTGTTATCAGGAGTGTCTGTGAAAGAGTGATTTTGGTGCAGTTTAGTCAGCAAGAGTCTACATTTTAGCAAGGACTGTAGCTCTGATTGCTGGAACATGTAAGCCTCTAGAAATCTCCTGCTTTGTAACATAGCATGAGCTGTGTTACAAAAGTAAAGAAAAATAGTTTCACAAAACACCAGGGACAAGCAAAGCATTTTGAATATTCCTAAAAAAGCTAAGCCTGGGATTCTGGAGATCTGAAGCACTGGGAGCCGTCCAGAACTTGCCATGGTACAGGTACTTGGAGACAGGGAAGGGGCAGGAAACAGCTGGCCATAAAATGAGGATGCCATCACCTGACCTGCAATCTCCTTTTGTACTCTTCAAGAGAAGCTAAGGAAAAGCTTTTAAAGTTAATGAGAGGCTTGTTAAGGCTACATCAGCACAATAAACCTGCAGAACTGTATTTCAGGTTCAAATCCAGTTCAAAGTGAAAAGTATGATCTCCCATGGTAGATGTGGTGTAGAGATGCAGGAGAGTTTCTGTCACACACCATCAATCAAACTTTCCCCTATTACTGACTAGGCATCATGAAATAGTTTCAGCCTTAGTTCTACAGCTCCCCCTTTTCCCAGCAGCTCAAGCTACTTTTACCTACAGAAGGGGCTCTTACCATCAGTATATTTGTGTCACAAGAAGACAGAAGATGCATAATATCCTTACACAAAACCTTAGGACTGAGTTGGCTTAGGCAAAAAACATGAAAAGTTTTGTGCATTTAACTACAATTTCCAAATCCATTCACAGGTTAATGGTAAGAGCTACCAGAGGCACAATTCAAGCATTCCAGAACATTTTAATGTTATATTGCATATAACGTCATATGCATTATATATACACATTATAATGTTATTATGCATATTAAATTATGCATAATATCTAGAAAATGTCAGGAGTCCCCCTCTGCTATTCTTACAATTCCCCCTTTCAGCTGAGAGAACTGATATTGTTACAAGAATTTTACTCAGAAACAAATATGTGAGCAAAAGCATCCAGCTTATCTCCTTGTGGTGCAGGATCAACACGTTTCAGTGGCTGTATCAGAGTCCATGTGTCACGCTCAGCTGCACAACTTCACAAGCAGATATGCATTCAAGATGAAGAATTTTCCCAAACATTCCCAATTAAACTTTAGTTTTCACTGTTTTATTATATGACATTCCTCTTATTTCAGGACTAAATCTTCACTACTAGAACTATGCCTCCTTCAAGCTCAGCCAGCCTTGGCACACTCAGGTCCCTTCTTTTTCCTCAGCTCGTTCCCTTCTGGCCTTGATTGCAAATTGCTTTTCTCTGAACTTTTTCCACTTTATTATTCCAGATGTGCATGCACAATAGCTATACAAGGAAAGCCCACGACCTCCTTGCTCCGTCACTTTTTTTCTACAACTATTATCAAAATCCACAGGCTTCCTTCTTTTCTGCTGTATGTTGCTGGATAATTTATTTCCTGCTCCCTAGCTTCTGAAAATTATTCTTGCTGTTTCCTCGCCATTGACAAACCTGGGTTTTGGAACATACCTTCTTATAATAAAGGCAATGCAGATCAGGAATTAAGTGCCTTTGACATCTTAGGTCTTCATATACAGGCAAGGTCATGAGTGTTAAGTGTCTAACCTGCTAGGTTAGAAATGAGTTGCATCAAAATAGCCTTCTGGTAGTCTAGGAGAGGAAGGGAAGAATGAGATTATGGAGCACTGGAAAACCTCTTCAAGAAAGGCCTAACCTATCTCAGCTACTCTTGGATTTAGCTGGCATTATCAATCAGAAGCACTAAATGTGCCAGTCTCAGCAAATTAAGTCAAATATTTACCCTTCCGTGGAGACAATTTTTGTTGGGCCCCTAGTAGCATCCTTGGCTTCATGCCTGTTACAAAATACTGTCAGTCTCTCTGATCTGGGGAATACTTGGCAGGTAAACAACACTTATTTTTTTCCTTCTCTTTACACATGGCAGCTCTGAAATTCACTAGCAGAAAGGCTGAATCAAGAAGACAACCAACAGCCATCTGACTGCAAAGTTCAGTGTCTTCATCCTATTGTGGCTCATAAGGTCACTGGAAAGGTAATGAAGATAACTGAACACATCTCCAAGTGATCTAGACCAACAAGATCACACAGCCCTTCTCCTCTCAATTAGTGCAAACACAGGGTTGAGCTTTACTGAGTGGAAGGCTCTTCTGGCTTCATGTTTCTTGCACCTATTTCCACACTTGCAAACACAGTTAGAGCCTGCAAAAAGTATTTTAACAGGAAGATATACATACAGTAAGACTAAAACTGACATGTCATATCATTTTGCTGTCATAATCAAGTTTTGGGGAGGATGACCTGCTTAACTCTGACATGCAACTGCCTGAACTGTGTTGTGTGGTCCCACACACCCTACTCCCAGTTTTAAAGTATTAATTAATTAAGGATGTTCAGATAGAACAGGGTGGACCCAATTAATTTACCTTACTGTACTGTCTTGATTTTCATTTATTACGCTAAATCATTCAGACTAAGAACATGTATTAAGCGCCATCTTAAATTTGATCACTTATCCTAGTCCAGGCAGAGTTTCTGGTTTGACTATACACACTTCACAGAACCCAAAGTACAAGAAAATTAGATGTGGTATTGCACCACTTATAGGTGGGAAAGGTACTCCTCATTGAGGAGGTTCCACTCTAAAAAAAGCCATGAATCAAGTGGACCAAACTGATGAACATGAGTTGTAACAACATTCTTCTACTTTTTCTCCTTCACTGTAGACAAGTTTATTGAAAACCAAACTGAAGAAGACTTACAGGCTCTATTTATTTCTAGACATAAAGCCTTTTCTAGTGCTTTATGCAAGCAGATTCTGCATTTTACGGGTGGATAGCAACAGTAGCACACAAGGATGAAATCAGTAAATGGGCAGTGTTATCTGTCTAGAATATGGTTTTGACTGAGCCTGTAATTAAAGTCACTAATCTCCCCTGAAAATCCCATACTCCTTACCTCTCTCTAGAGAGGCAGGGGTTAAGTCAGGACCACTAAATTAGCCCTGCACCCTGTAATACCTTTGTAAAGCTGCTCAAAGAGTTTACAGGGAAAGAGTGAGACTAGCTGCTATCCCAGCCAACATTTGGTTCCTATTACAGTGAATAAATCTCTCCCCCCTCCTTTTCTTGTCTTACCCCTTTTATATTAAAAGTCCATCAAACACATTTTTTTCCCTTTCATATTTTCCATTAAGCTTCCTCCTGTGTATGCTTTCCCGGAGTGTGGTGCTCTTTGCTGTATGTGCTCAAGCAGCAGCTGCAAGATCCCAATGAGTAAGAAAATGGGGAATGAAGAAAAGAGCCCAGGCTCCTCTCTAAATCCCAAGAGGCAAGTGAAAAGTTACAATTGGGCTAAACTGGTGAAATCTAGAGCACTTGAGAAGAATAAACAAACAAACATAAAACAGGCTGTTGAGTTTCGTAGGGTTAGGATTCCTGAGATGGGGGAGATTATTCAAAGCCCTACTCCTGCCCAGAGTTAAATACCCCTGCCACCATCAGTATCCCAAAAGACATAGCACAGGACGGTGTTACACTAGAGGGCCTTAAGGATTCCTTAGGGTTGTGCTGTCCAGATCTCATACCACCTGAGGCCCAAACAAAATTTGTGCCATATGACCAAGTAGTAGAGACATCTCATGCACTTTGGCTATTTTGTTGTCTAAATATTAAATATCCAATACACTAAAACCTCTAAAGAGCATGTCAAGCCCCTAAATTCCACAAAATTTGCACTGTAATTAATTAAAGCAATTAACTTGGCTTGATATCCAGTACAACTATCACCTTGCTATGTGGTAGATGAATACTCTCTTATGAGTGTCTCTTAGAGAAGACTTGATAAACCTGGCAGTTTAGATGATCTGTCTACGGGGACAGAATAATGCAGCTAAAGTATACAGTTGCCTGACATTGTGACTATACATTTCAAGAATTATCGCTAGGTAAGAGAACTTCACAAAAGAAGCAAAAGAAGCAATACCTCTACATTTATAATCTATATACCTAAAGGGAAAGCTAGAATTTGTTCTGCACTTCCTGAGCAAACATCTACAAATTCACCTAATCAGGGTTTGTGGAAAGTGTCACCTGAAAGCCAGCTGGCCACAGTTATATTAAGATAAATGTTCCAGGTAAAAGAGGTAGAGAAATAGCATGGCACCAGTAAGATGCATCTGCTGTGCCACCATTCAGTAATACAACTGAAGCTGTGTAATATCTAGCTGCTGAAATCAAGTAAAAGAAGACAAAAAATACAAAACAAGAACTGAAGGTCACTTCTCTGGATGTTTGCTGAGAGGCTGGAGGCTTGCAGTTAATAGTCTCTTGTTTCTGAATAATTCACCAAGCAATGATACAAGGGCAAAGATCCTAAAGAGACCTCTACCCTTAAACAACTGAATTTTATCAACCTACATCAGCAATGAAGCTGAGTTAGTTTCCCAATAGAAAGACAGACTCACACAATCCTCCAAGCCTGACAATACTCACATGCTAGCAAAGTGGTGCCTCTAGCATATGCATACATAGTTTCTGCTTTCCTTGTCCCTCAAGCACATTCCTCTAAGGTAACAAGGTATAACATGAAATAGACTGTATCTGAGAGTGATCCCACCTGTTAAACTGAATTTTTTTCCTCTCAGGTTCCTTTTGCAGCAGTTTATGCTGGAGCTAAGGGAGAATTCTTTTACCTCTACCTCCTGTACAAAGATTGATTCACCTGCTGTGGCTCCCTGAACATTTAATAATGGACTAGAGGAAGAAGTGACTATGTCTGTGACAGCACACACTTCCTAAAGCCTGTAACAAAGTAGTTACGTTAAACATAATGGGGATCATCTGGGGATGGTGGTGGAATATGCTCAGATACAGAGAGAATCTAGCAAGGGTTGTTACTTATTGAAGAAGCTGGCCCAGTGACGGTACATGCTGCATAGCTGAGACCATCCTATCCCACACATTGCAGGAAATTAAAAAATATAAGAAAAAAGGCTACTTATGCAGAGACCACAGATAGATACTATCATGATACAGACTTTCAGCCATCCTAACAGCAGCATGGCACAGTGACACCAAAGCAACACCAGGTGTTGCTTTGTCTTTTTTTTAATCACTGCAAGCCCTCATTGATGGCCACAAAGCATTGTATTTGTATTGTCAAAAGTAAGTGCTCTTTTTCCCTCACTCCACCCAACTTCCTTAGAGGTAATGGAAGATACTTTACAAAAGTGCTTATTGTTCAACCAAGGTAGCACAAATTCCTAGCAATAATTTTCTCAGGCTAAAAGTGACAGAAGTTTTCCAGGTCTGTAGTGCTCCTTCTAATAATCCTCAAGAGGCACCCTACTTGGAGGAAACTACTTTTCAGAAAAGAACAAATATGTTGCGTTTTGTTGATAGCTAAAATGCATAAGAAAAAACTTCAGAGCAGAATAGCAGGTTTAATTTTGATTTAGGTGTTAGTGATTTTTAACATAGGAAGATAAAAAAATTTGCAAATTCTATAGCCAGAACTGGAACAAAGACAAAAAAAAATAGTGACATTTCCTTCCCAAAATATTTCTATGCATCTGTCCCTCTTTATTGCCTGGGTGATGACAGACCAGAATTGTATTATGAAGAACTGCAAGAAAAGACTAGAGAGGCTTGTATTTATTTATTACAGCCTTACCTGGAAAAGCTAGTACTGTAGACTGAGAATCTCCCCATTTTCTTTGGACTTTGTCCTCCAGAGATAAATACCACAGAAGTGTATTGCCTTGCCAAAAGAGACCATTCCAGTTTACCACAATTTTCACCTCCTTGTTTTAAACTACACAGAATACAGTCCCAATTCCACTCCTACTATTGGGATCTATCTGCCTCTTCATCTGAAAACAGAGCTCAGCCTGAAGCATTTCCAGTAAACCAATATTTCAACAAGCAAAATCAGAGGAGTTCACATTACCACCAAGAAGTTCAGTATTAGTAGAATAAACTGAGTTACAGCATCTTATTTCTGGCAGTGAAGAGTTAAGTGAGAAAAGGGGAAATTCCCAGCAAAGTGCCTTCAGCACATACAGCAGACTATTGTCTGTTCCTGCTTTAACAGAGGCTTTATATGAAGCCTTGGTTTAGCCAGCACATTTCTCTGTCTCCTCGAAAGATGATCCAGTCCCTCTAAACTAAACAAGGAATTCTGGTGCACAATATATGTAAATCGCTGCTTATTTTACGTGGTCATTACAGAACAAAATACTAAAATTACTACAATTATTTTGGAAGCAGACATAAAACAGAAGAGGTGAGGAAAAAACAATTAAAAAGGCAAAGAAAGCTGAAGTGAAATAAATTTCTTAATCTAATAGGCCCAGTTAAGTGCAAGGTACTTCACTGGCATGAGACACAAGGCACTATAACTTAAAGTGCACAATATTAGAAAGCAACACTATTGCTAATGCCCATACTCTTGGTTTAATTTATTTTATTTTCTTCTCTCCATTCTGGCAGTGTAAAGAAGAACACAATGCATGAAATGCATTGTGGCCTGGGGCCACAAGTGCTGCATAGGGCTGAGGTACTACATCTAGCAGCTGCTAAAACAAACATCAAAGTCTCAGCTCCCTTTGAAAACCCATCAGGCAAGGACCACTCCTCCCCTTCAGCTTCTTAAGGAGCTGGTACACGTAACCACTTCAGCGTGTTTGGCAATTCTACAACCATTTCCAAAACAGGTGGTGCAGTGGAAGATCATGGAAGAGCCACAAATCGTTCAGTTGTCTCCTTTTCCCCAGCAGGCAGCAACACACTTGCTGACCAGGAAGGCCAGCTGACAAAAAACAATTCAGCATTGAGAACAGGAAATTTGTAATTAAACCTCTGAAACTACAGAAAAGGCTCAGGCTTATCTTGGTAAACTGGGTCAATAAAAATTTTCTCCAGGAAACTGATACATCTGATGACAGACAAAGTCTTTCATTAGAGGAAGATGAGTAAAAGGATGCTAAGATAATTATATTGTATAGTACCAAGAGATGAGACAGCACATTTTAAAACGCAGTTCCCAGACTTGTCCAGCATTCATTTAAAGATCCCTCTCTGTCAGATCCTGTCTGCGGAATGTTCAAGTTGCACAAAACTCACTTGATCACCCACTGCCTAAAGTATTTTTTATGATATTTCTGTCTCTACCTACAACTGTAGGATAGGAGGTAGATACTGTAAACACTAGTTTTGTTTGCAACACCTAGGAAAAAAGCTTTTAGATTATCTCCTCTTGACCAGGCACCTGTATTTGTGATGTTTTCTCCTTCAACATGGACAGAAAAGTTTATGATGCAGTTGTACCAGCTCTGCTGGACATTCCAACTGCATGCTATGTCCATCTTTTCCCCTTGGGGTTTGAGAATAGGCATCTAGGAACGGTGCTGTTTCCTTAGAGATGCAAGTTTGCTGGATTCATTAATGACAGATTTTGGGTAAGCCTTTCAATTGATAGGTCTTTTTGCACTGCATATGAGGGTTGAATATTTCTACTGAATATGAAAACCAAAAGCCAAGAGTAGATATCTTCAGAGGAAGTGCAATAGCTTTTATTTGCAGAATTTGCGGTTTAACATGAAAAAAGTTATGCAATCCTATATTCCATTCCAACCCAATCCCTTCTTCTAGAGCCAAAATGAAATTGTTTCCTACAAGTACAGGGAAAATTGTATAATTAGTCAGAAGCTCTCAGACTTAGGAACACAGACGGGAACCATGGAATCTCTACCCCAGGAATTCCACCAAGTGATTGCATGTAATTCTAAGCATGAACACATCAAAGATGCAGATGCAAATCCCTTAAAAGGGCATATTAAAATACCCAGGCTACTCATGGAACAAGGTCCTTTCAAGACTTCCTTCCTATCACAGATAAGAAGCATCAAGCAAGGAAAATAATAGTGTCCATCAAGAAATCTCCATTATATGCTGCTTCTTTATACTTCATGTCTTTCATGATGTTTCAGCAGATTCCTAAATAGAGCAGACTCAAAGGCCACAACTGGTACTTCTCAGAGAAAATTCATCTGCAGTACAGGCAGATAAGAGTCCAAACATGGCCTCCAGAAGGCTTAAGGTGAACACAGAAACATTTGTGAAGAGGTTAACCTTCATGTTGTATACTGTGTTCAATGCTCTAGAGACCTCTTGGAGTATAAGACAGTAAGCAAGCCCTCACATAAAGGTAACACTGTTAAATGACAGGAGTAGTCAGTACCTGATTTTGCTACCAAACAATATTCACATATAACACGATGAACACCAGAGTGAGATTTTGACAGAGTACACAAACAACTATGCCTTGTGTAGCAACAAGCATAACAATTCATAGTGCTACATGATACCAGAAGTTTAGGTAATCTCAGAGTGAAACACGCAAACAGCAAAATACCCAGCACCACAACTCTTTTCCCTTTCACAGAAATGCTTCTCAGTAATGTCTTCACTCATATTCAGGATCTGCAATGCTTTAGAGAACATACAATGTTAACTTTTTTTTTCTATTAAGAAAATATCAATAGAGAAAACCTCTGTACTACATGAACCACAGTCTGTCCTCTACACCTCAAAACAACCTAGAAACTGATGTATAAATTTTGTTCTCTTTACAGTGGAGGATGCCTTCGTATTTAAATCATTCACATTATTATCAGCAGCAGGAAAGCAGGATTTCAGAAACAAATGAAAACATTACTTGGACCTTTGAAAAAAGCAAAATCAATTATGCAAACAATGTCCTGAACAGAAAAACAAAATACTTAAATGAATGAAGATGGATTGGATCCAAGTTTCTTTAAATATACCAGAATAATCCAACTATTAAAACTGGGTTTTCAGAATTATTTTACCAGTACCTATTATTTTACTTAATATTTTAAAATGTATTATATGTGCTTACTTACAGAAATTAAAATAAAAGAATTAAAATATTTGTGAACTTTGATAAGAGAAAACTTATTACTCCCATTGACTTTCTAGCAAAACTAATTCCACATTAAAACACATCTCCTCCTTGAGGTTTTGAAGAAAGATAAGCAAATTGTCAATAAGCAAAACCAAACGCTATGAAAGACAGCTGCTCCAAAAAATTTTAACTGGCAGCCTTTGTTGAAATTGTTCCTAAGGGGTAAGTCTAAACTTCCTTGATTTTCTGGTAAGGAATTTTGAAAACAGAAGGCTAGGGGAACACTGATAGTAGAAACCTAAATCTCACTCTCCTGGACAATATCCTGGAGATATTATACGCAGTTCCTTTTTGGAAAGGGATGTGTTCATCAAAGCACTGAATCTTAAGAACAGCAAAGTCTATGAAGAATCACTTTTGGGGCTGAGTCTTTGGGCTTGTGCTTAAATCTCTAACATATGTGGTTCAATTTACTGATTTCTTCACAAAAGATGCGTTAGTGTTCTCTTTGTCATGTTGACTGCCTGAATCAGAAAGCATTTAATTGTTGTTATTATGATCCACCCAAAGATATTTACAGAGAAGCCAGAATCTTTAGTATTATGAGACTGTCAAAGAATCACACCGAAGTGTCTAGTAAAGCTGAGATCAGAAATTTATCGAACAGAACATTCTTTCTAACAAGTTATTTCAAGCTTTTTCTAACACCACAGCTTGAGACATTTTAGGAAACTGCAATGCAAAGTATAAGTCACTCTGCTAAGAAGTACATTTTCCTTAATAAGTAACAAAAAATTCTCATTTGAAATTCAGAATTTGAGTATGAAAAGTTTTTCTGAAGTAAGTACCAGTATACCAAGAAACAAAATTCCTAAACTTACTCAATTTCAAGTCTCTGCATCTTCACCTTTTCAAAATGCTAAATGAAAGTAAGTTGACACCTCTTTATCTACCAGTGTCTTTATCCCAACATCAAAAAATAAATAGATGATCCACACTTGAGATTTCTTCCTCTTTTTTAAATAATGTTGTGGTTTTAAAGCACTAGCTAAAAAAATCACTAGAAAACTTACTTATTTCTCGCTGTGAGATATGGATTAGGAGAAAGGCAAAACAGGCTTAAAACTTAAAAGGAATAAAGTTTATTAACAAAACTACAAGAATAAGAAACCAGAATAAAACCTCCAGAAACCCCTCTTCCCCACCACCCAACCATTCCCTTGTCTAACTGACAACATTTACTAAATACAAAAATTTTCTTAGCTGAATTTTGAGAAAACTCAAATTTTCAGCACTGAAAACATTCATGGCCCAACTTGGCTACATTCTTCACAGAGAAGATTCTATTTTTTTTTCCAGCAGCAAGCAAATAAAGAAATTTTTATGTATACAAAAGGTTTGGACCAAGAAAGTCACAGCCCTTTTGCTTTAAAGGATGAGTTTTGCCCAGGCAGCTGCCAATAGCATGCGCAGCACTGCCAGATCTTAGACTAACTTTTCAGTTAAGTCCCATGTGCCAGAGAGCAGAAAGATAGAAAGGAGAGTGAAAGACATGTGCTGAGCCAGATGCAATCTGAAATTCAAGCAAAGAAGCCAAGCAACACAGAATCACAGAATATCCTGTGCTGGAAGGTACCCTCAAGGATCACTGACATCCAACTCCTGGCTGTGCACAGAACACCCCAAGAGTAACACCAAGTGCCCAAGAGTATTTTTCAAACACTCTGGCAGGCTCCCCACTTCCCTGGGGAGCTGCTCACATGCCCAACCATCCAGCAGAGCTCTCTTAGTTTTAAATTCCTTTTACTAAAGGTTATTGTCTCAGTGCCAGTTTTAAACAGATTTGAATCAGCCAGGCTGGCCTGGCATCTCCCCACCTGGTTTGCTGTGAACAGTTCTTGGGTAAAAAATATTCATAAAAATGCCATGTATGCAATAGGAGAGTGTCTGGAAACTGGTATCTTTTAGCACTATCTAGCTTTTTTTGCCCACATTCCTCTGCTTTTTTTAAAAAAAACCCCATACCTCTCAACTACTGTTACAGAATGAAATCCTAGAAATAACTGCTTGTAATAAAGGATTCTTGACATTTCCATCCTGATACTTTTCAGTCCAGCCTTAACAGCACATTTAAATATTCCTGTAATTGGCACTGGTTCTGGACAATCCAGCAACAAGTTTTTTTGAATGAGCTTTCTTGCTCTGTACCAATCAAAGTTCTTGTACCCAGAGCATTTTGGTCAAACTACTCAATGGCTGACAGTATCCAGTGCTGGGTAGAGACTAAAAAAGTGCTAGTAACCAAAAATGTTACTCATTATTATAAGCCACACTAGTCCCTAAACAAAAAGTTGGTGCTCCACAGTGGAGTTCTGGGTGCTTTATCTTCTTCAGACTATACAACACACCTACCCCTAGGACCGACTGAACAGGATCACCAAGCAAAGCTGTCACCACATACATAGGGGAACTGAAATAATCCTGACTTCTTTACATTTTTCCCTTCCCCTTTTTCAAAAGACATTCTTGTTAAACACTGGATCCCTTCATGGTTCACAAAAAGCTGCTGCTTGATACCTGCAGCCCAGAGAAACCCTAGAGAATAACAGCCTGACAAAGAGCCAACAGCATGCAATTTGCAAACTCTGGTGTCAGCTACAAAACTTTACCAGTCAGAAAGCTAGGGGAAACTAGGTGAAAGCAGAATCTTCACAGGAAAGGCCAACTAACACTTTCAGGGACAGGAAAGGGGTTTCTTCGTGCTTTTGCAGGGATTTCCCATTTATATCACAGTAAAAAACACCAGAAAGAAGATTGTTTGTCCTGAGGAAGCCAAGCTCAAGCATGACCTTGGTCTGGATGGAAAATATGAACATGCATTGCTGGTGGAAAGCTCACAGTAAAATGGAAGATAGCTCCAAAACAAAGCCTAGTAGGAAGGAAAACCCTTTGGCCCCTTTTGCTACCTCCTGCTCTGGCATTTGTACTTGGTCACTGAAACCCTTAAACTCAACTGAGCTTGATTCCAGGCCCTTTGGCTGCTGATTTCGAAGGGTTGTCCAGAGACTGCCCCACAGGAGGGCTGCCTTCTGGAAGTCTTTCTACATGGAACTCAGATCACACCCTACTCCCAGCATTGGACAGGCTTACTGAGATAGCAGTATAATCCTAATTTAATTTCTCTTCCTCAGCTGTACAACACCAATGCCTTCAACATAGCTGTTCAAGACCTTTGCTCTCACGAGTAACCAAACTTCCTTTACTCACATACACTTCCATTTTCTTGAAGTGAAGAGGTACAGGGCAGACTTGGAAATCTCCAAAATATTCACAATGAGTTCAGCTTCAGGACAGTCCTGGAGAGCATGAGGCAAATGAAGGAAAAGTCACTAACCTTATCTTCTCTTTCATAAGCCTGGCTTACAAAGGGGATTTCCATTTCTATAAAGCAGCATTCTGTATGTCTGATAGGGAGGATACAGAACATGCAGCCCCAAGATTTCAGAATGCCTCACTAACACACAGGAATAGCACAGTTCAAAGATGGGCCCATTCAATCCCTCTGTTCTTAGGCCAGATGGACCTGCCCTAACATCAATGCCAGAAAGGACATTCTTCTGGGAAAACTTCCCAATGCCCTTCTCAGCTGCACAACTGTGAACTAATTCCAACAGCTATGGCATGGTAGCACAGCTTTCACTTATATTTCACTAAGTGCAAGACAGATCAATGGGTAAAAATAAAGATCCTTGTGTGAGGAAGAGTCACAGATGGATAAAAATATTGTTAAAAGAATTAGGAAAGGGGAAAAACCAGACATTCGTGGGATTCCCTGACAGTTCTGTGCAGAAGGAAGGGCTGGGCTGGAAAAAACAGGGCCTCAGGTTCCTGCCAAGCTGTCTGAGGCCCGTCCTTTCCAAATAGCTCAAAGAAACAGCCAAGGCTCCCCTGTAACCCTTTCAGAACTCCTTTGGAGAGGAAGCCTGCTGTAACCAGAGCCACTCCTACAAAGCACCAGAATATAGGGTCCCCTCATTCCTACAAGAATGTATGGAGCAGAGTAGATGTCCCCCATGAGAACTACAGGCACATTAACCCTCTGAAAACCACCCTGAAAAATGACTATTTTAATGGTGAATGGGTGGTTTAAACAAATGCGGAGGAAAGGAAAATGTGCCGGTCATTTTGCAACACGAAATATCTACAACTGATACAGTGTATTTCAAAGACCTCCAATATCAGGGATAACTGGGGGAACATTATGAGTCAAGCAGTGCAAGGCACTGGAAGATTTCAATTTGTTCCACATTGAATGAGGCGTTTAATAGAACAGAGAAGATCAAGCAATTTCCATCACAGCCAACAAAATCCACCAGTGCAGGAAAAGAAGAGGTGTCTAGCAAGGAACGGGGGAAAAAAAAAAAAAATCCCTGAAAAAATGAACTACTTATACTGTTGCTCACTTCAACATTTACTGTAATAATTAAAGGAAAACAACTACGCATTAATAAAAATCTCACTGTTTAGCATGATCAGAAGCCAACAAGATATTGCTATATGTAAGCAGAGATAGAAATTAAAGATACACTGGTGTTATTTACATGAAACTAATGTTTTATCCCTTCCTGATGTACTGTTTTCATTTCTTGTCATCTCTATAAAGATAGCCAGACAATTATTAGAGGGCCAGGAAGATTTCCATTTAGAATTTGAAAAGAATGGAACTGTTTAGTTTAGGAGAGACAAAGAAGAAGGGAGATGATAAAAAGATAGAGAATAAATAGTGCAGAAAATAAATCAAGCATTTCTGTTTGCCTTCGTGTAATCTTGTTACAGGTACAGAGATTTCTGGCAAAAATTGGGAACAAAGGAAACTTTTGCATAATGTGCACCACCTGTGGAACTCAAAGCTACAACTCAATGGGACTACATTTTTTGCAGAAGGTAAAACACATGATTAATGACAATATCTACACTAGACTACGCAGAAAAAAGTATTGCAAGAAATAAATTCCAGTTGTTAGTAGTTTGAGGGCAAAATCTATTTCTCCCTCCAAAAGGGAATTTCCTCTGCTGCCCCCTCAGAAAGGGAATTTCCCTGCTGCCCATCAGAACATTTTGTGTACTGATGACAGTGGCAATAGTTGCTCTGAAGAAGAGGATGGGAGAATTGAGGAGTTTAACAGCCCAGTCCAGGACAGCAAATCCTGTGTTTACATTAAGGTAAGGTCAAAAAAAAGGAAACCCAAAATCATTATGCAATATTGGTCTGGGAGAAGGTAGGTGACTCCTGTCACCCCTCTCCACCTATCAACATGGGCTGCTTGCTCTCCATAGTATGCTGTAAGGAATAGAAGGAAAGATCCTCCTATCTCCTCTGGAAGTCATGCACTCAAAAAGCCTGGTCCCACTCAAATTTTGAGTTATTTGCAAAAAATGTAACTGTCCGAGGCTGGCAGACAAAGGTAATGCAGACCCTGCGCCCCCTGTGCTCAGCCAGGGCCCACGCAGGGGAGGCAGCAGGCCGCAGCTCCAGCAACGCGTCCCTGAAGCAGCTGAGCAGAGAGGCCACACTCGCACAACTCCACTGGTGCCCTGCTCCGCCCTGCTGTGAGGCCCCAGCTTTCGCCTCCAGCTCACAGCCCCAGCACTGGCTCCTATGGTCTCTCCCTGCACACAGCACAAACCTCCTTTGCCTCTGGAAAGGGTCCTGTGATTAATCTCACTTATTACCTCGGAAAAGTAACAGTGCGGCGGCTGCCAGCCAAGTCCGACTCAACAGCGTCTGGGGAGCTGAGGCTGCAGGGCCAGGCCTCAGACTGTCTGGGCAAGTCACGAGCTTTCCGCCTTTCCTCTCCTGGAGGCTCCAGACAGACAGAGCCAAGGCCTAGCTGTGGGAAGCAGAGATCCTTGAGGACTGTGCCAATCCATGGTGCTGAGGCCCAGAGCCATTTCCAAGCAGGATAGAGAGAAATTGGCCCTGACAACACAAGTTTCCTTACTGTGACCAATATATATATTAAATATATATATATATATGTGTGTGTATATATATATATATTATATATATATATACATGCAAGGCAAGCCATGTATTTCTGAAGTAAGTCAGCCACCTCACTTCCACACTTAACAAGTTGTCACTGGTGACCCTGGGAGACATGTGTGGAAAAAAAAAAAAAACAACAAAAAATAAGAGGGTGTTGAGGCAGGAGTTATACGCACAAATATGCATGGATGCAGAGGGAGAAGAACATGCACAAACTGAAAACAGGGTGACTTGCAAAAATGTATAGCTACCCAGGTAGTAGTTCTATTTTCCACCTGCCCTCCTCAGACCTCCTCTTAGAAGGAATTAATAAACCCCAAATTGGGGGCTCTCAGAAATGCTGCCTCTCGAGGACCACATGTAGAATCAGCATGACAGAGCTGCTGAGGTAATGCAGACAGATGTCACAGAAAAATCACTGAACCCACCCTCAACTACTTCTCCACCTCGAATAAAAAAATTAATTAATTCAGGCATTAAAGTACAGAGAAAAGAGAAGAGAAAAAGCACTGTGGAGAACAAGGAGCAGACATGTGGCTCTGCTAGCACAGGGCTGGACTCAGTGCTGTTGGGCTGCAGCTCTGGCACTTCTGTAGTGCTTAGCCAGGGAGGTGTTAAGGTCACTGCAGCTTGCTCAAGCTGAACTGAAGGCCTACTGTATAACCCTCAGTGCTTGCTGCTTTCTCCCTTCATTTCCCCCAGAGGCATCAGCGTAGCTGAGCCTCCAAGGTACCTCACACCTAGATGCAAAGATGTGCAAACAAATAGGCTCTGAACACTTGGTAAATGCAGCACCGGAAAGCAGTCAGGTAGCCTCCACTTTGCAAGAAACTTCAGGGAGCTTTAAAAAATGATTAGGAAGAGAATAAAGTTACCACCAACCCAGAACTACAAGGCAACACATACGTAACATACAAAGAGGTTTATTCTTCTAAAAACTTGGTGTTTGCTGCCAAGATCCCAGGGAATTCTCTTGTCCTTACTTCTAGCTGCAAGCCCATACATAGTTAACTGTCTCCCACAGCCCCAGCTGCAACATCCATGTTGCTTCTGCCATGCTAAGCCCACCCTAGTCCAGCTCAAGAGCCTTGCAAAAAAGCAAGACTGTCCCATCAAGTGCTCACCCTCTATCCTTGTAAGAATCACCCTGCACATCTTTTGTCTATTTCAGTCTCCCTCTTCTCATTGCTCTTCTGAGCCTGTCTAGTCAGGATCCAAGCGTCATTTTTTCTCACATTCCACAACTCCAAAATTTAAAATAAAAACTGAGGAAACAACAAAGCCACTTTCACCTTCCCTTCATGTCAAACACAGCCAACTGCCCCTTTAACACAAAGGATTGAGACTAGTGAACCATAGCTGGTGATTGCTGTCTGGGGTCTTTCTGGCAAAACTCAAAGATTCAATGAAACTACAGAAGCCAAATATCAGAAAAAACTCTCAAAAGAGACCTGGGATTCTTCCTCACGAGTCCAAAGGATATATACTTGGTGTGATCAGAGCATCTGAAACCTAAAACACATAGTACATGTACACCTAGCAGTAAAAGGAACTGGCATGAAGCAGCAGTAGGCACTAGATAGGGAACAAGGATAAAAAGTATCCACTACCCAGCCAAGGCTAAGGATGGCCAGCAATTGAAAGCATGCTCCTGATTCGGGATACTTTCAGAGGATGCAGCACAGCAATCTTACTTTGTGAGCTGGGGTGTGCAAGAGAGCAGAGTGTACAATCATTTTGCTGTAGAATTTTTGGGATATAAATTAACATATATTTTCTATTAGAGCAGGCGCAGGAAGCTTTTTAAGTAGTACCGGATTTCCTGCACCTACATTGTTCATTTGTATGTGAGCAGTAAATATATGCAATGCAACACAGAAGCATCTGAGATGATAAATGTATAGACAGCATCTTCTGGTTTTCCACCCTATTTGATACTTCTAGGCAAGGAAAAATAAAAATGAAAATACCCAAACCAGAGATTGTTTGGGAACCTGGAAATACAGCAGGTACGTGCACACAGCATGCAAGGCCCTAAGAGCTGTTTCTATTACTATCACTGAGAGTGATACCAAAGTAAACTAAACTTACAACCCCCTTAGATCGGAAAATTGAAAAGGTATGTGTTTATATAAATTCAAACCAGATTAGACAAGTCTACCAACACAACATTTCTTGATGAATCTGAGCACATTGGCAGAAACTATGAGCTAAGAAGTATTTCAGATACATCAAGCAAGGAAAAGTGGAGATCCCCCTTTCTCTGACTGCAGTAGCCCTTCATAGGCTCTCCAATATAAATTTGACTGCCATTCTACCCACTGACTAATGACAAGGAAGCTTGCCTGCCTGCCCTAACCAAATTAGGTAAGTCTGTCAGAAAATCCAAGGAAAAAATATGCTGAGCAGTTTAGAAGTGCAAGGTCGGTCTTCAGGTTTGAGATAGATGTTGTGAATGAGCAAGAAGCAAATGAAACAGAGATCTGAGAAAACACTGATCATTTCACTGCTGAATTCTTGCCAATTTACTGTCCCTATGAATTCTACAAGATGAACATGAGCAAGGATAGCTGCTGCTGAATCCAAGGTGACCACTGAAAACACAGAAATCTGTACCAGCTAGAAAGAAATCTTCCTTGCCAGTTTTGCTCCAGGTCTTAGAGATTTAGTGACCAATGGAGCCCATCCTTGGAGACAAAATCCACTGTCTTTTTCGAAGAGCAAGTGGCATAGCAGCTACAAATTCCAGTGCCAGAAATCTCTACTCACCTCCATCTACTGTCCTCACAACTAGGGATTATGCAGCTAGTTGCTAACAGGTACTTCAAAGCTAGTTTATGTTCTGACTCAGCAAGTTTCATTCTGTTAAACACCTGATTTTTTACCTTTATTATGAAACCAAGAATGCTTTCAGGAGAATGCTTTTTCAAGAGCAGCTCTAGTATGGTCTTGGCTTCAGTTGACTCGTAGTTTCACTGAATAATGAAGAATCGCTTTTATGGCTGTGGGTCTTAGATTACATTACTAAAATTGTGATAAAAATTATATACGGTAATCTTTAATAACTCTACTACAAGACATGTTAACTGCATTTAATGCCTTTACAGTACAATGTGAAGGAGTGACAATCCTGCCCAATGGACTGAGTGAGAGGCTGAGACGGAACTGAGATACGGCACTGAGACAGGACTAGGATTCAAGGAGAGAACAGACCTGGCATAACTCCATTGATATACAAAAGCAGGTCTCCAGCAAATGTGGCAGAGGTTGACAGTCATGTCACAGTAGTCAGAAGTAAGGCCACATAAACTTGGAACATATCACCTCTTGTGCAGCCCTGCAGGCCTCTCTGTCTGAGGTGCGGCAACAATCTAGGCCATAATTTGAGTGGAAATAGTACCAATGCTTACAGGAGGTGGCAAAAAGAAATCTCAAAATGCACAGCAGCGCAGACTTATAAAATAACATTTTAACATATCTAGAACAGTCCTCTGTCTCTGTATTACAAACCCAAGACCTCCTTTGCCTTTTGGCAAGCAGACTACTAATTTGACACCTTATCTCATGCAAAGAAAAGGAATCAACAAAATAAAGCATACCTTCTTTTGAGATACATTTAGGTAAGTCAGAACTGGGAGAGTGAGAATTAAAGGGGAAGATGATTTGTCAAAAAGAATAGCCTGAATCCTACAGATTTGCAAGCATCAAGCCAAAATTTTCTAACAATCTTCAGCAGCACTAAAATGGCTTTAATTTATCACACAGGCATACAAATAATGGTGAGGACTGCACTTCAGATACAGATGCTGGAACTGGAGCTAAGTGCAAGCCAGATAAGAGATCCATTTACAGAACATTTCCATCCTTGCTGAATTCTGCAACTGATAGACTAGAATCTCAATGGAACAAAACACGGAGCTTTTCTTCAGTCATCTAGCACTGAGCACAGGCTGACACCTATTAGACGACCCTCTGTGAATTGCGTGCTCCAATGTAACAAATCAAGTAGCAAAAAAGGCATTTATAATACAAGATAGCCATCTCTATGTATCATGACCTTGATTTTCCTTCTGGAATTCTGTCATTAAACACAAGTTCACAGACCAAGTAATCCAGCACTGCCTCAAGAATTTTTTTTCTTTTCCAGATTTACACAAAACTCTTAACTCCCAGTATTTTGGCCATTCAATAAAAACAGCCATGAATATAAAATAATTCAATAGGGAGTCTTAAGGAATCTTTCTGACTCTTGTTCTGAGGATAAAAACAGAACAACTGAAGTAATGAAAGACTAAATGACTCGTAAAAGGTTTGAAGTTGTGACTGGAAAATTCTGAAGTATTTTCAGATTACTGTACAAAATAAAACAAAAATTTTAACTAAAGACATTAAACTATGCACACAATGCTAGATGAGGCACCGCCCTGGAAGTCATTCAGAGTGGAGTTCTGGGTGTTAGTGGTGGGGTTTACAGCTCTGTCTGTGAGCCCATGCTAAGGTGCAAAGAGACCTGAAAAGGGAAAGGAAGCTCTAGGACAGATTGCATGCTGCTGCTCTCCCAAGCCATGTAGGAGGGGAAGGCTATTTACACCTGTTGGATAGGTTCTTTATTTGGACTCGGTAATAGCTTGCCTGGATAGGGTCCAAGAACAGAATCACCACCACTTCTCTCAATAATTTTAAACCCCTGAGGCAAACATTGTGCTGGAACAGAAACAGGCCAGGAATTAATTTCTCACATTCCTCTTCTTTAGGCAGGATGAAAAGTAGTGACTGATGAAACAAGAACAATTTTACTTGAGCTTTCCAAATCCCATTACAGTCTTTCTACTGAAGGACCCATTTGGGAAAGGATCATCACTCAGATCACATGCCTTCTGCACTGTATTTCTAACTCTCTCACTTCCCTGCATTTTCCAGTAGCATTCAGGCACCAGTGATAAAAATCAGTATTTTCATGTACACAGTGCTTTCCAGACCTAAACTCATGTCTTGGAGAAGGCTCTGCTTTATTATTCTGTTTTAAAAGACAAAAATGAATACTTAGGCAAAGGAATCAGTATTATTTACTGGAGTGGCAAAGGAAGAAGTCAAATCTCCACCAGTGCTTGGGAACAAAGCAAATTTGCCTTGTTCCTAGCTTCTAAGATTCAGACTCCTGCAAGTAAATCTTGCTGCTCTCTGAATCACGGGAAGAATGGCTTTACTCCAGAATCAGTCCTCTGCCCTGATTCCCAAGAGTGTATAAGCTGCAAATATAAATTCCAATACCCAAAATTAATACAGTATATAAAGAAGACATCTGAAAAATAAACTGTGATAAACACTGCTCTGTCTCAGAACAATCTAAACTAAAGCATGAAGATGAGGACTTAGTGGAGATTTCTGCAGCATCAGGTCTAAGTTTGCATTCTGCATATATGTCTCAACACCAGCAAACCTAAACTTGCAGATGCAGGGATGGGAAATGATCAAGGAAAAACAGACATTTCCCTCTTATCCACCATGTTCATCTGCCCTTATTTCACCATGAACCTGACAGCTCTGGGAACATAGCTATTTTCATAGGGCTAGTTTCCAGACCTGAGAGGAACCATTACTAAGCCCTTAGAATCATAGAATTGTTTATGCTGGAAAAGATCCTCCTTTTAAGATCCTCAAGTCCAGCTGTTAACCTTAGCACTACCAAGTCATTAAAACATGTCCCTAAGTACCACATCTACACGTTTTAAAAACCCTCAGTGACTCCACCACCTCCCTCAGTAGCCTGTTTCAATACTTGAGAACCCTTTTGGTGAATAAATTTTTTCTAATCTAAACTTCCCCTGACTGAACTTGAGGTAATTTCCTCTTGTCCTATCACTTGTTCTTTGGGAGAAGAGATCAACACACACCTTGCCACAACCTTCCTGCAGGGAGTTGTACAGAGCAATATTAAGCCTCCCACTCCCCAAGACTCCTTTTCTCCAGGATAAACAACCACAGCTCGCTTAGCTGCTTCACATAAGACTTGTGCTCCAGACCCCTCACCAGCTGTGTTGCCCTTCTCTGGACACATTCCTGCATCTGAGCAAGAAGCCAAACACAAATTACAAATGAGCTGAGTGCATTTCATTCTTCTTCAAGACGCTAGAGCTGTAATTTTAACTTACCTGACTGCTGAAGAGACAGGTCTCTTGTCATCTCTATGAGTGTCTGACTGAACAGGCCACAGTGACCCTCTTTTGTTGAGTGGTGACCAATAGCTCTGTGGGGCAGCTGCATTCCCTTTGCTTATAGCTCCACTTGCCAAGTCCAGGTTTGTTAACTAGAGATAAAAAAAGAAAAAAAGAGAAACAAAACAAAAACAAATCCAAACAAACTATCAGAAACAATTAAAAGCCAGAAGAGAGAAAAAGGTATCACTAAATAAATAGGATAGAGTATGTACTAAGAGAAGTGAAACTGCTAGAAAATGGAAATACTCAAATGCAAAAGCACTGTGCTAGTTGCATAAAGCAGTGAGAGATGACACCAACATCCACCATGCCTAAGATGGATTCAGGGGCCAGCATGAAAAATACAACCCTTCCATTCACATAAAGACACAGGAGGAAAAGGACAAAGATGGGGCAAAAATCCCAAAGTGAAAAAGTTCCTGACACGTGAAAAATGAACTCCACATGCAATGATCAAAAGCTAGAAGCTTATATTACACCAAGCAGAGACCAGAGTACCTCTCCAGTCATCGTGAGCTGTGTCAGGAAGTCAACCATATGCACCTGTCCTGTCTCTACCCACTCTATACATATAGGCACAACCCAAAAGCTTAAGTACCTTGGATACAAAATTCAAACCAAAACTCAACCAAACATGAAAAAAACTGCTCACACAACCACTTACAAAGTACTGTGTTCACACAAATGAATGCACAAAAAACATGTTAGGTGTACATTTGCAATATTAAGCTCTAAAACCTGTGAGTTTTTAAGCATATAACATGTATTTCATTATTTTTTTCTATGAGCATTCCTCCTGTATTGCTTATATTCTTGAAAGATCAAACTATGCAAGCAGACACTACCTGTTGATGTACTGAAGAAATACATAATGCAACGAATCTACTACAGCAGTATAACAGTTTACATTTTGGAAAAAAAAAAAGTAACAAAACAATAGAAAAGTTGAAAAGCAAACTTTGCGAAGGCCTCCCAGACAGACGCCGACATACAACTACCTTAAATTACATGATCACTTTTTTAGGAGCAGCAAAAACATCAGGGACTGCATGATGCTTAGGATCATATGGTGAAACTGACTTACTTACTTGGCCCTACTCACTTCTGTAGCAACTGGAAGGCACACAGACAATGAAACACAGGACACAGACAGAAAGAAGAGTCTAACAACTAGCCCTGCATCTGCTCCAGATCTCAAAGGTGATGCTTATTAAGGCACCTAAAATTTGACTTAAGCATAGCTTAACAATGCTCCTTTAACAGAATTTGTGTGCAATTACTCAAACAAGCACATACCATCTTCACTGGAATACACTACACTCATACTTAAAACGGGCTTGTTGAGGACTTCAGACAGTCCTCTCACTGAACTCTGGACCATAAACATTGCCATTGACAAGACAGTAGGCTGTCCCTCCTGTATTTTAGTAGTACAAGTCACCTAAGCATTTTGTAAATTCAGAACTCCTACTTGAGTTTCTGGACAGGATTATATTCTAGTGGCTATACCTTAGGCTTCTGCCCACTTCTCCAAAAACAGCCACTTTTCTCATCCCTTCTAAGCTCTATCCTTTCCCATTCTTGCTCCTCATTTGTGTGTCATTATTCTCAGTCAGTCTCAGCTTCTGTATTTCAGGTGTCATTCTCCTTGTTTTCTTCAGTACAGTTTCATTCTTACAGACTTCCAGCACTAGCTTCCCCACCACTTCTGGACCCTGATCCACACTCTTTCAGGTTTGGAACTTTCCACAGGAGTAGTTACTTGATCCCTCTTTCCACACTTCCATTCTTGGTTTCTCACATGTCCTGTATCCTAGTTCTGGTTTCATTCCTCCCCCCCAGTCCACTCCTTTTGCCAGCCTCTTTTCTTCATCCAGTCCTTGAATGTGGGCTGCTCACTGGACCACAGTTACCACACTACCACTCCATCCATTTCTGTTCTTCCATCTGAATGGTTCTCAGTGTCTTCTCCTAAATTATGTCCAGATATAAATATCACAGCCTCCCTATCCTAGCTGTTCTCCACACCCTGGCAGAACTCCTGCTAACTCTGCAGTCAAGTCAGAGAGGTCCCCAACCTAACTTGCACCAAATTACTTAAAACACAGAAGAACAGAAGCTCAAGCCAAAGTACACTAGAGGTGCAAAAACAGAGAAATTCAGTTTAGCATCCTCAGTGTGGAAGGAACCTTCAGGAAGCTGAGAAGGTCTAGCTGAGTATAGTACACCTGAAGCTTTTTAAACAGTTACTCTGCAATCAAGCTTCAACAAAATTCTGAATTCCAAATTGGTATTTCAAAGCATGGGAGATGAACAGATTTAAAGGAAAAGTTCTGTAGATATTAAAATGCACAATTTTATTTTTTTTTAATCCAGCCTTGATTTTGGCCGAAATACTTCACCTTGCCTGAAGTATTCTGAAAACTGAATAAGCATAGAAAACATTAATTCAAATGAATAAAGTTTCAGAACACTATAATCAATTTAAGACAAGATCTTACAGTGGGACATTATCAAGCAAGCTTAGTAACGGTTAGTGTTATTCACCTTATATAGAAAACAGTATTAGGTGTCATTTTGGTGCTTCTACCTCACCCTGAATGTTGCTGTGTTCTGTAGAATTTAATTAAAATTTAAAGCATGTCCATTGCAGTAACAGAAAGCTTCAAATTAGATTTAGTTCTGATTGTGCCAGGCACTATACAAATACCTAACAATGGCAGTTGCTGGTCACAAAGAATTTATTGTCTGAAAAGAAGGAAGAATGGTAAATGATGCAAACACAGAAGGCAACATGGTAAATAAAATAGGTTATATACAATTCTTAGCTTGTCAGCAACAGTGATCACAACTCTAGCTAACACATCCAATGTGTGAAATGAAGATGACTTCATCCAATTTTCTCTCCTCATCATCTTGATGCCAAGAACCATTTAGTCTGATGAATTACCACCTCAATCCTACTCTATTGCTGTGACATGCTTTCCTTTTCAATTACCATTGTATCAATGTATCATTGTTTATTTGAAAGCTGTCTTTTTAAGCAGGTGAGCAAATAGCTTAGCATGGGTAATAGCAACATTTCACACATTCCAGATAGACAGGTGTTTAAACTACAGCAGGATTAAACACAGGCGAAGGATTCAGAAAGGCAGAGAACATCAGCAAGAATATAAGGTTTAGCTGCACCCAGCCCACCCAGACAGGTGTTTCTGCTTGCTCCTGTGCCATGCTTTGAGACATTTCAGCTGCTATAATTAGCTGGCCAGGATGTTGTTTGGGAGGATTACTGAGGCACCCCCAACACATCTGTGCTTAGCAGTGGCTTCATTTTCTAGTCTTCCTGTGCACCTGATGGGACTGCATTCTTCCCTTTACAGAGGCAAATAGCAGCAAATCAGTTGGTACTTTAGAGTACAAGGTAATGTAGAGCACTTGGACCAAAATATCCATATAGAAGAGCTTGTAGCTTCAGAAATAGTACTAATGGAGCAAAACCAAACAAATAAAAAAATCTCTCCGAAACAAGAAAGGCTAGTGGGGCTCAACAGAGAATGTAGGTATTGGTGTGCATCGCAAAGAATTAAGTTAATTTTCAAACTGAGTTGCAACAAGATGGGTTCAAACTCTCCTGCTTGGTAAGATTCCTGTTTTCCATTAGCAGTGATGGACTTGAGAGTATTTTTCCTCACACTGACTGTAAGACAGGAGACCTGTGTGGGCTGCACTGCACACTTCAAACATCCAGATTTTCAAACATCTCTTGTCACATCTACACATTTTTGGTGGACCTTGTAAAAGGCAAGACAATACACAGCTATTATCTCTTATGATAGAAGGATTCATAAAGTTTTGCTACATTTTTTAAACTGATTGAGATAGCAAAGATATCAGAAGCTGAAAAGAACATGCTGACTGAAGAACACCATGATACAGTAGATCCTCAAAAGCTCTCACAGAAGGAAAAGAACTCATTTGATGTACTTCCATTTATGATACAACATGAAAAAATGGGGGGAGAGAAGAACATGTGGGCTGTCACAGCCATATCAACATAGACCTGTGTTAGGAACAGTACATATATGTACTGTTATATTTACTTCAATATAATGCTAATAAGCCAAAAGAGAAATTATTGCATAATGCTGAAATACTTTCCTACATTTATTTTTGTATTTAAATGTTGCAAGTTTATGACTGCAATACACTTGCCTTGCCAACAGAGACACATAAGCTTAAAATAACTGATTTCTATCATCATGCCTTATTCAGAGAAATTTATTTCTGAAAAATCTTTGATAAGGAAAACAAGGCCACAACACAGAATGATACCCCAAGTGCTGAATATAGGAGTTGAGGGGTTTTTGTTAATCTGTTTTAAAAATTCAATATGAAATATGAATTCTCCAAGTACAGACAGGAATAAAAACTTCAGGACTGAATTTACTTCCAATTAACAGCAGCCTATAGACAAAGATCCATTGAACAGTAATTCAAAGAAATCACAAGCAAGAGTCAGAAAAAGAGCTTAATATCTTTCACTTTTCTGATTCACACTGTACTAGTCCTTCAGGAGTTTCTCATTATCATATTCAATAATCTTTTTTTCTATAATAAAGTTAGTATTTTCTTTTTGATCTTCTTTAATGGTTGAAATAAGCTAAAGCCATCAATTATAACAATCAGAAAAGAAAATAATAATGAATGTTGCAGATCAGCCTCCATGGATTCAGGAAAAGCCTCCTGAAAGCCTGAATGCTTCTCTTGCTAGTTTGTAGGAGTCAACCAGGGTGAAACAGGGACACATCACCACCAGAAGCTGTTACTCTGCCCCTCTTGGCAGGCAGCAAAAAAGTGACTTAAATTTTCATTACCAACATCCTGAACAGCAGATCCAAAGTTTCACTGGTCAACATGTTACAACAAGCAATACACTACAAATTGCCTACTTGATCCTCCTCCAGTTAGCAGACCTAGCACTTTTCTGTGGCAGAAGCCAGTCATATCTTGTTGCCTAAAAAGTGGTGGAGATTGGAGATCTACAAAGTCTAAAGATCATTTCTCGTACTTGGAGCCACACTACATCCTCCACAGTTCACACACTTCACATTTCCATTTGGATCTTTCTGACTGGTGAGGAGGAAAAGGAGTCCAGAGTTCAAGCTGTATTTCACATGTTAAGTCTAGAAGATAGGCCAAAAGATGCAGTAACCATAGGTCTACTTTGTCTCTTCCAAAAAAACCTTCAAAATGATAAAATTTTCAGTCAGAAACAGGAGACAAAGTTTTCAGCACAGTGTACCCTATCAACAGGTTACAAAGGCATACATGAATAAACTGTTTACTGAGAAACCTTTTTGCTTAAAGAAGGATTGGACAAGGATCATGATGAGATACACATAAGATCCTCTGCCTTAAGATCAAATGAGAATCCTTAAATTTTGATGAGTCAGACAGGACAAGATAGCACTGTATCATGAGCTCAAAGAGGGAACCATTCCACTTGAAAACTGCAAATGTGCAAAATGTTTCATAATTTTTAGTGCGTTCTCCTCTGCCTTTCAATCTATTTTTACCCATATGCACTGTAAGCATACGTACCCCTAAGTTTATTCAGTTTGACTCCTTCAAGACCCTTCAGTCAATCTCTAATTCTCCATTTTATTACCTATTATTCAGCCAGCAATGCCAACCTTATCCAACAGCTTGCAAATGAAATGTGCTTCTTCTTTCGTTACCTGGCTTTCATAGTCACATGTATTTTCACTTGCCAAGCCTTCCTCAAACACAGATACCCCTAAGGCTTTCAGAATACGTGAAATCTTTAACAGAAGGGAAGAGCTAAGAACTTGCCATGTGGAGAAAAAAAAAAAGAAAGAAATTTTGCTCTATTACTTCAGTTATTTTTCTTCCTTCAGCCTTCAGAAATGACTGACTAGATGCTACAATACAAATACTCACTGTTAAGCTGTCCTTTCCCTAGTGTGTGTTGCATTTTCCTAGCTTTACCAAAGAGCTCCCACATACATCTGTGATCCAGCACAGGCTGGCATGACTTGGTCTAACACAGCTCGCAGTACTATCACTATTGCTAGTACTACTGGAAATAGTCCAGCTGCCTTGACTTCCTTAATGAATCAAGATACTGGAATCCAATACGCTATCCCAGTATTGGGGGGAAAAAAGGAAAAAAACCAAAAACCACAAGATCTTAACCTGCCTCTTAAGAGGAAAAGGAAACCCCAAATCACAAATAAGACACACACACACACACAACCACTTTCTGAACAGTGTAACAAAATGTACCACTACAAATGCCATGAGGAAATCGTGTAATACAAACAGATTTTTCTAGAACCACCTTTCTGTTACCCAGGTCATCTTGCTGACCACACCCCATACTAAAGCACTTTCATTTTATGTACAGATTTGAATTTGCAGTAACAGCTGGCCATGTGGCAAGAACTGGGGCTAACAAGGCTAGGTAGTGTGAAATCTATGTGTGCACCAACGCTGATCTGGCCAAAGGCCTGTGACATTCCTTCTTTGCTCTCTGAGCTTACCAGCTTACAGGATATACATATGCATACAGAGCACAAGTGTTCCAGTCTCCAGAAAACGTTCCAGACAAAGACCTGCCAAAGACATTCCTGGGAAACCTGACAAACTTGCAAATTCCTTTGTAGTGTCTCCAGCATATGCATCCATTTAACAATGAAAAAAGAAAACTCAAGTTAGTGCTGCTGCTGTGGATGGTTGAACTCCCCCTCTTCCTTCTCCTGAAAAAGTCAGGCTTTCATTTAGACACTCTGCCTCAAAACTTCCAGTGGGAGTGATTTTTACAAGGCACAATCCTGCCAAAAGTTTGATGATCAGGGTGTAATCTTTCCCATAATATGAGACCTAGCTGCACAGCCTGGCCTGTTTGGTGACTATCTGCAGATGTTGCTGCATCATAACAAAACGCTCTGCTTATATTCCCTGTGGAGCCTCAGAGCAGAAGGAGTTCAACATAAGCACTGCAGAAACTACACTGATACTTTCACTTCTACAACCTCTGCTGAGACCAGCCAGTTACACTACTGCTGCTGCTACAAATCAGTAGTAATAAAAAGTAATTCCAGCTCCTGTGTAAGGACAGCTGGAGTGAGGAGATGGGGCCCTGCAGCACTGCTGAGGTGTGTGAAAGAGGAAAGAAAAATGCCCCTCAGAGGTGATTGCCTGCTTCTTGCTCCTCTTACTAACTACAGTAAGATGCCTTTCTTCTTTATACTTCCCTTTCTCTCCATCAGTGGAAGTGTGAAAACTAAAGAAATGGTCACATAAAGAAACTAAAACTAAGACTCAGATAAAGTGGGTTGAGTCAAACCAAGGGATCATCACTGAAAATCCCCCAAAACTCCTCAGTGGGGAAAACAGCATCACCAAATTTCTTTAAGTATTTGCTGCACCCTAAATTTAATGCTCTTGTTGTGCTGTTAGGTCTAGACAGGAAAGAGCTGATGCCCACTGGGACCTGCACAGTGCATTTGGGCAGACTGACAGTTTGCTCTGTCAAGGACAAGGCAGACGAGGGTACCAGACTGTGTAACTGAGACAGCTAAATGAGGAGTGGTGGGGCTTCCAATATCGCTGCAGCTGATGTTAAGATGGAGCTCACTATTTGGGGATTCCCATAACATATACAGGGTCCCTCTGGGACACCATACAATGCTCCGTTCAATTCTTCTTCACTCCCTCTCCCCGGTCCTAAGGTTTAGTAAACTCATCCGCTTCTTGCTCATTTCCATCTTCTGTCTAAATGAAAAATGTAGAATAAGACAAGTGCGCCATCCTCCACTGGATCTGTCAGTATGTTTGCAGGAATCCTGGCTGCTGGATCTTGGGCACTGACTGGCTGCATAGCACAGAAGGAGGCAGCTCTGTATAGCCCTTGCCTGGGTGGTCTGATGTTATCCCTGTGATTAAACTCCCCGGCTTCAAGAACTGGAGCTATTCCAGATGATAGCTGGGACCCAAAATCTTTCACTCTCCCACACACACACATAGTCAGAGCTCCCACCAGGTTTCCCCTCCTTCTCTTCCTCCTCCTCTTGGTCAAGCTGGCCAATTCAACACATTCTTCAGCTCCCTAGCATTAATAACTACCAAGTACTACAGCCTGCTAGATATCAGCTGCACCCCCCCCCACCACCAGGCAGTGATAGGGACCTCACACAGATACAGCATTGCAGAATTTTTACCTTACAGCATGCTTTGGAAAGAAGAAGCATGTTATTCACAAAGAAAAACACTCATACGCATCCAGGATCCAGCCACCTGGCTCTGGATGTACACACATGCTGTGTACTTTCATGTCCTCCTTGCAGAAAGTCTTGAAATGCAAACACATAGAAATATTTTATGCTAAACACACGTGAAATAAAGACTTTGGATTAAAGCCTGGTATAGAATACAACAAAAGGAAAAGTAGTCTGGGTAAATCTTCATCCATCTGTCCACCAGGGAAGGCCACTGGCTTACAGTAGGTACAGGTAAAAAAACCTCTTAGTTCAGCTGTTCAGAAGACACAAAGTAGTCAGTAAGATCTCTACATCACAAATCAAGGCAAGAAAGGCAATTAAGTTCCTCTTCAATGAAATGGGCTTGCTGAACTGCATCTTCAGGCCTCATTCCCCAACTCAACACCAACACACCTGCCTTGTTTCCCCAACAGTATTGTCGATATCTTAGGCTCATGTATGGCAACGGGCAAACTGAACAAAAAAATTTTGGAAAATTGAAAAATTGTATTGTTAACATGCTCCATTAACCACTACACTACACACATTGACAAAGACATCATCACTTTGTAAAATAATTAGCAAGCATCTGATTGACATAACTAGGGAAACCATCAATTTCAGGTACTGAGTTCCTCACAAGTGTCTTGGTAACCCACTTATCATAATGAAAAGACTGACTACAGTAAAGCAATGCAACAAAGAAAATCTCGTAAGTATGGAAGCAGTAGCATAGCACATGTTCTTCAGTACAAAAGGTCAGTTCAGATCAATGGCTCAGCAAACTCACTATCCTGTCTGACATAATTCAGAAGATGGAAGAAATTTTGGTTACCATGCATATAACAAACTTATTCATAAGGCAAATGAATTTTTTACTTCTGTATGATAAAACCTAAGGATCTATCATTTGCAAAATGCTCATTATTCTGTCTAAGGAAACTATGGGCTACTAATTTTTCAGCCTTAATGGTATCCCATTTCAGAGAGTTTCAGAAGGTAAATAAATTCTGTGACAATAACTGTCCACTTTTATTGTAATTTTTTACTCCAATATCTTCCTGCTAAACTGAGTATCCTCTTCTTATTATGAGAAACATGAATAAAATAAACTTTATTCACCTTGTCTTTCACTGCTCTATGTAATTCCTTCACACTTTACGTAATTGATGCTTACACTAAAACATATATATCCTATATAGATATATCCTACCCTGCTCCTTAAACACACAAATCGTTTTTCTTTGCTGACTTTACTGCTTAATTTGAAACAGATATCTCCACTGAGCTTTCAATGATTTTTTTTTTCTTCCCTAAAGAAACAAACTTTAGGTTAACCATTCAAGAGGCTAAAATTATTGCTTATCATATAGTCAGGTATTTGTAAACACTGAACTTCATCTGCCAGTGTCTAGCCCAATTAACACAGCTCTTAAATTTCTACTAATTTTATTCCTAAAAATCAAAAGAAGAATGCAAACGTAGTGACAAATTACCAGGAGGTAGGCTCAAGTTTAAGTTTACAGCACACACCTAACTTCATTGTAACTGAACATGGGACTCTTGCAGCCCATATTACATTGAAAATAACAAAAAATTACCTCATATAGTAAACATGAGCTGCACAAACATGGATGAGCACTACACAGTAGTTAATCTACTGTAAATTCACACCCTATATTACCTTGCAATAACTTGGTTTTTTATTCATTCTTTAAGTAATAAAATGCCTTATTAATGTTCTTATTAACCTCCTCCTTTCAAACCTTTAATTTTAAACTGGATCATGTACATTCTGTATTATGCATCTTCAGTTACCCACCTGCTATATAGTAAATTGACTAGTTACTTTTTTGTTTGCTTTTTGTCTTTTTTTGATCTGTAATAAAACTTTTTTTATCATCCTACAGACACCTGCCCATCTTAACAGCACTTGCTGAAACTTGTCAAAAACTTTTTTGGAAGTCTGAATAAACTATGAACAAGCTACACTGAGTGCTATTTTTCTGAGTTCAAAGAACTCTAATAGATCGGACATAATAGATTGCTCATTTTCTTAGGGCCATTTGAGATCCTTATGAGTCTGCTCAGTTACTGCCTTACCAGATTAATGCAGGACCCTCAAAGGCACATTTACCATAGAGATCTCTGTTGCTTGCTCCCAGAAGCACTGAGTAGTTAGAGAGGCACACCTTTCTATTTTTGGATGCTGTGGAATACTATAGTTAGATTGCACATACTGAAAAAAATTAAGGCAGTGTCTGAAATAGTATGGATAGAGATACCTAACTCTCACTTGTCATAATCTCAAAATGAGCTCTATTATTGGAAGAAAAATAGAAATAGTAGAAAAACACAACTTAATGAAAAGCAAAATGTTCCTACACATGTTGTGTGACAATCTGTGAAGACTGAAAACTGAGTAGAACAAAACTGCACATCAGTAAGGCCTTACCTTCCTGTATTCTACGAGTATCAGTGTGGAGTTCCTATCTGATGTTTCAGAAGCAAATGGAGAAGACTGACAAGACACGAAGTTGATGTAAACACAAAAATCTTGTTTTCTTAAGAGAACGGATCTTAAACATGTTTTTCAAAGTTCATCGGATACTTAAAATTTTCCCTTTGGACATTAGTATTTTAGTAGTTAATAATAAAGTAGCATCAATAATATCAATAAAATTATATCAATAAAATAACTCAATAATAAACTAATTTAATAGAGAGTCTAGAAAACAAGAGTGTAAATGAGGACATTCGAAACAGGTACTTTGGGCATGGGTAGAAAACAGTGAAGACCAACAGGGATTGGAGAGGACAGAGGTGGACTCCCAGCCAGAATGACAATGCCATTTCAAGCACAGCTGCTGAGGCTACATTCCTGAGAACCCCAGAGACTCACACTACTACATGGATACCAGAAGCAATTCTCACAAAAATGGGAATGGAAAATTAGCTTCCCAGCTGCTTTTGGAAGGAGGTATGTATTCAGAGTACCTCAGCCTCCAAGACACAGTTTGGCACAACACAGGGAACCAATGCACAAAGACATTTAACTCTCACATACAAGTTCTTGCCCTTGGGGAAAAAAACAAAAAACCACACAAACCAAAAACCCCCACAAAAATACAGTCCACAGCAACACCAGTATTTTCAAAAGTCACTCTTTCATATACCCCTCCAAATCAATGGTCCTAATCTTATCATGAAACATAATTAAATCCATATATCAAGTCCTTTTCATACCAGCCAGGTACTTTCCAACAAGGTAGACTAACTCCAAGTTTCTGGAATAGCTTTAAACAATTGTACTATTTTTATTATTAGGTAAGTAATGTTCTAATCTTCATGCCAATTTATTTAAGAATGCTTTTTAAAAAATACTATCATATTTCAAGTGGTTTAAACACAGAAGTGAAAAGGGGGAAACTAACAATTCAGAGTTTCCAGTCTAGAAATGTATAGGAAAGTAGTGCCCTATTTAATTAAGGGACCCTGATATGAGCCCTTTCTCTTCTCTCCTCTGAGTTTTCAACCCCTTAATTCTCCTGTCCTAAAGCCATCAGAGTTTCATAACCCAAAACCCTCAAACACTCCCTTCTCAAGCCTTTCCCCCTTTTATCTCATACCAGTCATCTTCCCAGTTGTCTCCAGGTGTTTACTAAATCCTCTCCCACGTATTTCTCTGTCTCATCTGCCTCTGCCTTCCCTCTCCTGATTCAGGCTAAATCCTGGTCTGTCTAAATCTAAAACCATGCAGCACTCCCAGGTAGCTTCAACAGTACCTATTCTTCTGCAAATGATTTTCCAAACTGCCAGCCTACTCTGCAATTCCTGCACTTCTATTTATTCAATGCCCCTGCTTCAAATCCACATCCATGTCTAACAGTTCAAAGTCAGATATCCTGGTTCCAGGTCCCTCAGCAATAAGCCCAAGCCTTGCTGCACTACTATTGTGTTTTATTGTACGCTGATACCTCTTATTGCCCTTGTCATGGCAGCCCTGTCCTCTCACAAAACCCCTGGGTCCTTCTTCCAAGACAGGCTTTAAAATCCAGGCTGGATCAAAAAAAATAATCAGAGTGACTCTTTAATAACTGACAAAAGAAGAGAATGTGTCCATGTGGAAAAAAAAAAAAACAAAAACATAAGCAGTAATTGCATGCTTTAGTTATGATACATTGGGCTTTGCAGATATATCTGAACCTTCCAAAACATCACTGTTTCAAGTGTGCTTAAAATAATGGTCTCAGCTTAGAAATTGTTATGTGCCATAAATTCAGTACTGAAGAAACAGATTGCCTTAAAAACTGTTCTCAACTAAATCCAAATTCTCATACTAAATTGAGATGAAATTCAGATTTCATCTCTCCAAAGGCATTATTTAAAAAACATGGCCAGAAAAATCACAGTGGAGAGTAGATGTCTAGTACTGAATGGACACAGGCTCAGGAAGGAAACTCACTGTCAGATAGAACTCCAGCTCTAAACTTCTCATTGACTGGTGAATTCCTTACTACGTGGATCTTTTTCATGATAACAGAAGATGACAAAGATATAACCCAACACATGCTTCTGTATTTCACTACTGAAACAAAGCCTGTGCAAACACTGCATAGCTGAATACAAAATATAGCAGTCAGAAAACCAGCAGTGTCTGCTAGGAGCTGAGCTGTCTTTTGCTTGCTTGTTGCAAAGAGAATTAGCACCATCATTTTCCTACTATGCAATTCCCACCACTTCTGTGGGAAAGTATCTTGGAAAAACCCAGCAGCAAAAGCAATGCAGACACATTTACTCCAGCCAATACATTTCTAGGCTACCCTTCACAGCCACTTTCACTCTTGAGTATACCTACCCCGACTGACTGACTGCTGGCTGAACAGATTTCAGCTGCCACTACAGTATGCTCCTTTGCCACCCAACACAACTGTGCTCAGAAAACTGCACTACCCTTCCCATGCAGATCTTTCTGAATTTCTCTCTTAATTCCCCTTTCTATACTTCCAAATTTATCTAGGAGTAACCAGCCATGGTAGGAATACAAGAGTTTAAAAATTATTTAACAGCTACACAAATAGCTGCAAGAAGACACATTGACTTCTCTAGACATACCTAGCAAACCACAGCAGTTGAAGCAGAATGGGTAAAGAACGATTTTAGGGAAAAAGTCTATGAACTTATTTTTCAAAGTTCTTTTCTGGAAAGATTGAAATTAAATAGATGCATTTCAATTTTTTTCCCAAGAATTTGTTTTAACCCTTTTATCCAAGGAGGCAGTTTCCACCATACATTTAGCTTTCAACAAATCAGCACTTCCTGAATGAAAATGTTTCACTACTAAAGTTTTTTGAGAAGTTTTACTGACACATTCCACTTAAAACCAACTGAGAACCAAACTGACAGCTCTGAGTATTACTAGACAAGCAAACAAGAACAAACTGTCTAAATAGCATCTGGCCTTGTGCAAGACCAGGCCTCAGCATCATTAGTACAGCCAGCACACACATTCTCTCCCAAGTTCATCAACAAAAAGGGATTTTATTTTTTGACATATCCTTTAAAAATTGAAGGCCTATCTACAAAGAAAAAATCTATTCAGCTTCCTAAAGTTATAAGTGTACCCCGCATTTTGAAATAAATATACTGCCAATAGCACAACCAGATATTCAAAACCCAAACATATAAAAATAAAATTGAAAGAAATAAAGAGAAGCAAATACCAGCAGCTGTTGCAACTATTAAACATGCCTCAGAAAACTTAAAACAAAATGAAAAACTGTTAAAACAGTCATTCCAAAATACAAGAATCAAAGTAAGACATTCAAATAGTTTGTCTCCAGCAAGTAAAGAGAAAAAACTTACTGTTCAAGGCAAAGTGCCTATGTTAGAAAATCTGCAGTTGGCAGCTTAATTAACTGAAAAATGTTCAACTTGAACAGCTTTGATGAGCTCAACTATAGCATATTATAAATCAAAAAAATTCTTCGTGTGTAGCCATTTAGGACATAATTTAACAAGAAACATGAAACTAAGTGGAATTCTACCAGAACTCAATGTACATTTCATGTGTATCATGTTTGACAGAAGGATTATCATTCCCCATGCTAGTAAATACTTCATTATGTCTTTAAAATGTTATTGGAATATAGAATTTACATCAGAACCCATTCTGAAGACTTTCATTGCCAGCACTGTGATGACACACTGAAGGAATGAGGAAGCAAATTGCATGGAAGTACAAATCTAAGATTTGGGTTTATTGTCTAGTAAGACAAAGCATGGATTCCATTTTTTATAACATATTTTCTAATCCTCTGCCTTTTCTCCTGTAAAATGACTTCAAGATACTTTTGTCATGTCACAGAAAATCAAAATTTTGGTGGCTGTAAACAATTGAAAACAACAGGACGGAGATGAATTTTCGTGAGATTTACTGCTTGCAGCATATCTCAGTCCAGCCCAGTGCTCACACAGAAACCTGTAACAAACTTCTCCCTTGCACAGGGACTCTACTTCAGTGCTTACATACCTGCTGTGTAAGGACACTGACGTGGCTTGGTGGGGAATACTGGCAGGCTGCTTGCCTTTCTTCCAGCTGCTGCAGTTCTGCTGCTGCCACACTGGGGCCATGACACTTGCCCTGGGAAGAAGTATGTTCTGCATCTTTGTGCATCCTGGCAGAGCCCACACACTGCCCACTCGAACTGCGATGGAGACCTACCAAACAAACATTTCAGTGTGCTAAATGAGCAGTATGTCCGACTCTCAGCCTGCTGATCAGACACACAAAAGCAGGTAAGATACCAGGAAGAATGCAGAATACATCTATTCTGCATGAGTATTGTCCATATGAACAACGAGCAATTCCAAACCTGTATTCTCTTAATTACAATATATCTAATGGCACCCAATTCCACAGACACTGGAAGCTGTTACCCAAGTTAAATCTGTGAAGTTTTTCCTTTACAACAAACGGATCTCTTTAAGTAAGTGTGGTGGGTGCCAAACCACCACATTAAGCTACTCAGTTGAGAAATAAGATGTATTTTAAGGCTAGAAGGGTTGTCAGTATATATACAGCAACTCCAGTAAACATGTGCTGACCCTGACACTCAACCTAGAACAAATAAATACCATCAAAATACAAAAAAATTAGTATTATCAGGATCACAGCTGTTAGCCTGTGTGTGGTTCCCAAAAGTTTCCAAATTGATTACAGTCTGCATGCAAATTCCTACAGTTTCTCCTACCATTCAAGTTCTTTACACTCTAAAGCTCCATTGCCTGTGTTCTACCACAGCATGACAGATGAAAGGTCTCTAAATCTTGTTTTTGGGATACCCTTGGATATGGCAGTGCTGAAACACCCTAGAGAATGAGATATTGTAATGATTCATTCAGATTCTTCTTTTCTGGAGGTCTTGACACACCTTTAAGTATCCAACATGTATGAGGTTTCATTACAAGACTTCTATGCTTGATAGGCAACCAGAGAACTAAGAACAGCACACAGACTGAGACAGGACTTCTGCTAATGAAAACAACATTAAACCCACTAAAGAAAGATGAGATCAGTAACATAATAGAGCAAATATACAATACACTTATTTCACAGCTCTTTATGAACAAGTTCAAAGGCTGACCTCAAAGCACAAGGCTGAGGGGACACCTTGTAACTATAACTACCCAAAAAGAGGCTTTTGCGAGGCAGGGGTCAGCCTCCTCTCCCAAATAACAAACAACAGGACAAGAGGAAATGGCCTCAAGTTGCACCAGGGAAGGTTTAGATTGAATATTAGGGAAAATCTCTCCACCAAAAGGGTTGTCAAGCACTGGAACAGGCTGCTAGGAAGCAGGTGAGTCACGATCCATGAAGATATTTAAAAGACATGTAAATGCAGCTTTTAGGGACCTGGTTAATGCTGGACTTGGTAGTGTTAACTGTTGGACTTGGTGACTTGAAAGGCCTTTTTCAACCCAAATGATTCTATGATTGCCTGTTCATTTGGTCAATAACAGGGTGTCTGCCTAACAAGGGCTGCATCCTGCACTCCTGCTTACTGTGAGAAATTTAGCACCATCCAACAAGACTCAATTCGGGAAATGTAAAATTTCTACCTACTCCACAACAAAAATTACACAATCGCTGTGTAACTAGCAGGTTGTTATGAACCCCAGTACACTTACCTACTTTTGTAGAGGATGGTTGGGACAATCTTTGACTGTAGATCTGAACAGCTCTCTGAAAGGATGAGAATGGGCCAACGGTGTAGCTACCAAAACGACGATGTAACCCTGCAAGGCTACAAGTCTCAGTGGACACTGGGTTTGTGAGGACAGAAGAGCTGTCAGGAGCTGTGCTCTGCAAGGAGGGTAGTGGGGGTGAGGATTGAATCAGTCTGGGACCAGCTGGAGGAGACGGCAATGCAGGGTGACCAGCCACATTTGAATTTTCAGAGGCTGCAGGCTGAGATGGCATCCAAGAACTGGTACTTCTCTGGAACGTGGAAGCAGGAACAAAGGAAGAAGAACCAGGAGGGCTGCACTGAGGTAATTTCACTTCAACATTTGAGGAGGCGAGTCCTTCTGGACCTATACAAAGATAATGAACATATTATATGAGGAAAAATCTGCTTTTTAGGTCCTTTGATAATATCAACACATGAAATGCCTGTATTCAGACACACTGAAGGCAAAATGACCTCATCTACCAACAGAGACAAGAAGAGGCTCTACATAATAAATATCCTCTTTCAAAGCCTGCCATATCTAGATCATCCCCCCCAGGGAGGGGCAGCTAACTCTTTCCCACTGCCTACCCTACAGTATCTTCTCTTGTGTTTAAAAGTAAAAATTGGGCATTTTGATCTCTCAGTTTGAGCCCAAAGGTTCCAACCTTCGTTTCAAACACTATAAAAACAGTATATGCAGTCAATATTTTTTTTATGATTGTTTACATCAGTTCACTTACAGCTTGATTTAGCTTCTTTGGGTTTACAGCCTTTTAGTGCTCCTTCTGCAGACAAATCTGCAACTGAACTTTTGGGTTGATCATCTTTTATTTTCTTCACCATCTCAGGTTGCTCTATAACAAAACCAAGGAGTTAGGAAGTAGAACATTGGAAATCACCAGAACAAAGCTGCAGAATTCACACGTGTTATAAATGACCTTATTGCTAGTACTTCCTGTAGACCACATAACTTCATTGGTGACAATTATGCTGTAATGTACAGGAGCATGAACTACTAGATATATATGGCTAGCACACCCTTCTATGGAATGCCTAATTAGGCTCAAATATACAGTCTCTTCCCTCCAATGGATACACTCACTGCAGGCAGCTTGATTTCATTCATCCCTCGCTTTTATTTCAGGATTCTCTGTTCATTTCAATTCTTACTGCCTTCAGTTGCACATTCTCATTTCAATCATGAACTACCATCTCTAGTTCTTTATAAATGCCAGTCTAAGTTCAACCCATTTCACTTCAGGCAAAGAAGGCAGGAGTGAAGTTAATCTAATCTTCACATAAGAATGAGTTAAAAAAAAGACATGCAACCTCAAAAAACCTGAGTAACATTGTGGAGAGGTTGTTCTCTTTTCATAGACTTAAGTTAAACTAGATTTGTCTGGGCAACATCATCTCAGAACTGTCTGCAAAACTTACCACCATGGGGCTGCTTCTCTGACTGGTGATTGGTGTTCCTGTGTTTTGTGCCTGTGTTTTTTGTTCCTAGGAAGACACTTGCTGATTTGTTTTTGTGTGTGTAAAATGTCAGTACTTCCTCCAGGTCACTTTCACTGCAATAAGGAGAGAACGGATGTAGATGAGGACATTAAGCTTTTCTGCATTCATGTAACAAAGACAATAAACAGTAAGGAAACTGAAGAGTGGAGAAAAAAAAATGTAACACTAGACAAGCTAATGATTTGCTCAGTTCTACAGGGCAAGAGCAAAGAGCAGAAGGAAGGCAACATGCCCTGGTTGAACCTCAGATTCCCACTAAAACACCATCTTCTTATGCAGTAGAAAATTCAAGGCATTCAGGAGCCTTCCCAGGACAAATAAAGAGCTAGTGAATACTCCAAACACATCTGGGGAGATTAGCTCAACGTGAGAGATTCCATTCACAGCTGAATTTGTGAATCTTCTGCAGGTGCTCTTTAGAATGAGCAGCTACTTTCTCACAAGTGAAATCTCTATTTTATATTCACCATCAGTAGTTTGTATTCAGCCGTAGGGGGAGAAGAGGAAAGAAGGCAAAAGGTGTTAATTAGCCAAAACTTCAAGACAACCCGAACAGTCAATATTTTTGTGAAACTCACAAAACTTGCATATGTTTCTCATTTTCTTTACAAGAACAAAGTGGGACAGCCCCAATATCCTAAACATCTACCGGTCCCAAACCAGTATCAATTAGTTGGCCATTCTTACTAGAGCTTGTGCAAGCTGTAGCTCCAGTTGTTTGGTATCTAACATGCTTTCCTTTTGCTCTGTAGTGTTGCCTCAGCATTAATGAGTGGCTGTCTGGCAAGGCAAACACCAAAGCAAGTAGTATAGTGCCAACAACACTACAAGAAAATGTAACACAGGACTATAAATTAGCAGAGCAGCAGGTAGAATCTTTCAAAATATCCTCTGAATATTATATATTATATCACAATTATATCACAATTGTAACTAATATTAGCTAGCCTAAGCTTTGGAAAAAGGCCATGTCTAAAGCTGGTACACTGAAATTTGCAGCATACCCTGAAAATCCAAACTTCACTTTCTCTCCCAGAATAAAAGTGAAGAGGAAATATAAGAATGAGAAGTTGTTGATGGAAAGGTGCTTTAATCTTTTAAATTAATTTACCAGTATGTATGTGCATTTACAATGCACTGAGGACATTTAGAATCAATGGTCATAGCATATGTACAACTAAACCCAATGACATCCACGTGACATCAAAGTTAGAGAATCAATGAGACAAAGAAGAAGGAACATTTATTACCCATTTTCTCCACTGTTGCATTCACTGTACTGAAAAATGAACTCTCAAAGTAGAAATCTATCTGCTTTGCTTGGCTCCAAATGACTTGCTCACTGATTTAAGCTTGAAACACAGTGCCAAGTAGTGTCAGATATCAGAGTTTTCAAACACACCTCATACTTCATAAGAAGCAGAAAGATTACCACTAGAAATTGTCTGATCACTGGCAAACTATTCTGTATCACTTAGTCAGACAAACCAGCAAAAATCTCCAGCCCCAGCCTAGACTGTGCATGAGGCCATGATGGCATGGTGGCCAGTAACATGGAAACAGAAGAATTTGCAGTTCCGTTCCATGCAGCTATCTCTTAACATTTCTGGCAAAAAGCAAAATGACCTGCCTAGGACACAATAGACATTACAGTGGCCAGAACAGTCAGAGAATCAAAAGCATGCCATGGGCCCACATAATGTACATTTCTAGGCAGAGCAGTAGCTCCTATGGTGCATGGTAGTTAGGCATCTTTATCTGAAGATTTTTCTGCAATCCTGTGAATCTGTTGCAGTAATGACTCCATCAATTATATTAGCAAAAGGTAAAATACTTGTTTTCATAAGAATGTATCAAGACAGACTGAAAAACCACCTGAACTTACTTAGGATGCCCCAGCTACCACCCACTTCTAATCACTCCCTATTAATGCTATCCAAACAGATAAAGAAAGAGCAGTTTAATAAACAGTCATGCAAAAGAAGAAGTGACCATCAAACTTCACAGTAAAAAGAAGAGGGGCATTAAAAAGGCAGGAAAACTCTGTCCAGATATTGACAGGGCTTCTTGTCCATATATAGACCAAATAACGGAGGCAAGAGGAATTGCTTTTTGTGCTCAACAGAGACTTTGAAAACATAACTGTGGTTCACTGAATTATTCAGACCTCTGCATAGTCAGATAGTTATACCACTGTTTTTCATACAAATGCTATAGGCCCTAAGGAATACTTAACTATTTTCAAAATATGTCTCTTACCAGACTCTTTTATGTTTAAAGCAGATAAAGGGCAGTGATAGAAAATGCTGCTCTTCCATTGTCAAAGTAACTGCTTGCACTGAACTGCCTTAGCAGGCCAAATAAGAGGCCTAAGTCCCTTCCTTGCTCATCTCAGAAAATCCAGACCTGGAAAATTCCTGAAGAGAGGCAGCAAGCATGAGATTTCTTTCTGAGAGCAGAAACTTGAGTCAGAGCTGTAACAACTGTTCAACCACAGCAGCTCCAGATCATCTGAGCAGCAGTTCTAGTTTCATTCTTCTTCCGAAGTACTGCCTCATTTGGTCCAGCATCACAGCAAAAGAGACCATTAACTCACTAGCAGCAGTTTGAAATTTATACAGGCCAGGGCAACCACTGCTGTCCTTTAGGAAATTACTTAATGGTCAAAACATCTATTGTATGTTCTTCTCTATGCACCAGATGCTGATGTTACAAGTGCTTGGTTGCTGGAAGAGAGACAAGCTCTCTGTCCCTCACCAGGAACAGGTCCTACAGTCAATAAAAGTATCTAGAGGTTTTAGATCAATCAAATCATCTTTAGAACAATGCTTCAAGGCTGGGAGTTCTTTCATCAAAGGGAATAAAACCTATTCCTACCTTGCTCTGGCAATGAAGTTCTGAAAGTCTTCAGGATTCACTCCCTCCTCCTCCTCTTCCTTTTTTGGTTGTTTCTGAGCCATCTGCTTTGTTTCCTGTTAATAAGCAGTATCAGTAAGTGTCTCTAAGTTCCATGGCATAGCTACAGGACCCAGAATACAAAAACCAGTTCCACAGGATCTAAGAAAAAAAGAGCATCGCCATGTGCAACAACCTGAATAAATATGGAGAGCCCCAGAGACAACATCCTAAGCATACACTAAAGTCCATTCCTCCATCTGACACTTTTTTGTCAGATTTGCTGAGAAAAGGTCAAGTCTTCAAAAATGTGTGCTGTTCCTTCAGCTACACTCTTTGCTAGAACATAAGGAAGTATGGAAGGGAAAAAAAATTAAATCATTCTTAACAGATATTAGGTGCCCTCTCCACTTTGCTGTTTCTGCCACAGAGTTCCTCCAAACAGCTTTTATTTGTGCATTTGTCCCAGAAGTAGATAGATAGATAGATAGATAGATAGATAGATAGATAGATAGATAGATAGATAGATAGATAGAAGAAAGAAGGGTAAAAGTAAAAAATTAATCTTAAACAAACTGAAGGATGTCTGCAGAAAATCAACAGATTTTCTACTATAAACTAGTAGCTCTCTTGAGTTAATTTCTTTTGTCAGGAAGCAAATTACTGAGGGCTTATACACACACCAAAACCACACTGCTTTAGCAAAGACTAAGTAAAATAGTACAGCCTATGGCAAACATGTTTATACACTGAAATATACTGGAATAAATGGTAAGCCTTTATGGGTGAAAATGGGAGCAAGTTTTCAGAAACAAATGGTCTATTTTACAACAGTAGAACTTGCTGGCACTAGAGGCTAGATTGACACAAACCTTTTTGTTCATTGAAATACCAGTACCAGCTTAAAAGCTTTATATTGACTTCCACTTCATTTCTTCCTGCTGTTACTCCGAGCAGTCTCAGGAAAAAGGGGTGAGATACATCTTTTGCAACATAATTCAAGACAGGGAAGAAAAAGCTGGTCTGAGACATCTTTACCCTTTCCTACTTAAGTAAATGTCTGGATAATATGTGATCTGTTTAATTTGCTGGAGGTGTATTCTTTTCTTCTGTGACATTACAGATGATATGTAACAGCAAGTATGAGTCCCTATTAAATCTGAAGTTACAAGTCAATTAAAGAAGTCTATATGTTGGAATCACAAATCAAAAAACCTCACAGCCTAACAAGTCTCTCAAGGGCTTAAACATGTATGCCCTGAAACCTCAAGTGATACGTTCTCACTTGTTTTAACTGAGAAAATATGTTTATGCACTGATTTATTACCAGTTACACAGCTTTATTTTGTGAATTTATTTAAGAGTTAGCAAGAAATCCTAATGTTTGAATACAATTTGAGTGGAAATTATATCCAAAGCAGCTGCATTCTTCACTCACCACAGAGCCACCCAAGTGTTTTGTGGTTCCTCCTAACAGAGTACTTCAGTGAGCATTAGGCATACAAGGCACTCCCTGGAACAGATTTGGTTCAATACCAACCTTGATTAGACAGATCAAATTACCAGATGTCAGTTTTGACAAGGTAATGTAAGTGAAAACCCTCTCTTAATGAGTAGAAGCTTGGAGGCCTCTGCACAGCAGCCTCTGAAAGCTGAATTTCAATTACCCCTGTTCCAACACTGAAGAAATGCTAGGGGGCAAAGGAAAGGGGAAACTTAGGTTGAAACCACTGTGCTAAGAACAACACCTCCTACATCCAAACACGTGAAAATTATTTAAATTAGGACCTGCATCTCCTTAACATTGAGTATACGGAGTATCTTACTACAGATATGCAGCAGTCCCTCAGTATACCAAATAAATAATAAAATATATATTTCATGCTCTTCTGTATAAAACAAAGTATCTTTAAAGAAGTCCCATAAAAATAAGAAGTGGGAAGAGGCATTACAAAGTACTAGAATCAAAGACAAGGCAAAAAAAAGCACACTACCAGTTAAATTCCACTTCATTTCAGCACTTCTTTTTATGCACATAATTACTGGCCAGCTTGTATTATGTAATAATATTGTTGTCTATCTGACAATTTCAACAACATACCATTATTGGATGTACAGCTGCAAGCAGATCATGTAAATAACAGAAAAGTGCATTTGAAACAGCCTGCACAAGACGCTTCGTAAGAAGAAAAGTTAAAAAAATAATTAAAAAATAATAAGTCACCTTGTTATAATAAATGATGAACTCGCCCAGCTGGCGAGCCAGGATGCGACGACGATCAACTAGTCCTATGCTGCGGCTGGGGAGCAGCAGCCTCAAGGAGTGACGAAGGTTGCTGGCAGCTCGCCTCAGAAAGCGGATGATGAGCTCCTGGAAAGCAACAGAGATGGAGTTAACAACGTGATACCTGCAACATGTGGGGAGAACAGAGATACTACAGCATCTAAGGACTGGCAGGAACTAAACACATTGTCCTGAGAAAATGAGTTGAAACTGGAAGGCGAAAGCATTCTGCAATATGTTCTTTTAATACAGCCCTATAAATCCAATGTGGGGGAGAAAACCAGTGGTGTATCTTGCCTGAGGTGGGTCAGAATTTTGAACACTTAAGAAGTGTTTGTCTCAAAAGCACGGCAGATAAAGGAACAAAATAGCCAATCAGCAAAACGCAGTAATACACAATAACCTGTGAAGTCCAGTATCTTAGGAGAATGCTTCCAAAAACCCACCTGCAACACATTAAACAAGGCCTGTGAAAAAGTGCACTGACATAAAACTCTCTCAGCAGTACCACAGGAAAGGGGATCTTGGCCAGATATCTTCATTACAGTGGGTAGCCCCATTTCACGATTTTTCATATATATACATACATACATACATACATATATATACACACACACACTATTGCTACATCCTCTCCACAGCAATAGATGTCTACATCTACAGCCATGTAATTTCCAGTCCCTCACCATGTCCGTTTGACCTCTGGTGGGGAAAAACATATGGCAAGGCAGATCCTAAGGCAAGATGCATCCTTTGGGTGTTTTGAACCCTTTCTGTCCCACCTCTGGATTAGCTTTTGCTTAGGAGCTCTGCTAATGCATAAATGAGCAGCCTCACAGCCAAACTATTGGATTTCACAGCTTGCCTCCCACTGCCATTACTCCAGGCTGGTTTGATCTGTTATTTTAAACATTATTCTTCACAGAACAGCAGACAAAGTGACTCTCAAAAAGCCCGTTTTAATTTCCACTTGGAAAGAGCAGAGGTAACATTTTCCACTGAGTTGAATGATTATTCTTGACACAGAATTTTATCGCTGAGCTACATTGGCTGTTTCCCTGCAACATGCACTCAGTGAGAATATATGCAGAAAGCTCAAGAACCTACTGTCCAAAGCTCGTTTAGAAAGGTTTGTGAAGGGATCTGGGCTTGTTGTGCTTTTAAAATGCATACATATCAAACACAGGACTTTAAAATACTGCCTAGAAAAATCCATCACTTTTACTTTCTCTTCTCACTGGCTTTTACTTTAATTTCCTCTATCTAGAATGCAAGTAAGATTCATAAACACAGATGTCTGGATACATTACAACAGTACATAAGAGAAAAAGCTTAGCTGGGTACCTGTTCTATTTGAGTAGATGAATGCTTTGCTTAATGCAGCAGGAACCAGATCCTAACAAGTAATCTTACAGAATCTTCTAGAGAAGGATTCAAGAGCAGGTAAGCTCAGAAATCAGTACAGGAGAACCAACAAGAGATCTGAGTAGCTTGAATGTCAACAAGTTTTCAGTCATTAAGAGCTGTCTGTCCTTGCTCGAAGGTCAGTGAGCAGTCCTACCTGATCTGTATGTTTAAAATACAGCACTGGCAGCTAGACAAAAATGAACAACCACCATCTCAGTTGAACTTCTGTACTTGCAAGGATGAGAACTGACCTCAAAACTCTCAAGGTAGATTTCAACTTGGCTTCTCACTCTGGCCAACACAAAGCTTCTTACCATTTGCTCATCCTCTTTGGCAACCCAGGCAGGATTCTGGACCTGTTCACCAGCATTCTTCATCAGTCGGAGCTGAACATGCTGTAGATAGGCAGAGAAAGCTGTACGAGCTTGTACTTTGCTGTGGACAAAAACAATCAATCAGCTATCTTCAGAATAGGAATGGGAAGTGTTACAGAAGTCAGGCACAGCTTATGGACCAAAGTACAGTCAGCAAGGACCTCCTAAGTGCACTAATGCTGAAGCTCAAAGAAAGGAGGACCCCTTCACCCCATCAGCATTTTTAAGCAGACATTCAGTTCACCAAGAAGGGGTAGGTATTCCAGGAGGTACAAAAGATAGTAGACACTCTCTAAGGTAAATTCTAAAAACAGAATGTTCTTCCTGCCTTTTACAACCTCCTCTAAAAGCCACATGGACATGGACATCAGCAAAACTGTGTTTTTAAAACAAATTCAAGGCTATACTGGGCCTCTGTTTTCACAAACATTTTGAACACCACAACAACAGACCATAAAATAAACAAAGGGCTTGGTACTGGTGCCAGAGTTATAACAAAGGCCCTGTAATTCCCATTGGAAATGAAAGAATTAAATCTGTGAAAGTGAGCTCTTCCCCTGCTGGCTCAGGAATACAAGCCAAATTTCATTGAGCAAGGCACCACTGAGGAATGAAGGAACATCAGCAAAATCTGCTGTGCAGCTGGCTGAACACATTGGGAAGCTGTTAGCATGAACTGAGGAGAGGACTGGGAGGGACACATAGCTTCTCATTTCCTCACAATAGTAGCCACTTTAGTATATGCATCTGCTGTGAGAGAAACTGCTGAAAGCTCTGCCGAACTCTGTTCACTGTCCTCTAGGTCTAAACCTATTCTCCAACATTCTGCTCTCCAAGCCTCTGCTCATCCTCAGATCCCTCACAGCTGCTAGAAGCTTTTCATAAGGATATAGCAGCAGATTGGCTTTAGTATCAGCAACAGATTTCCCTTTTTTAGGGAAAATCATTAGAAAGTGTCTTAATATGTTCTGTAGGATTTCAAGTTTCATCTTAAACAAACTAGAGTTTTGAACCCATTACTTTCCAGAAATATCATTTCAGAACTTAATGTTCTAATGAATAGGAACTTCCTCTTCCTACCCAGCCCAGCTTCACTTATGACTAGTTTATAGCTGCTTTTGCTTTCTCCAATGTCCTGTATCTTAAATATAATCCCTGATGGGTCTCCACTTTGAATGTCTTTATTAACAGTTACATCCTTTCATAGTTTTCATTTTATTAGTGTGAACTATCCACATCTGCCAGTGTCTTCTAACAAAGCACCCACAACGGTGACATGATGAGCCAGCAGCTCACCTCCACCTGTGTTCCACTCACAATTTGCCTTCCATGAATATGGGTGATACAATACTCCATGTGAAGTCTCAGAAGTATGTCAAGTGATAAACCCTGGAGCACATTTGGTGTTTTCATGCATGCATGAGCTAGGGCTTCATAAACTTCCTCAGATCAACCAGCATGCAAGATATTTTTCCTTATAATTAATTTCTAGTTGATGAACACCCAGCAGAGAGAACTTCTGCTGTAAATTATTAGTTCTTATAAGCATCCCATTGTACTTTGTGCTACTGAATTTCATCCTAGTTACATTATTTATATCCTCAATGTCATCCAGTTTTTCTCAGATTTAGTCCACCACTTTTTTCTCATGGTAGTAACACCCAAATATTTTCCATCAGCAAATTTCATTAGCTCATGTGTACATTTTGTGTCATTCTTGAACTGATAATCAATATCAGCCTCACACCGATTCCTGAGGAACTTCACCATATTTTTTTCTACCTGTTCTCTGCTTTTTATGAATATTCTCAGGTACTTACATGGTCCTTATGACTCTAAGTACTTGAGTCCCTGAAATGCTATTAAAAACTCTGCAGCAATTAAGTCTTTCTGGTTTATAGGTCTGCAAATTTCAGGAACACTATGTTACAGTGGTACACAGAAACCATACTGTAGGAACACTAGAAATCAATGCATCAATTTAAGTAAGAACTGAAGTTAAAATGCATTGGAAGTATCCATACATCATCTTAATCATCAACTTTTGATGCTTCTGGAAGGTCACACAGGGCCAAAGAGGGGCTAAGCCAATGACAAGTACACAAGAGTCTCAAGCTAAGATCCCCTGTTAATAGCTCTACTGCAGCAACTCAAACATGATGAAAATACCTGGTTACAATTTCTGTCTTCCAGGAACTTCAGTGAAGTCCAGAATGCACAACAGGCCTTGTAACATCTCTGAGCTCAGTATGCTACTAGTCACTACATCTACCTTTTCTTTCTCCATGTGTGGAATATTGGGAGAACTCTCTGAATCCTAGCTGAGAAATGGTACTCTCTATATCAGGCCACCATGTATCAGAAAAGGCTCTCACCTCAGCTCTCCAGAGCTGTCAGGCTTGGTTTAGGTGCAACTCAAACATCTCTGTTCAAAATCTGTGCTTGATAAGGAGCCCCCATTATCAACATCAGCACAATAATACAGGTCTTGGCCTGCACCTGATACTTCTATGACTAAAAACTAAAGAAGGTTTTTGTTTAATACTGCCTCTCCTTTGGTGTCAATATCAATCAGGATATTGAAACCTGAGACCTTAAATGCAAGGAAAAGTTTACTTCCTTGGGAATGGCACAGTTGGAGAAGCAAGTTTCCTTTGACTGTCATTTCTTCACCAGTAACACCCAATATGTGGAAGGTAGATGCTTCCTCATCAGGCTGACTAAAGGAGAAAGAAGGCCTACCACTTACAAAAACTGACTAGAATGGGCCTGGTTTCTCTTGGATGAAAATTTTATTACTTCAGCTCCTCTGCCTGTTGAGCCCACAAGCAAACCTTGTATCAATGACAGATTAGATGGGGCCAAACCCAAGCACAATCTCAGAACATGAGGTCACCACAAGCCTTATACCCTTCTGTGGGGAATCCCAACAGTGCTGAGGGTGCTGAGCAAGACTCTGCCAGGAATATCAGACAGAGCTTATGTTCTTGGCAGGAGTCAGTTCTATATATAAGTAGGTATAGGCACAGCATTGCAATGTTTATCCTCAAAAGAGGTTTCAGAATCTTCCCCATCACAACAGCAAATGTCCTTGCCACAACTAGACATAAGAACAATCCCCACACCTACTGAAGAATCCATCGTTTCTCCCAGAAATTAAACTAAGAAAACAACAACAAGAAACATGTACTCTACCTTTGGACATTTTTCACAGAAAACATAATGCTGCTTCTTATCTAGAAGATTTAAATCTGTCCTACACAGACGTATATGATCATGCTTTCTTTTTGCACTTTCTGTCCATCTGCAATTAGACAGTTTTGCTACCCACATTCAAGGGATCATATTTCAAAACATTTAGTTAAGACCTTGCTTGGTGTTTTTCTATAGAATCTTCTCCAGCACATCTCTTTTTTTCCAAGAAACAGAGTCATGCACCAGAACATACTCTATTCCACACCATCACACCAACAACAACATGCAATGAAATGTTCCAGTAACTTGTTGCTCTCAAATTACCTCCTAATCTTGTTCTCAGAAGGCAATGACCCTGAGCAAAGATTACTACTACCAGAGGTAAAAATTCTAGCATCAAAAATAAAAGTACAAAAATGAGAAAACCAATTTTATGGAGAGACAGCACTGAAATAGTCCTATCCAACTGTTCTTGGATAATTTAACATATTCTTATAACCACTTCTTGGCAAATACAAAGAACGAGAATAAAAGATTTAGAATTCAGTAGCAGGCATCCTGCATTAAGGCAAAGAGGCATTTTAGAAGCCTGAGCCTACAAAGAACAGCTTACGCCATCAGATTAAAGAACAGCAATGGAAACTATAGGGTCATGCTTCAACACTGATCCAACAGGTCAGGCATTTAGGTAAACTGTCAAGACTTTGCAATGGTCTCCCTTCTCTGCCAACAAAATGTTAAGGCAGCCCACAGTTAGACAAAAATCCAGGCAACTTTTCTAGGGTCTTCTTAGCTCTTCACACTCGTAACATGCATCCTCCATATTTTAACTCGCGTTAGCTTCAAGTCAAAATTAGAGGCAATATGCAGAAAACTCTCACCTCAAGTTTCCTTGCTTTTGAAGAATCTGAAGCAAGTTAAACTGAGATTTAGAATCTGTTTTTTGCAGAAGCAGCTCTTCTCCATCTCCAGTTTTCTTGACATGTTTTTTTGGTAACCTCTCCTTACAAGTAGTTTTCACTGAGTCAGGAAACTTTGGCTTGTTTTTCACCTGGGTGTCCGAAAGACAGCAAACAGTTCTATCTACCTCTTCATCTTCATCTGCATCCATCTCCTCTTCCTCCTCACCTTCTGTGTCTGACTTGAGGGACAGCTTTGTTGGTTCTGATGTGCCTGTAGAAGAGGAAAAATCCCTTATGCTGGTGTGGAGAGGACTGTTCTACTATTTATACCCTTTGGTTTACCCCTAAACTCTTTTCTGCTAGGAGGACAGAACACCACCATTTTAGAACAGCATCTTAAGTATGACTGTTGTATATTCATTCTGCCTTTCTGCTTGCACATCAAACAGTTGAGAAGCCCACTTTCCCAATATTACAGAATACAGACCAAGATTCTTCTTTTAACCTTACAAATGAAAAAAAGAATGCCCACACAAAATCCAAGAGGCAAAGACATTTTCCTATATTTTATCCTGATTCTTACATGTATATTGACATATATACACCCATATTTGAGATTATATATATATACACATATACACACACACATTTTTGTATGTTGTGCGTCAAATGAAAAAAAAATACAAAATCTAAACTTCCACATGTGCCAATAAAGATCATCTACCTTAAGAGAGCAGCAAAAATCATCTTATAGCATCCAATCTTTCCTATTGCAATCAGTATCACACAGCTATTAGGAAAAGTTTAGATAAAGGCAGGAACAGTCACTTGTGGGGATCATTAACCTCTGTACCCTTTTAAGTTTTCCCAGCATCACCTTGGATAGATTTCTCTCTGCAACACCTTAAGAGACACATCTGTCTAGGAGAACTGATGTGAAAGGTTCTATCTTTCTCTGAAAAGCTGAAGAATTACAGAGGCACACACACAGTTGAATTCTTTACCCGAAATGCAACAAGCTCATTTCCAAGTAAGCACTGATTACCTTTAATCATATAAATGAGGGTGTGGAAAGGTGGGAATGTAATTCAAGGCACTGAACAAGCAAGAAGCTCAGAATTAGAATGAAGGAAAAACTATCAACATTTGAAACCAAACAACCCCATTCACAGACATTGCAAATGAAAAAGAAAAGTCCTTTGCTTGCTTGTTTTTGACTAGCTGCTCATCTAAAACTGTAGCCATGCATACCTGATGCTCTTGTCTGTGCTGCTCTAGCCTTGCCGTATCGCCGACACTTCCGTAACTCCAGTGAAATAAGCTTTCTCTCATAAAAGAGAGCATGAGAGTCCACAGCTTCCAGCCTTCCATTGAGACCTGCTCTGGGAAGCATAGTACATAGACATCCCTCAGTTTCCCTTTGTTTTTCTATCCCTGATGATACAAGAGATCAAGCAGATCAAACTTCTTCAAAGAACAATCTTCCTGATACAGGGAAGAAGTATTTACCATCAGTCTAATTCCGCTTTTCTTTAGCCTGTAAATGTTAGAAGAAAGTCTTGTACATACTTCACAGAACATCATCTCTCAAAGCCCCAAGACACACTCACCCAGTGTCACGCTTCCATGACTCAGCAGCATCTGCCCATCATGCAACAGCTCAGGGCACAATTAATAGAGGAAATTGAGTACAAAACAACAAAGGGGAATGGAAAGAGAGCACATTGACACAAATCCAGCTGTCTGAACCATTTATGTAGACAGCTTGTTCTTCACTGATCAGATATAAGAATTTTAACATAATAAAAGTGGAAAATGCCAAACTTCCTACAAGTTCTACCTAAGTGAGGGGACAAGGAGCCCTACCAGATTTCTTAATGGAATCTGTTACAAAAGTAACAACTTTCTGCCAGTGCACAAAGACCCAAGAAAGTGCTCCCTATGATATAAGTGGAAACAAGCACAGAAAATACTCATTGTCTCATTTATTATTTTAGAGCTAACAAAGTGAATATGAGTATATTAAACCCTCATGCATTACAAGATCTTTTGAGAGAGCTCAGTGATGAGGCTTCTCAATATGGCAGGAATACCAAAGTGAGAAACCTATGAGGAGAAATTTTAAAGTGCAATGAAAGCATGAGTTCTCCACGTGTGGGTACATTCTTTTCTCACTGTATTTAGGTTTCTAAAATTATTTTCATGGATTTCAGGTAGAAAAGGTGTTGACTCACAACCTGGAAGACGAAGCTAAGGAAATCTAAATTTAGAATAAATACTACGAAGCACAAATTAATTAAGCAGCTACTTACCGGGATCTCGCAGTGATGAACTCTCTTTTCATCTTGCCCCTATGAAGAGAAAAAGGTTAAAAATTACTCTCCATACTGGATCAACCTTGATTACAAAGCCTCCCTAGTCTTTCACATATGCAATGGAAAGACCATTTTTACAGAATTACTTCTGAGTTCTATCTTAAAGAAGGAAAAAAAAAGGGCTCCAAAAGAGGAGCCCTGAGCAGCTGTACTACAATTCATGCTTGCATTTGTCTGGCTTAGGCTGGAGAAGGCATCATTTAGAACTACTCTTCAAGACATCCCTGAACGTACACAGAAAAAAAAAAAAAAATCACAGCGTTGATGTGGGAAGAACTTCTGTAAATATTGTCTCCTTGCTCAGCCACTTTGTCTTTACTTAGTAGTTACTTCATAGTGGATCTCAAATTTGCACAAGAAGAATTGTTGAGAAGGGAGGGCATTAAACACGCAGTGAAAGGCACTGCATACAACTCTTGGTGGAAGCTTAGCTAGTGGCATGAACTGTCATTTCCACCCAACCACAACCCAGAAAAAGAATCATCAATTCATGATTGCACAGGTCAAGACACAGGGATATTAAAACGCTGGAGAAGTCAATTTCAGGGCTAACTTCACATGAAGACAAGCTTTAATGCGATTTGAAATTTGAAACAGAAGGTAAGCCACGACAACCTATAATCCCTTCACAGGGAAACCTAAATGCTTTAAGTTCTTTCATGTCTACAGTAATATTAGCACTCCAGTGATTCCCATTTTGAGTATTGTCCTTTTTGCCCTTGGTTTCAGAAGAGCAACACAAATACATGAGCAACAGTCACTGGCACACTAGAGAAGAGACGCACAATTATCACCACCCCTATAAATCCCAGACTTGTGTTTATAACATGGGATAAGTGAGGAATCAATCCTTTTTGTACTGTTTGTGCCCTTTACCTCTCTCCCAAACAGAGAAGCTTTCTACCTGTCCTTAAACAGACGTGTAGCCAGCATGTAGTTCATTGATGTCTTGTGCTCTAGAAAAGACCTAGGAAAAAAAAATACAGTATTATCAAGACAGAGCTCTTACACAATGAAAGGCAACATAATACAGAAATAAATGATCTCTTAAAAAAAAAATAAATCCCAAAGTAGATTCATACAACATGCTGAACCACAACATGAAAGAGGAAAGGAGGAGAGCTCTCATTTCTCAGATGAAGTTCCTGGTGATGCAAGAGATGGACAAAACATTACAGACTAGAGAAATAAACTTAGGAAAGCATAATACAGTGTAACCTTCAGAATGAGTGAGTTCTGTATGGTGTTTATGGCCTAATGACAGGCATACACATTATGCAGCTTGAGGATGTAAAAGTAGATAGCAAAAATCTGAAAGGAAGACACTTTTATTCTAACAGAAAAGCAATACCAGAAATAATGTCCAACAGCTTTCCACATGGTGCAGTTAGGCAAAGCAGCAGCTAATAAAAACAAGTGATCAGATAAAAGAATATTCAACACTAAAACAAATTCTGCCAGAACTTTCAATACATCTTTTTGAATGGCAAGATGGCTGACCTACACACATCTAACACAGAATATCCCTCACCACAGAGCATCAGTGCCATCCTATTAGATTTTTATTCTTACCCATAAAGGTCCCATGTTAATGGAGTAGGGAATATCCGGATGAAGCCTCCTCTCCGTTCATTTTCCTCTCTCACTCGCCGAAGAACTCTGATCTGATTAAAAAGAAAAAAAGAAAAAAATAGCCAGGAAAATAGATAACAATAAAAAATGAACCTTTAAAAAAAATCTCTGAATTTCAGAAAAGAAGACTATTCAGTCCTGCAAATGGACTGAGTAGGTAACAATATCCTTAAGGAATTTTGTCTTGCATTTAATTCTGAAGAGTCTATCACTGCTTCAAGAACATCTCTGCTTGGCCTGATTGAGGGCAAGGGCAATACCAGCAGTAAAACTCAAATTCTGTTTCAAAAATTATACTACTTCTGTCACATTTTTCATTTACATGCACTTGCTCTTTGTTGAGCAAATAATCCCACATACTGCATGAAAGCCAAGGTAAATAAAAGCTATTTAATAGCCTCCTTACCTCCTCCATGGAGAGGCCTAGCACAGAGCTGGTGTGCCTTCCTGTTCCTTTTTCCCTCCCTAAGGGCATTGAGTTTTTAAGTTCAGCATCACTGGCAGACAGAGGACGGGTACGCTGTAGAGACAGTGTGAATGCGAATTTTTTTTCCCCTCTCTCTATTTTCATATTGAAAAAAATTACATTTAAATTCCAGGACCCCATTCCCAGCAGCATCTACACTCCTGAGTAGATCATTCAACAAGAGCTGTTGAAATTCTGCACTATAGCCAGAATTCACAATTCCACAACCCAGCTGTTGAAGAGTCCACACCCCAGCTGTCACTAAATGTGAGTATTCAGATTCTTAGATTTTAGCACAGGAGGCACAATTCAGGCACCACCGCCAGTATTTACACCCCTGGCCCCTTCTGGAAAAACAGGAGATGTACCAAAAACAGCAAAGTCAGAATGTCACACAGGAAAATCCTCACCCAAGGGGCGCTAGAGTCAGCATTCACAGGACCCAAATACACTTGGATTCACACAACAATGGTACCAGAACCATGATTCTCTGTTCCAGCTGTGTTGCTACACTAGAACAACAGAACTGTAATTCCCTGGTAGGATAAATGTTGCAGGGAAAAGTTCTCCACCTGTTATTCTTTTGTTACTGTACTGCTGAAGGTCAACTTGCTACTTCTCAACAGACACATCCTGCAGATGTACATAGTTACATTATGCAAATTTGTATAAATATGCAAATTTTTTAAATAAGGAAAGCAATTCATTTGCAGTGTCACTAAGTTTATTTTTAACCTGATGGGTATCCCTGGCCAATTCTAACAAAAGGACAGGAATTCAAAATGTCTTCAAATTATCAGGATTATAAAATTTTAAAATTCAAGCAAGACAAATCTTTTTCTCAAGTACATTTAAAATGGTCTTAGGCTCAGTTTCTATAAACTACCTCCGTAAAAACAGCACTAGAAGAGTCTACTGAGGTCTCAAGCACTTACACTGAATTCCAAGTTTCTTTTAGCTCTATACTGAGCAAAGAATGCATAGAGAGCCTTAATCTAGAAAGAAGAGAAAAACATGACAGAAACCTTAAGGTGGATATGTCCAGGGGAATATCCCATACTGCTCTGATACAAAAATAAATCCATGGTAAGATCAGGATGCATCTTTATTTGTAAAGACTATGGGAATTGAAATCCATTCTCTCTGTTTCATTAGAAATGGCAAGTGGCTATTCAGAATCTGTAGATGAAGCAACAACAAAAAAACTACAGGCATTGCACTAGAATAGGTTATACTGCAGTTATTGGCACAGAAAAATCCAAAGATAAAACAGACATAACAGGTACCAGCTGAAACATTTTGTTAAGCCTAACTAAAACCGATTAAAAAGAGAAAACAAGATAATCCAAATGAGAAGGCAGGAGACAAACATAGACAGAAGAAATAAAAATGCCAGCAATAAAACAGGTTTGCTTGATGCTGTAGATGGCACTAAGTTGAAAGATTTTAGTGCTCCTTTCTAAACTTTCTTCCATTTCAAATTCACAGCTCAAAAACTTTTCTTAACAACTTCCTCTAAAATCTGAAAACCTCCTCTTAAAAACCATTTCCTGGCACTACCATAACAATCCATCATCATGTGAGAACTACTGCTCAAAGAGAGTATTACAGGAAATTCTTCATCGTATTAAATGATCTGCTTTACTAAGGAAACACTTCAATGGAATCATCTCCATTGTCACAATACAACAGAGATTATTTCATTGATTACAAACATTAAATGTATGTCTACATATTGGCAGCTCTGACTCCCCCCCCAAGAACAAAGCTACATTGCTGTCAAAATGCTAGAGAAAACTCCATCTTTGCTGGACTTCCTGCACGGTTTTTTCCATTTTTCACTTCAGAACACCCTCTGGCTGAAGCACAGAAATGTCTCCAACTTCACAAAGATCTTGTTTCCTCTTTGACCCAGCTTATCTATAAAAGTATAGATAAATCCAACCACACTGGTATGTCTCCAAATTCTGCAAGTATCCCTGGTTCCCAAATCATGATTCTAATTTAATAAGCACTGACAGCAGTTGGCATAAAAATCCTTCCTATTCTCTACAAAATCTTGTTCTTCAGTAAGACAAGAGGCTCTGAGCCTCAGCTAAACTTACTCAGAACGACAAACAGCAGTGAATAGACTGAATTAGGTTCTCAAGATGTTCTACCTTCACTTCCTGATGGGGAAACACCATTTAAAAAAAAAAAAAAAAAAAAAAAAAATTCCCACTACATTTGTGCAGGAAGCTCAGTTGCAAAATAATGCCTAACATGTCCCCACATGGCCAGGTGCTTAGATTCGTAAACAAATATTGATTTGTCTATATGGCTTGCAAGAAGGGTGACAAATATAACATAGATCAGTCTCACTTAGGCTAACAATAGTCCCCTATTTTTCCATTAACTTTAATAAATCTTTCTTTTCTCTGCATCTATTTTGACCCAGTTCACTCTCCAATTATTGCAGTGTCATTCAGAGGACTGTCTCACAGAAAATGATTACCTCTCTTGTAGAGCCACCTGAATTTTGTCTGCATAGATTCTCTTGTCCTTTGGAGACTTGTGCATTCAGACTTGCAGTCTTAAAAACTCAGAGGGATTTAATCCAGCTGACCTTGACTCTCAACACGCTTCACCTATTTTTTTTTTTTTTTTATGCTGCTGGAGTGATGTAAACATTTTTTCAACATTTGCTTTTGCCACATGGAAACGGTTGGTGCCATCTCCTCATGTTGACTTCATTCTCACCTCTGCCCTTGCCCCAGGCTGCTTTAACTGTAAAATATATTTGGGGACTAATTATGCCAAAAGCATTCTACACAGTAACATTTGAAACCATAGGCCTTATACAGGCAATGGGAGCTGAAGGGTACCTACCAGTCTGCTGTTTGTAACTGTGCAGACAAAGGACACTGCAAGAGACACATGAAGAGAATAAAAATCTTGTGTTCTCCAAGACACTATGTTCCCTGCCCAGCTTGTTGAGGACTGGCAAGTACCCTAAACAAAACGGTATAAGCAAAGGGTGGTGAAACACTGGAACAGGTTGGCCAGAAAAGTTGTGGATGCCCCAACCCTGGAACTGTGCAAAAACAGCTGGATAGAGCTTGGAACAACCTGGTCTAGTGGAAGGTGTCCCTGTCCACCACAGTGGGGTTGGAATTTGATAAGCTTTACCAGTCTGAACCACTGTACAATTCTGATAACTGAAGTCCAGAGATAAAGCTAAACATTTATATCATCTCAGTTGTGATCTTCCTCATATCCTGCACAAATGTATCCTGTCCCCATTCCAAACACACCACTCATTCTAACCTCAGATGTGCTCAACTGTGCAGAATACATCTGGACACATGGTTTTCAAAAGCACACTGAACTCAATGTGATGACCAAAACTCATATTTTTGTAAAATAAGAGTCATTCATATAAAAATATTTAATAGCTGTGCACCAAGGGAAAACAGATGCTGTCAAGTAAAACTGTTCATAGAGCGGGGGTGGGGAGGGGGGAAGTAAAAATCCCATAATTTTGCAATTTAATTTCATTTAAATATCTCAACAATATTCCAGTTCTTATGGAGAAACAAGATACTATTTAACATTCTAACACAGGTGTAGAAACATCAGAATGTCAAGAAGTACCCTGTATTACTTATCTGGTATCAGGCCTACAAGTAAAACCAGTTAAGGACAGGGACTGGTTCAAAAGAAAATAAATCATTGGAGCTTAGATTTTTCTTGCCTTCAGTGGTATTCAGGCTGTCTTCCTCCTATCCAACACCCAAGAGGAGCAAATGGTGTAAGAAAGGGTCTCTCGGGAGACTTATCTATCATTTCTAGCTGTAATACTGACAAGTCCTTCTCTACGCTTCTCTTTGGTCTATTCAAAACTGATCAAGGTCCCTTCATTGCTTACAATTAATTGAAAGATCTCCAACCCAAATCAACAAGCATTACAAAGGAAGCAGCTAAATTGTCCATTTCCCTAGAGGGAGAAATGCTCGAAGAGTCAAACCAAAGAAATTGCACAAGAAACTTGCAGTCCAGCTGCTGAAACTCAGCAAAAAGAATAACCATATCAAGATAGTTATTCAAGAGAACTCTCAAGAGCACTGTTACCAACAGTTCTTCTCCAAGCAGCAACTTTTACAATGATTAAAAATGGCCTATGTGAATGAAAAGACATCATGAAGGAGGTAGGAAAAAACAAAAGAGGTTACAAATAACTTTTACAACAGAGAATTGGAACGGGGATCAAAAAATCCAAAAATCTGAGATAAAATGTATTCAGCAAAGAACAAGCTAAGACAGTCTGGGACCACAGAAAGACCTAAACACCTATTTAGCCATGGGATTTCCATTTAGGTACTTTAGAAAAAAATGCTGTAAAACTTTATCCCTGGATTACAAACCTGTTCCTGTTAAAGACAGGTTGGTGGAAGCACCCTCATCCCATCTCATCATAAATGCACTTCTGTATAAATCCTTGCACTTTTCAACTGGCCAGCCTTACATCTCTTTGTGGGTATTTGTTAAGCAAAACAAAGTTGAAAGCCTCCTTAAAATTCAGTGCTTTACAACAGCATAATTTTCTGTCTTATATAATAAATTTTTTCAAATCACCAGGATCTGATCACATTACTCTAAGAAAGAAGGGTACTTTTTTTGGAATGGTTCCTCATTTCTCATGTGCCTTTTGTCTGCTGCAAAGAGCACCTATACAGAGGGATCTGTATTTAAAGCACTATTATATTTGTCTTAGAAGGTTCAGACTCAGACATGCATCCTAAAGATACTCAAATCCCATCTTACCAGCTATTCACCTCCCACGGTGACTAAAGACTCTGCGTTTTACAAGAGACAAAATATTGACATTTCTGTGAGTTTTCCCTATACCAAAATGGACAGTGTCTTGGTACACTGTCACTAAATAAAAATTACTTGTCATTTCCTAACTGAACTTGAGCTACACAGCCATGTTGCATGTCCGTCACAGCACCATTAGCTGCCAAGATGTCAGAGAGCAGCGCCTGCCTATTTGCCTGAGGAGAAATGAGCTGAAAGTCCAAGTGATGTAACACATCTCCCTGCCTTTTGTGAATGCTCCATTTCCACAGATATTTATGGAATCCACTTCATAGACATAAAGAGATAGAGAACAACTGCCCTTCAACATTACAGTGCTGAGAAAGCAAGGCAAGGGGCAGTCACAGCAAGCCACATGAGGCCTCAGTCTAACGATCCATGGGAAAGAGAGATTGCAAAAAGAGAATGGGAAAGAAGCCTTAAACTTCAAATGCAAGAAGTTGTTCATCTAGGAGGATGTCTTGGAGACATTCATAATGCTCTAGGGTTCTGGAAGCTTGCTGTCCACAACAAAATCAAAGTGGTTGAACAGCCCAGAACTCTCAGGTGTATCCCCGGAGCCTCTGAGAACCACAGAATGGTTTAGGTTGGAAAGACCTTAAAGGTCATCTAGATCCAACCCCCCTCCCCTGAGCAAGAAAGCTTCCACTAGACCAGAGCGCTCAAAGCTCCATACAGCCTAGTCTTGAACACCTCCAGGGATACAGAGTCCACGAACTCTTTGGGCAATCTGTTTCAGTGCCTCACCACCCCCACAGTTAAAAATTTCATCTTCCGTAGTTATTGCTCACTGCCTCTCTCACCTGTGAATCAAATTCAGTGAGAATGACTTCCTCCTATGCTCCTCAGCCAGGACTTGTAAAAGTCACTTACCTGAAGCTTCTGATATGGATTTCTTTTGACACATTCAGATGAATGATAAATGTTCCGGCTTGACCGCTGGCCTGGATCCTGGCATACAAAGCCTATGGGCACCAAGAGCCACATGAGAACTTTAAGACAGACAAACCCTGAAATATAAATCTAGCATTCCTGTTCACAGTCTTAGTCTATACATGACCTTCTTGTCCCTGCCCAAGGACCAATAAGGATGCTTTTCTTTTTTATACCTCGCTTTATTTAATCCTAAACTGTAACTGCATTACATTTTTTTAATAAAAACTTGCTTCAGGACCAAGTACTTAAATCTATAAATGGGTCACTGTATAGCAGCACAGAGATAGACTTGTTTTTTTAAACAGCTGAGCAGGGTACCTGATGATAATTCTACTTCTTTCACTATTGGGGCAAATTGCATCAAGCAACTAAATCAAGAAGCAAGGGACACTGTGCTCTAGACAGTACTCCAGTTCCAGTAACCCAATCAAAATGCACACATTCAACCTAAAAAATGTATGAATACTAACCCTGAAAGCTAAAGAAAGAGCAGTGTCTTCAAATACCAAATCAGGGACTCTTAAAACCACCTAAACGTCACAAACAGATAATTATTCTGAAGTTGAAATGTTCCTATATCACCTCTCAGTGCTAAATCCAGCTGCTCTCCTTAACGAGTTCACCTCTATTATACTCATCTAGCAACATGCAGCTCATAAACCTACCTTCTACTGGTTTTAAATGAGGGAAAAATTGAAGGATTTTTTTTTTTTTTACTCACCTACAAGAGTGAACATATCTGAGAGCATGCTAGCTTTGATCTTCAGGTCCAAAGGAGCATCACTGTCCCCACATGCAATAGAGTATAACAGGAATTATTTGTCTGGCATTAAATGAGACGAATGCATCAGGATCCAGCATATCTCCCAATACAGTTTCTTTGCCTTCTTAAAACAGGCAAAAAAAAAGAAACCAGGTGATTTTCACATACACAGGTAAAAATCAGAGAGCAATGGATTAGTCTGCTTATCCTTTTTCCGCAGCTTTTAGTGTCCTAATGCAGATACATACAGCTTTGTTTAAACTCTCCTTAGGGATAGAAACATTTTCTTTGAATGTATGTATGCTACATTTCATGAAGTAGTTAAAAGTTGCTGTTGCAGAATTCTTAAAAACCACACATAACTACGCCTCTTCCACATAAAATCATAGCTGAGAGACCTATAAAAATAAACCCTAGATTTCCATTAGAGCATGAGGGTCAGCATAAGGGCCAAGTCAACACTCACTCTTTAGAATGTGTCTGATTAGAGTACTAGACTGAGCCCAAGAACTCCTCTATGTACTCAAGTTAAGAGTAATTAATAGAACTCTGCTCGGACTCCAAAATCTTAAAGCTTCTATCAGCCAAGAAGATTGAAATCCAACACAATAGTCTGACAGAGCTCCAAAATGTATCTATGATGAGAGATTATGAAGTGTTAACAATGATGATGGAAGAGAAATAACTAAAAAAAAAATTGAATCCCAACCGGGCTCTTACAAAACCTATTACTGCAGCAAGTCTGTTTATCCAAAGGAAAAAAGCAAAGGAGTATCCTCTCTGCCAATCAGCTGCAGAACAAAATCTGCAGGCATCATGAAATCATGACCTCCTAAGACCACAAGTTTCAAGGACAACCATCTCCAGCAACAGTCCCTGTCTCATTAAATTGTGAATCACTTACCAGGCCAATGATGGGGACAGGTTCACTTCCAACAGCCATGGTTTCAGAGTGTCATCAATAAGGACATCAAAACCATATAGCTCTGAAAACACAGCAGACACTAAGCTCACCTTACTTCATCTTTAAGCATTCAGGTAAGGTCCAACATTAGTCTCTACCAGGTCATTTCTGTCTAAATTATATATGTTAAATCCAGTAAACTCTCTAGGGATGAACAAATAATAACATTCCTCAAGTGGCAACTTTGACTTCCTCAGAACCAAACTTAAATATATTCTGCCTGTGGGGGAAAGAGTGGAACAAAAACATTAGGAAGTATTATATAGAAAAATAAAAACTCTTTACAGTCCACAAGCTGTAGCTCACACAGAACTCTTACTACTTGCTTTCACACAGAATTAGCATAGCAGGTTCAATCTACTTCTTCCACTGGATCCCAGAAACAACAAAACTTCATTCTGCTTTCCACTTTTTAATCCCTTTACTCATTGTTCCAGTCAGCTAGAGAAAATCTTGCTTCTTTCAAGCATCAGCTTATTTTCAAGTATTCCTGTATTCGTGTATGTTTTCTGCTGTAACCATGGGGTTACAGCAGACTTCTCCTCAGCCAGTCTATACATGGACAACCTCCTATAACTTTTTAGCTTATTGACAGCTTGCCACTTTGCAGCAAACCACAACAGAAATATTTTTTCCTTAGTTTCTAAAACATTCATAACATACTACATCTGCTAGATATGTTCTGCTCTACACAGGTCAGATTGAAGCCAGCTTCCCATTCCAAATCTGATTTTACTATTTTGCTCTCTATACACATTTTCTCTAGTTTGGAAAGAGTTGCAAGAAGGATGCTACACAAAGTTGAGTGTAAATCAGAAATTGGCATTAATGCAATTCCTTCTTCCAGCATTAAAAAACAGACTTAATAATCATCAGGGCAACTTAAGCAATTTTTTTTAAAAAACATCACAAAACAGGGTATTGGCAGAGAAGGATTTTCATGGAATTAACCAGTTCCCTAGTGCCTGAAATAAATGGAGGAGAACTTCTTTGCCATACTTCTTTCCTTGAATTTTGGCCTTGGCCTTTTGTCGCCTGCCTGACGTTGATGCTGGCTCTGGGGAGCTGGACCGCTTGACAAGATCTTCCTATGCAGACAGCTGTGCAAAAGCTCATGTAGCTTATAATGGGAAGTTAATGAGCTGAGGCAGGGGGGAGGCTTGGAAGGGGGGATGTGGCAGAAGAGTGAGCATTGCCTGCTTATTCTTCTAGAGCCTGTAGCCAGACATTGAACAGGAAACAAAACAGCAGAGAATTAAAGAGTTGGTTCACTCCAAAGAAATGAGGCTGAATCTACATTTTGCTCTCTTGCTCCCCAGACAGGAATGGCTGCAGTAGAGGGAAAAGAAGAAGGTGGGTATTAGCAAAGCATTTTGACCAGAAGAAACTTCTGATGACTAATATGTTATTTTAAAATACTATCTCAAGTTTGGTGAAGCACAGAAAACTCAGCAGCTCATGCCCAAGGCAGAGAGGCAATGAGTAGGCCTGCAGCAGCTGCTGGTCTGCAACCTCCCAGCCCCAGTCAGGAAGCAGCATATTTTGTTTTGACTAGCTCCTGCTTCTTTTGCTGCTGGCCATTCCCTTCCTTGGCCCCTCAGAGGCCCTTTCCTAGTGTTTTGGCTCCTCTGACTTTGTTCTCCTCTCCCACACAATTCTCTTACAAATTGCTTACTCTTTTTAAAGCTCCATCTTTCCCACCCAGTTACTCATTCTGTCCACTTTTTCAAATACACATGGGAAACCTTTCGACCTTAACTAGCTCTAACCAAGCTGCTGGAGCTTCACATTCCTTTCCCTTGTGTCTGCCTTATTTCTCAGGAGAGTAAGTTCTTCAGGGTATTCCTGTTGACTCAATTCCATTGCTAAGCAGGGATTTTAAAGCCACTTGCAATGACTTAGGGTCTCCTAGGAAGTCTCCACTGCTGCTCCATAATGCCCCAAGTTTCACATATTCTGAATCACACTTACAAGCTCTAGACAGATGTCTCTGCTACCTCAGGGCATCAGGAGCTATGTAATATCCATGTTCTGGCAATTGAATCAAGCCTCACAGATTCCACACAGGGCTTACCACAAAGACCTGCTCAACAGTCAGAAGTTTACCTAGAAATATCTTGCTGGCCCTCTTCCACATTTGGAAAATGTACTTCCTAGATAAAACACTGTAGACGTAGTACTCTTTCCACTGTGAAATTCCACTACCGCTTGATAAAATAAATACACAGGCAGGACAAAGATGTGGAGTCATACAAGCATGGGATAATCAAAAGTATATCGTCTGCAATTACCAACTTCAGCGAGACTGCCATTTCTCTCTGCAGAGAGAGTAAAGAACAACAACTGAAAGAGCAAAACATGCCTCATACTGTGGCAATGGTAGGCTCACAACAAGACACCTAGTGCCGCTATTGCTACTAAGGGAAGAACAGAAGAAACTAAGATATCAAGTTTCCATAGTGCCTTCTCTTGCTACTAGAATCCACAAAAACATGTTTCACTCCCACAGTTTGTTAAAGACTGGAATTATATCAGGAGGTACCAACTGCTTCCAAGACTCTGCAGGAACAGCTGGCCTCTTCCTCCTCTAATCCCCATAGAGAAGTCACTGCTGACGGAGCTTCCTATCCTCCCTAAAGAAAGCCTAGCTTCAGAGTGCACTATAACAGCAACAGTTCAGCCAGAGACTTTTTTCACCAGTGACATTATCTAAGACTAAGAAAAAGGCTAGAGAGATAGTCTCAGGCTTTTTGGTTCTGGTAAACTCCCATGTATTCCAAGTTTCTCTTATAATCCTCTCCAAGACTGCACCAGCACTCTCTTTTACAAAATATCCTCAAAGAATTTCTTATTCTCTGTAAGTATAGAAATTAAATCATAAATGATAGCACAGTAGCATAAACAAATTTTTCACGATTTTGTATAGCATGAGTAAGCTCTGTTGTTAAAGGGTCACTAATTCTCGTCTTTCTTTGCAGCTTGCTCCCTGGGAGAAAAAGAAAGCTTTACTGCAAAGTACATACTCTACAACTAAATGGAGACAACCTGAAGTTATGAAGGGACACAAACAGTGAGGAAAAAAATTGCACAGCACATAACTCTTTTGGTATTGCAATATAAACCCATCTCCTAGTTTTATGTAGGAGTGTATTTACAGACATTCTAACGCAAAGAAATTTTGCCACTGAAATTCAAGTCTTCCATTTTTCCTTCCTACTCTTTCTGTTCTTATATTAAGGTTTAATTCCCTTTTTAAGAGAACTTTATTTTAACAGATAAAGGTTTCATCTCTCATTACAGAGAAGGACCCAACAAGAGGGGACAAAATTATTCCACGTTTGTGTTCTTGCCCACTTCATGAGATGCAATTTGCACCAGCCAGAATCTCTCATGCTAGCTCAGCCAAATGTGTGACTCCCCCACTCTGATGCACTTTCTGCACTCCAGCTAACCAGAGAAAGCCCATCACCCATAAGAACACTTCTCTGCAGAGAACCTTCTTTACTTCTACTGAAGCCTGAAGGACAGTTACTCATGTTCTCAATAAAAGCGTTCAAAAGTGGATTAATTGCAAGGTACATACATAGAGAGTAACTTAAGTTGGAAGGAACCCATACAGATGACTGAGTCCAGCTCCTCCTCACATGACTACCTCAGACTAAACCATATGACGTAATGAATCATCCAGACCCTCCTTGAATTCGGACAGGATTTGTACTGGGCTCACTTCCCTGGGGAGCCTGTTCCAGTGACTGATTAACCACCCACCCCGCGAAGAATCGTTTCCTAACATCCCACCTGAACTCCTGATGCAGCTTCATTCCACTTCCTTGTGTCCTATCACTGGTCACCAGAGAGAAGTGATCAGTACATCCCCATCCACTGCTCTCCTTAAGGTAGTTGTAGACTGCAATAAGGTCAGTCCTCAGCCCCCTCCAGGATCAACATACCAAGCAATCTCAGCTTCTCCTCATCACTCTTGCCCTCAAGACCTTTCACCAACTTGGCTGCTCTCCTTCCAGATAAACCACTTCTTTCTTTGATGAAGCAAAGACTACAGCTGAGCTTAGCTCATCATCTACACCAAAATCAGATTCAGAATAATCCTTCAGCTCTGAAGGCAGTAATGTTAATAAGGCCACCTTAAAGGCTAACATTAAAGAATGGGAGTCTTGGTGCAAATTGGGTTGCCTTTATAATCCTAATCTTACTGAGTAAATAAATTGTCACCCACAAGGTATAAACTTGTTCATCCAGTGTGTGATACCAGAGTAAGCAAAGAGTTAATATCCGAGTAACCACTTTAGGTAATCACTTAACTTCCAATACAACACTGAGAAACATAAGAGTAGATATACAGCTACTTAGTCCTCAACAAACTCAAGTGCCCAAATTAACAAAATATAATACTAGGTAGACCAAAATAAAAGCCATCTGACTCTATGGATGGATACATGAGGTGAAGGATAGAGAGCATGTTTCCCAACCTCATTAACCCAAGTTCTTCTGATTTCAAGCTCTTACATTCTGAGAACCTCAGCCCCAAGAAAGCCATGAGACAAAAATAACCTAGTGTTCCCCACTTTCATGTCATCTATCTGGTGAAGACCCTAATGCCACCACAGGAGCCAGTGGCAGTAGAAGACAGAATGAGAAGCCAGAGTTGATTCTGACTTTTGTAACACAAGTCCATTGATGATAAACTGAGAGTGCTGGTAATTTCCTAAGTCTTCCAAAAACAACCATAAAAGCTTTTTAGGTCTTCCCCAGCCTTCTGAGAAAGAAAACTGGTGCTACCAAGCTGAGAACAACTTCCTAAAGAAACAAAGTTTCTCCAGCAACAGGGATCTTGAATCTTTCAACCAAGCTCTGGGTACTAAATCATCAATATCAGATAGGCACCATTTAGAGCCATGAAGTGACAAGTAAGAAAAAAGGTGCAGGGATAGACCCCCTGTTCCTATATAGAAGCTATAACTAAAGACCTACCCCTTCAACTCATCCCTTCAGGCTCAGCTGACAGTTTAGTTAAATTTGAAGATATAGCTACATTACAAAATTTACCTTGCCCATCAGATCATCAAAACACCTGTCTCGAAGGGTACAGACCTCATGAATCTGCTTGTAGCCAGATGATTCTATGGATGACCTTTTTCAGATTCCAATGGCATCTTTAGATACTGGCTTCAAAGCAAAGATTGACAGTACGGCTATAAAAATAGAATGGATTAAGCTTTGCAAAGAAAAAAGGTAATGGTAACAGGAAATCCCTGTTGAGCTTTTCTGTGACATGTCATGTAAGAAAACAGAAAAACATAGGAAATATGTATAGTATATGTATGGCTGACTTAAGTGACTAAGCATGGACCTGCCTCACATCAAGTGTATACAGAAAATCCTTAAGAATCTCAAACTCTTAGTGCCCTGCAAAAGTCATAATGGAGGAGGTCAGCACTGTTCAAAACTACAAAAGGCTTCCCCCAAATAGGTCAACTGCCACCACTAAGAAAGTTAAATGTTCATGAAGAACAGCAACATAGGCAGTTGAGAAACTGGTGATTCGGCACAAATGAAGACTTTTTACAGCATTTAGCTCCAGGTCAGCACCACTCAAGTCATACAATAGTTTATTGTTTACTTTTATCTCAACATAGATGTGATTAGAAGCAAAAGCCTGACCAATTCAGCCTTAGGACACAGAAGCAGCTAAATAAGAAACTCATTGCTTTGCTGGGATCAGTATGCCCATTACCCTATCCTGGCCTGCTTTCTTCATTGCAGACACGCTCAACAGTGTCACAGCTGGGTTTACTAGAATGTGAATGAAACAAGAGGACTTCAGTCTGTTGCTTCTTTAGGCTCACATTTCAGTGAGTGCAGAAAATGGTGCTATACTGGCTGCTGGCAAAAATATGTGCTGCACCCAGCTGCCTTCATTTCATACCCTATTAAACCATCCCACAGGGAGATTTTCCATTCTGCCTGAAAGCAGGCCTTACTGCCTTTTCTAGCCTACCCAGAAGTGCTTACTTCAGGAGGAAGAAAGACACAGTCTATAATCAGCTTGGGCATATGCAGCCCTACTGTACCTCCTGTTCCCACAATGAGATGTCACATCCCTCAAAAAAGTGCAAAATCTGTCTTTCTCTTCAAGAAGGCTCCAGAGGTAACCATCCACTCAGCTGGTGACCAGCTTCAGGACAGTGCAGTGATTTGGAAGCCAGCAACATGCCCTCCTCTGGAGTTGCTTACTAGTTAAAATAATTTTTATTAGGAACTTAATTTTACATAAGGAATTATTAGTTAATCATAAAGAACAAAACAGAGGTCTTGGATTACACTTTGTTAATAACAGTGCATGAACAAGGCAACGAAATCATGCAGTACTTGCAGTGCTTTTGTGATGCACTTCAGAGGAACAAAACTGAGCATCCCAAGTCCTTTGAAAACTGATTATTACTAGAATGCAGTAAATAGCTCACATTACATGGCCAAAGTGGAACTCACTACAGTCTTTACACAAACTGTCATCAGCACTATCTTTTGACATTAGAAAAAGAACCATCCTGAGCTACCACTCTCACTTTCTGGGCAAGCATTGGCAGCAGGAATCAGCCCATTTCAATAGTGTTATCTTAGAAAATGAAGAAGCCATGAATAAATTGTCTTAATTTAAATCTAGAAAACAAGTGTATTACATATAAAAACCACTTACTTGTGAAAGAACTGAAGGACCACAGCAGTATTAAACTATTAGAGAAATAAAGTGGGCAACCCCATCTGGACAAATAAGTACTCATGATTTAATTTTTAAGAAGTAAATGGCAATTGTACAGGAGTTCTATTCCCTATTACAGCATTACAAACTGTAGAGTAAAAAACAACTTAGTTGTATTTTTTTAGAAGTTTTTCAAACAATACCCAATCTCTGCATCTGAATTTCAAATAAATGTTTCTAAAGTCTGAGATACTTTTCACATGATCAGCCCTTCTTAGGACACACACTCAATTTCATTGTTCACAGCTCAGAATGAAAAAAAAGAATAAAAAAACAAAAGCACCAACCAAAAAAAAAACCCAAAAACCTAGCTCTTGTGAGATTCTACATGCTGCCTTAAAATCTTCATTCCTAGTTTTCTCCTTCATGCTAACAGCTATGAGCTGAACCATTATGAACGCTTCCAGACAGAAAAATTGAGTATTTACAACAAAGTGAAAAGCTGTACAACCAAAAAGTGTCAGAACAAGACACAGAGATGACAAATTAACCATACAGTATGAATGAAGTTCAAATCCTTGAGACAAGGACCACCACTAAATTGTGGGGGAAGGTGGCAGAAAGTACTGAGCTCTGGAAATGCCTAAGTCTCCCTAGGGAAGCAGTATGGCTCCTACTTAAGCTCTCTTTCCTGGGAAGCTCTTAATTTATGTTTACACTGAAATAAACGGAACAAAACAGTTTATTTGTGGGGGAGCATCTGAGAGGGTGGTTAGTACAACCCTGGGGATGCAGCAGGAAGTGGGATAACCTCAGAGCCAGGCCCAGCAGAAACTACATGAGGAACATTAGTTTCCATATATACAGCTCTAGAGACACAACTGAGGAAGGAAAAGGGAGAAGCCAAAAAAAGAGGCAGCTAAAGTGGTTTTGATGTGCTTTTTTTTCAGCTAGCCAATACAGTGCCATTTCACTGAGACTATTATCTAACTCATAAATCCCTATGTATGACCAGGTCCTTCAACTTTGAACCAAGGCATCAGAGTCAGTCAGGAGAAATTATGGTGGAAGAGGTGGCTAGTTTTGGGAGTTAACTGAACAACCTATTAGTCATGGTTCCTTGATTCCTGACTGTCTTATCATCCCCAAATATCCAAAGATGCATTTATGCTGGAGTGTTGAAAGCTGCAGAATTGTCAATATCTAAGTGCAACTCAAGGACCACATAAAAGGATTTGACCTGTCACAGCTGGTTTAAATATAAGTTCCAATACCTAAACACAGGATAGCCTAAGCCAAGCCTTTGGCCTTTGGTTTAAGCCCTGACTGAGACTTCATCTTCGTGCATGCATCCACATGAGTGAAGGACAGCTAGGAGCAGGAGGAGGCCTCTTTAGGGAAGGTTGGGAAGCAGCCACTGGAAAGTGGGAGAAGGCACACTGCGGTACCAGCCGCTGCTTTCTGGAGCCCGTCCCAGCATGTGCTGGCAGTGAGCTCTCCAGAGCTTTGCCAGCAGCACATAGCTGTGCGCAGCTCCTGCCAGGAACGGCCTCGGACACCCCCACGTGGCGCTCTCGCACCAGCACAGATCATCACCGCCGCTCCAGGCACTGCTGCACACGGCTTCTCCCCATCCTCACACACACTAGGAAAATGCAAAACTACATTGCTAGATGGCTCAAGAGAAAACAGCAAATGCTCTAAAAACATGTTTAATCACTCACAGCTACTCTTTGCAAGGGCACTAGTAAATCATCAAGTTTCCAGCACATCCCTAAATTCATTTTCAAGTCCCTTTTCATCATCCTAATTTCATTTCTTGCACGAAACTCTAAATCAGTCAATGGTACTGAAACATGGTGAACTAAGATTCCATGCTGCCTGCCCTCACCAAGGCTTATGCTGAGGAAAAAAGAAACAAATGCTGAGGAAAAAAGAAACAAATGCTGAGGAAAAAAGAAACAAATCAAAATAACCAAAATAGTATCCAGCTTCCTTGCACAAGGGTACACACCTTTCTCTCTAGCATGACCAAGCTGGAGGTTTCAAACAGTGGTCAACAGGCAATCAACAAAGATGTCCCCAGTGTCTTACCGAAGCAGCTTCCACGATGTGAAAGAAAACTTTTACAGGCTGAGGCAATGGACAGCTCAGCAGAAACTAGAGTCTTGATAATCAGGTCCTCCACGCTGGCCATCAGTGCTGAAAGGAGGGGAGGGAAGGGGGGGAGGAAAAATGAAAAAAGTAGATTGTGAAGTAAGACATAATATTCAGAAAGGCACGAGAATATGCACATGTATATAGACCTTTGTGAATCAAAGCACGAGACCCTACGGATGACAAAGCAATGATGCTTGGAAATCCATGCAAGCCCAAGTATATAGAGACATGCATCAGTATCCTAGTGCAAAAGCACTCACAAATGAGAATGTGAGAATGGTAAATGTGAGTATATATGTACAGTGCAGGTAAGCAGAAACATATGGCAAACACATCAGCACAAGTCAGCTGGAGTCTGACCACTGCCCACTCAGAGTATTAGAAAGGATTAAAAAAAAGAGTTAAACAAGAGTGGGTTAGTGAGGTAAGCCCTCAAACTACAGAGAATAAGCCATAGCACCGAGATATAAAAATTTTTCTTGTGAACTTTTACGAGATAACTATTCTGTGACACTGCACCTTCCTCTAAAGCAGCTGTTCCCATACCAAAATCCATAAATCTTTTCAAAATCTTATGACTGGTGACAGTTCCCAGTCCTGCTGACCTACAGATAACCCACAGTAAGCTCTCCCCACTCTCCAGCTCCTGAACGAGCCTGTGAACAGAGCTCAGAACAGGAGTCTGAGCAGACAGAAGAAGCAAAAGGCAAGAAAAGATGCACATTAGACATAGACCTGAATTCTACACTGGACTTGAGATGAGTCATGCGATAGAGAGGATAGCACACTGGTTTTGTTTTCAAGGACAAGCAATAGAGAATTGAAAGAAGGGAGAAATGAGCAAATACTGGAGTCATAGTCTCGGAAGTTAGTTAAAGATGAAAGGACAGCCTTCCCCACCCCTCAAAGGAGCACAAGCAAATCCACACAGACATCTGGCAATCCCTGCTTCAAAGCATATCTTCTAGAAAACACTTGACTAGAGAGTTTACTTTAGGTCTACAATTACTATTTCTCATGCTCAGATGATGACATGCACGGACCTGAACAATTACAGAAAGAGCATGCAAGCAAATTCAGATGTGAACTTCTGTACCAGAAAACAACGAAGTGAAACCAGCACAGCATGGAAACATCCCAGCACACATAAACAACCCAGAGCACAAAAACCCTGCCAGCCCAGACAAGGCCAGCACTTTTCAGCCAGCATTCTGCCTCCCTATGACCAGAACCAGATGCATCAGAGAAAGGTGCAAGAAGTCTTGTAATGGATAGTTCAAGAAATCTGCTTGCATTGCTCAGTAGTTTACTTAATTATTTAGAGTGTATATTTTATACTTCAGGTTGGGGTAAGGCATGGAGATATATCAATATTAGTAAATATGCATTCACAGCTTGCTGAACACATATGGTACAAGGTATTGGACAGCCATGAACGCACATGATGGAAAAAAAGTCTACTTCCATCTGAAAGCCAGATTCAAACCCCTTTCTCCAGCATTTGAGTATTCCTTGGCAACATTTGCAATATGGGCTATAGCTGCTATCAGTAATTTTACTGATGCCTCAGTATCACAGGTAAATTATCCCTAAAAGGATATACCCGGATTCTGCTCTGCAGATGGAGTTACTCCCAGCAGACCTGGCAAAGGTGCAGAAGAGGGAGCTATTTTATATGAAACACAGACTAAATGAAAACACTCAGCAAAAACCTGAGCCATGGAAAGATGACACCACATCCAAGAGTCATTCAAACTGGCACAGTTGTCCAGAGGTTGGTCACTCATCAGACTGAACAGGTCATGGGAGCAGTAGAGGGAGGGAAGCTTTTAGAAGGAATGGAATGACCTTAAGAAACGGGAAATGTAGGTAAAATATTAAGAAACACACCCCGAGAAAGTCCCAGAATACTAGTTGCAAAAAGGAAGGGGTTAGGCCTTATCTCTGGGGATAGGGAATAAAATGCACAGCTCTAGTAAATAATGAACAATGCTTCCCTCCACCCTGCTCTGGTGCTAAATGGAACTCACTGGGGCTCTTCCTTGACTTCTTAGAATTCACACTAGTGAGATGATCAAGATCCAACAAAGAAATAAAAGAACAAGATTTTTACTGACCTGCAGTATCTCTCCCCTCTTGTTTTAAGTACCTCAGCATTGCACTCATGCTCCACTTGTTTCCATAATCCTCTACTTCAGGATCATCACAGCTAAAAATAAATGAAAGAGGGAGGTTGACACCACTGGCCTACCTCTGTGGATCAACATTAGACCAATTTAGGTAAACTATCCCAACCTCTAAAGAACGAGTTCCATTTTCCAGCCACGTACCTGACATAATCTCCACTCTTCTTGTTGACACTGTAGTTGGTCAGATGCATGAACTGGTTTTTGATGTTCTTGGATGCCTGGTCATACCTCACTGTTGCAAATCTGTAAAGAAGAATAAAAATTCACAGTATTTCTTGAACAAGTGGCATTCTTGCCAGATACAGCAAGTATGTCACTACAAATCACAGACTACCACACAGACCACTCAACAGCAACACCTAGGGAGAGAATGCATGTAAATGAGACTTCATCAAATGCAAAATACAGTTTATCCTCAAAGGACACATCAAGCAAAAAATAATGTAACAGAATGTGAATATAATGTAATAGAATAGTTGCAGCTGAAAAAGGACCTACAATAGCAATCATTTCGTATCAATAGTAATCAAGCCCAACTGCAATAATTTTCTTACATTACATGTAATCCCGCTTCAATACATGTTTTAGTCGTCAGACTTTGGAGAAAAATAAATTTTAAAAAATTGAGGGCAGAATCCAGAGCATCTGGTAGGTAGAATGACCAGTATGAGGCACTGATAATCACCATAGCTCGTAATGGCAAGCACGTTCCAGTTAAAAAAAAACCCCAAACAACAACAAAAAAATCAACAAGAGAAAAAACACCTTCACTCTGACAATCCTCCTGAGAGGACAAGAGTTTAAAGTGCCAATGTCTCAAAGGAGATAAGGGGAGTAAGAAAGGATAAGGGGAGAGTCAAACACATGCTATCCAAAGAAGCCCCAGCAAGAGGAGAAGTATGTACCAAGGAGAGCAGGATTAGCTGCATTAAAAGGGGAGTAAGTATGGAGGACGCCTCAATGCAAGAAAAAGGAGACAGGATTCAGGAAAAATGGAAGAGGGAGAGAAAGTTGGATGATCTGCTTATGCACTGAAATAATGTTCAGAAAAGAATGCATCTGCAATTTTTTTCATTAATACTCATCTCTCTTCATCCTTCCCCAATTATTTCCCATAGTTGAGAAGCTGAACTATACATAGACAGCTATCAAGTTACACAAAAAAATAAAATAAAAACACAATCCTTCATTTAGAAAGAACTGCCAAAAAACAAAGACATTAATTCTCAGTTAAAATGATGCCACTACTGCCCTCCCTTGGTAGCCATTTTGAGGAATACCTGTTGCCTTAAGAACTATACCAGCAAATCTAAGAAAATGCTTAAATGTATCCTTAAATACACATGTGGAAGCAGGGGGAAAAAAACCCAAACAACCCATGATAAAAATAATTTTAAGCGGCAAGGTTAAAAGAGTGAAAAATATTTTGCACTACATTTTTCTCAGCTTTAACTTCATATGAAGTCAGAGCAGCTGGCAACAAAAGTATTTGGAAGTTTGGATCCCCTTTCCACATATTTCCACAGCTTAAACTATTTGAATTTCTTTTCAGTTTAACTGTAAGTTTCCTGGATTTAGCACTTCTGTTTTGAAAAGGGTGACAAAAGCCCTGTCATATATTTTGTTCTTATTTATGATTTCATCATCTCCATCTTAACAATCATTTACTGGACGCATACTAGAAGTATTTGTTGCAATATACTTTCAGCCAGATCCTGGAAGATACTGAGCACAATCAGAGAGCCATTTCAAGTCCTCCTAGGTACTTCCAAGCAGAGGGCAATTAGGTTCACCATGCTTCTCAGCTTATGCTTTCAATTTTTCATCCTCAAATATGAGAACAGGAACCCCTGGCAGACACAGACAACATTCTACACAACAATATTTCTGTACCTTCAAATGCTTGCATTAGCTTCCTTCTACAGAGGCCATCCTTAATTATTAGGTGGTCTGAGCTCCGTGCTCAGAATTTTACATTTCCATGGGGACTGTCTATTCAGAAGTATTTCACTGTGCTCCAGAGCTCCCAGTACCTAAGCTTTCTCTTTTACTAGGATGCTATCATCTTGAAGGACATCATGGGCAACTTCAGCAATGCACCAAAAACCTCCAGAACATTTAATTACTCGTATCTACTATCAATCAAAAAAGCCCAAGCTTTAAATAACATAAAGCAATGCTTATTAATACATTCACCCAGAGCTGGTTTGACCAGCCTCATGCTAAGTGCAAGCCTGCAAATGGAAAACCCAAGCTATTTCTAGAGCTTCTATCAATAGCCTCTGGATGTCAGAATAGTAACAGATCAGCATACAATGCTAGCAAATAGCCCACACTCCTTACACTTTTGTGTTCCGCACTTGCTTGAGATGAAGGAGTGTTACTATCTCTGAAATACCAATCACAATCACCTACAGTACTCTACAGTTCTACAGCTTTTCAGAGTATACTTTACTGGATCTTTCTTCCACTGTAGTAACTGTATGCTCTTCATTCACCACACTTGTCTCCAGGAAGGACAAGAGATTTGCAGGCTACAGAATGTCTTGCTTCAGCAGAAATTTACCATTATTTTAGAGATAGCAAGGTCATAGGAAAAGGCTTTACAGTAATAGTGAAAAATAGAAAAGCAATGCTTGTAAAATTTTCTAGGTGTTAACCTGAAATTAGAATTAACTCTTGAGGAATCTTATAATCTCTTAGAAGATGACTTCATTTAAGGGCAATGTTCTTTTCCAATTTCATTACTAAGAATAGAATATATGTTACTTAAAAGATAAGGGCCAAGATCCTAAAAGCAATTCAAAAACTATATGCTAAGCAGGGACAGAAAATAAAGGGCAAGCCTCATGTTTTCCTAGTAACAGAATTTACCGCAAGCATATGCTGCAATATTCTGCATGAACTATTTTTCTAAACACCAAAGGCTTCATGCCCAGGTGTCTCATATTGCTATGATCCAGCCAAAGAGTGATGAAGGCACAAGTACGTGAGTTCAGATCACCATCTGCCAGGATAGGACTGTTTGTGAGCCAAAGCATTACTCGTGGATGCTGCTATGTGGGAGCCTGCAATCAGACAGGAATCCAAGAGTACTCCTAAACCAGAGGCTGGACTGTCCACACGTGGAGGCACATCTTCAGCCAAAAAAGACTATTTTATCATGGGAAATTCATCTAAACACTATCTTCTGCTTACTAATACCATCTCTTCTTACTCTGCTTCAAGGAACTGTCATTTTCCCCCACTGTGATCTGTTCCTGTCCAAGTTCTGGACTACTCCATAGGCCTTGCAATGCAGAGACCCAACAGACTTAACAGGCATCACCGAGAAAGTGTGTGTAGGCTGAGTGGTTCAACAACTAGATCCACACTGTTTTTAATTCTTACATAGAATTTTCCTGTAGGACTCGTCAAGTGGAAAAAAAAAATAGGAAAAGGTAAAATTTTCCACTATTAGTCAGACAGGAAGGTTTTCTGCCACTTCAGTGCATTCTTCTGTCCCCACTTCATCTAAACCAGCAGTTCTTATTGTTAACAATGTGAAATACTATGCAGGTAGCCAAGAAAGGAATGGATGTCTGTTCTGTATCCACCATCCAAAGAATATCAACTCTCTTTTGGCCTGAATTCAGATTTGCTTTCTCCATAACACAAGTTCTAACCACCAGTTTTCAAAGTTGAATGACTGAACTTTCTTTCACCTGCCACCTCTCCAATGTACTTGGAGAGGGTGCAGGAGCAGAAGATGCAAGAGGAATGGCCCTCTCTGACACCATTAACCGGGGTCATCTCTGAGATATGTATTACACAGAAATAATTACACAGTTCAGAGCAGCAGGAATATAGGAAGCACCTTCCCATGTCCTAATGTTATGTATTGCTTGCATTTACTGTTGAAAATGAACTGCAAGTGATAGTAGAGATATCCACTTTCATTAACTTGTTTACCTGGCCTTACTGCAATCACATTATCTCAAAGATTCTCCCCACCTAATGAATCTTGTCCTTTTAAAGTCTGAGGAAAGGGCTAAGTTAAGAAAATTAAGGACACATTCTAACACGGTATACAAGAGGTTAGATGCCAAAAGCCTCTAAGCAGAAATATTACAGGAGAGCTTCTACCCCAAAACTACAGCTGGAAATAGGAAAGGTTAAACTGAGGTTGACTGCGCATTGTTCAGTTTCCACGCTGACTACTGCCTGTAATACAGCCTCCCAGGCAGAAGTATATGCAATCATATTGGGAACGGTCCCAGCAGACTCCCTCTCTTTCACTGCAGTTTCTCCTTCCCCAGCAGGACAGAGGAGATGCCCTTCATTTCTGAATTCAAAGCTTAGAATAGAGAAGTGATACTTGTACATTCCACTGTTCTCATACATCTGTTCATGTCTCAGCTGGTCACAGCCAAGTCATACAGGTGTATTCCAGCTTGGATGAAGGCAACAAACCATTCTCTATACCAGCAACTATGCACTACTACACAGCTCACCTTCCCCAACAGCACACTTCCCTTCCCTCTGGCTGTACTTCATCTTGGATCAGAGAGGAAGAAAGAACAATCAAAAGCAAGCAGAAGGGTGGCAGTAGCAGCAGCAGGTAGCCTGGGCAGCACAAAAAGAAAATTAAGGGAAAAATCCTCACTAATTCCTTCAGACTTCAGAACTACTCTCAACTTCCAGACTATCAGTATAACATCTGGAGACATCCCAGCTCTCTGCTTCCCTGTCATGCTTCAGGTTCACCTTTGGTATTCAGATACTGACAGATTCCAGTCTTCCTTCCCTTTATTGTAAGAGTTCATTAAAACCCTAATAACCACACTTAAGCCTTAAGAAGGTCACCTTCTCCACGAGTGCCATGCAAGCTTTTTCCCTGCTCACCTAGCAGTCTATAAAACATGTCTGAGCTCACCCTGAAAAATCCCCAAATCTACCACACCAAAATTTGGCCCTTTACCCACATCCCTACACTGCCTTAACCCAAACAACTACCCTTTTACTGTCACAGCTTCAGGCAAGAGAATACCCAAGGGATTGTACAATGCTCTTTGCCTTATCTTCAGCATTACTTCAGGAAATGAATTAACCACAAGGTAAAGTTTGCAAGTCATTTCAGAAACACGTAAACTGGATCATTAAATATTTACAGAAGATGTTACATGGTTTTGCAGGAAACTTGACAGCTCTGGAATGCTTATTTGAGGCATCTAGTCAGAGCCTGGGAAAGGAAGAGAAGAAGGGAAAAGACTCTGGAATGGGAAGAAGGAAAGAATAGTTAATCCTTCTTCTCTCAAATGACTTCTACAAAAAAGCACACACTATGATAGACTTTTCCATGACTGTACACAGAGTTCCTGCATAAATGTCCTGGAAATAATCACTGTAGCGCTTTTACAAGCATGCTCCTCACGTTTTATGCTTGGAGTCACTTTCCCAGTCCCTTGTCCTCCCCATGCATTAGACTTTAGCCTCCCTGTTAGTCTATTAGCTGCCACTTTGTTTAGGGAACATAGTTCCCTTACAGTACAGGACAGAAAACAGAAGTCCAAAGACCATCACAGTCCCCCTACCTCCAACATTAATATGTTTCGCAGCATCCACCTGATACATCAGTTAGCAGTCGAGTACAAGCATGAGCTAAAGCTTGTAAGGGAATTACTAAACATAAAAAAAGAGTTTTGGTGACACCTGTGATGGCAGTTTCTATAATCAAAGTTAAATAAAATTACTCAAATGATTCTATGTTCAAGAACAAGATCCAGAAGCAGTTTTACCAGATATCTGCAGGAACAGGGTGGGAAAATAAAGACTTTTTAAAATCTTTTCACAACAAATTTGCATGTTTTCAATTTATGCATTGCCATTAACAGGATTTTGAACCTTCCAAGCACAAGAAAACACCATGAGGACAACCAAGCACTGGCACAGGTTGCCCAGAGAGGTTGTGGAGTCTCTTCCCTTAGAGACATTCAAAAGCCATCTGGACACAGTCCTGGGAACCAGACCTAGATGGCCCCACTTAAGCAGGGGGTTGGACTAGATCTCTTCCAACCTCACCTACTCTGTGATTTGTTGAACCTCTCATGTTCTGTTTCTCACATTCTCTAGTTTCTCATTGTTCAGACTGTCAGCAGCTTTAACAACTGAGCTGACCAGCTTTAACAACTGCTAAGTAGCCTGTCTGTTAAGCACAACAGTGGGGTCATGTAGTTATGCACCTTGGTGATTCAGTAGTTATTCACCTCAGTGATCTGAATCCAATTATCTTAATTAAAAAAAGGAAGCAACATAAAGCCTTCTGGCTTGATGGCCTATCCACTGGCCTGAAGCCCAGCAGGTACATCTAGTGAATAACACTGCTCCACAGCTTCTGCACAGGGCAGTGTCTACTGAAGTGGCTGCAGCCCAATCCCAGGTGTCCACGCAGAAATAAATGAGTTGTACTCCCTAAGGAGAGGAGGCTGCTGGGCAGGGGTTACTGCAAGAGGGATGGGGCTGCTGCAGCTGGCTCAGCCAGCTCTGGCCTAAGCACGGCCTGTGAGCTAATGTGAATTCCTTGGCTCAAAGCAAACACCTGAATTCTTTGGAAACCACAGGAATCCAGCACAGAAATGGTGAATATCCCAGAGGAGCCAGTATCAATTAGGAAGCCAGGCTACTGAAGGAAGGGTGTCACAAGGCTGAGTGGTGTGAGCTCAAGTGGCAGCACAGCAGCTAGTGGCAGGTGCTGCAAAGCCCAGAGGTCTAACCCCGGAGCAAACACTTGTGTCCCACTGGAAAGTCTCCCCAAGCTGCTGCTCCTTGGGCCTTTTGCAAGAATGTTTGGGTTTCAGCTCAGTTTTACTTCTTTTTCTCTAATTTATTTTTCAAATTCAGTGTAAATCTGAATGACAAATTCTTGATGGTCTACAACCCTTCCAGCTATTAAAGCTCAGAAACAGGGCTGTATAAACATGGTTTAGGAGAAAAAGCAGTCTATCAAGAAGTCTCCCCAAAACAAGGAGCCATTTCATTATGAATTCCCCACACTATGTGTCGAGCCCTCATCATGCCTGCAGGCACCAAGCAGAGAGGTCCACCAGGCTCCACTCTGTCCCACATAGAAGGAGGGGAAGTTAGACAGGAGAGAGAACTAGCAAAACAGGCAAGGCTCACAAACAGCACAAGCTATTCCTGGCCTGTGCTCTCTTCAGCTGTACTTCAGGCACGAGTCAGGCTTGTTATTCTCTACTTACATGAATGCCCCTCCAAAAAACAGCATAATCCACCAATTCAGCAGTTGGCTCTAAATAAAGCCTTGGGACTCCCACATAACTGGGCTTGGTGAGTCACCTTCAAAAGCATGTCAAAGTTTATAATTAAGGCTGTAGTTTATTAACAATGTACCTCTTATTCAAACTACGATATAAAAGGTATGTCAATAAATATATTACATCGCCTGTTTTGGAAATCTCAGATAAATAAAACTACCAAAATTTTTAATGTATGAGCGGATGACAGTTATACCCTGGACCAAGTTTGCCATGACCTATACCTATACCAAACCTATACCTTCAATGCAAAGGTCCCAGCTACAATTCTCCAGGCTACGATCACAGACAACCAATCTAGATTATAACTGTCCTTTCCAGTACAAAGTTACTAAATATCTGCCAATTTAACAGATGTATGGCAGCACACTCTGTATACTTTTTTTTAATATGTACTAGAAAAGTGTTCAACACACTTTTCAATCCAACAGGAGGATCTTAAGTCACCCAGTGCTGCTTTATGTCTTACACACAGCTTCACAGCTTCAGTCGTTTCAAGCCTCAAGTAAGAGAAAAAAATTCCCACCCCACTGCACTCCCTCCAAACAGATCACTGAATACCTCCAAACTAATCTATTAGCAGTGTTCCTTCTAGAGGGCCACCAGGCACAAAATATGCAACGAGTTTTAACAGAGTTCAAGGGAGGCATGGCTAGAAAAGTTGTATTGTATTGTATTGTAACAAAAAGATAAAAACCGAGCACTTTCACTGATACCACTCAATAACTCTCCAAAAGTCTGACTGTTCAACTTGAGGCTTTGTCCCCTTATACAGCTTATTCTACATGGAGTGGGGTGGAAATAGCTAGAAAAGGAACCTACTCAACATCGGTGCTTCCTAAGTTCTCCTTAGTACTCTTTTATAGGAAAACAGAAAAAAACCCAACAAAACAAACAAAAAACCAAAACAAAACAAAAAACCCACACAAACAAAGGAGAAAAAAACCAAAAACAAAACAAAACCCCAAAAAACATGACAAGAACTTTGAAGTCATTATCTTCCTAAAAAACTGCATTAAAAAAATAATAATAAAAAAGAGAGAACTTTGGCCAGGGCAAGCCAAATAGTTATTTAGTACTTCCAACACAGCAGCTGAAGGCTTTGTTACACACATCTGGCCCTCCTACATCCTTCAGATGAAACCTGGAAAATTAAACAGAAGGTACAAAAATATTGGATCCAGAATCTCTTACTTCTCCTCAGCTCTGAAGCCTCAAATTCCATTCTAGATCATGGCATGACAAGTCTAGCTGTGCCAGAAGAAACAAGGCCTAAGGAAATATCTAGTCAAACATCACAAATGTTTGTTATACTAAGTCTGTTCGTTGTAAGATCATGCCATCTTATGGTTTCCTCATAGCACTCCTTTTCTGGTAGAGGCCACCAAGTTTACTGAAACAGTCAGGTTCCTCTTGGAATATGCAAAGTATAACACTAGAGAGGAACATAACCTTTCAGACAGACTAAGAAAATGGAAAAAAAAAATTAAAACACCAAGCTAGGCTCACCCTTACTATACTTCAGAGACTATCTGCCTTCAGAAAGCAAATTCACAACATGGAAGTCACCATAGTGCACCACGAGCACGAGCTGAGATTCCAAAACAAGACTGCTTTGTTCTGCTGGTATTTTTCACTTTAGATTGTTTCTACACCATCTTTGATTACAGACTCTGACATTACCTCCCATATCTCTGCTAGAAATTGTTTCTGCCTACTCTTAAGCAGCATGGTTGTTCTTTTTTTCTTAAGCAAAGCACTAAAAACAGCTTCTATTTCCCAAGGTTAAAACATTTTCCTCCCCCTGCAGAGCTAAACTTTTGTCCCAGCTTTAAAACAAAGCATTACACTATGTGAGGCAATACAGTGCTCTCTCCCAGCACGTAACTCACACTGTAAAATGAATGGCAAAACAGCTAAATAGGAAGCCATAATCCAGTAACTCCAGGTTCTTTACCTCTCACCAACTGAGTCTGCAAATGCAGGGTATGGGGAAAACGCAAATTGCTACAACTAAAGACCACTAGTGCCATCTGGAGGCCACACAGAACAGCCCAGCTAAAGTTTTATCAGCCTCTGCTCACCTTGAGCCTCGTCCTCCAAAGAAAGCTTGCCAGCACTTGCAGCATGAACATACCAGCTGCTCAGCCACAGTAGATGTGAAAAGCTTAAGGTACTGGTTGCAATAAACGTACAGCTACCATGTGAAAGCATTCAACTACAAGTCCTTAGCCACAGCTGACACTTCAGCTGAAACTGCTCAGTGGTCAGTTGAATTTTAGTAACAGAACCAGAGCTACTCTCCAGAGCCCAGAGTTATCTCTCTTGGGAGAGAGACAACTACTCATAATTTAATTTCCTCTACACCTCTTCCATAGTTGCACTGGTAGAGTACTATACCACAAAGCAGCATTAAGATACTTAGTGCTACATGTAGTCTCCATATACTATCCACCTCTCACAGAAAGCTGAAGGATGGGATGCAGTTCGAAAGAAAGGAAAACTTTAGTAAGTAATGCTCTGGTGTCCTGTAGATATATGTTCCACTTGTCATGTGTGTCAACACCATGTGCACCAGATTTGATTACAGTTTAAACAAATGCAATCAAAACACACAAAACCGCTAAGGATTTCAGAACACTGAAAAGTGATTTGCAAGTATTGCTGCCAGAGGGGAATTGAGAAGACGAGCATGGAAGACTGAGAGTCTAGAATTGTTGAGACTGGTGTTTCTGAATATATATCATATGCACTTCCACACTCTTACCCTCAAGCAAAACATATTACTCTACTGCCAAAAATGCACACTTATCCTCAGAGTAGAATACTTGTCTTTATACAGATGAATTTTCCAGAAATTCCTTTGTTACAAGATCAGCAGAACCACCTTTAAGATATTAATGATGGTGCAAATCCTGTTTTTAAAGGCCTGCTATGTACTGCCCATTATGAGAACATGCTGGAATTCTACACTACCTTGTTTCTCTCTTCACTTTCCATAAACATGCAATATTAGCAGCTAACAATTTACCTGCCAGTTCCCAAGAGAAATGTCTTGCATGACTGGCATGTTTAAGGCTCCCTTTCTAAAGTGAACACAGTTGTTAAGAATTCCACTTATGAAGATGAGCTTCCTCTTTCTGCCTCCTTTTACGGAAAAATGTGTTCATGTTATCTTTGCAGGCAGAGGCACATCACAACACACCCGAAGGGCGTTCAACAATTTAATAGATATTTCTTGTGGGATCATTATTTATGTATTCTTCGGGATTCATTATCTTCTTGGAGATATTATTATCCAAAGATAATTTGGATTCAGCACCTACCCAAGTCAGAGCCATGTCAGGCATGAACCCTAGAGATATTCCAAATACATCAGATGTGCTTGTAAGAAAGATACAGCATTACTTAAAATAATTGCTGAAGACAGTTGTGTGGTGTTCCTTTCTCAAACATCACTACAGTTAAAACTCTGATCTGTTCGGAATTCAGAGGGGTGATTGCTTCAAATCCATTACTTACTACAGACAAATATTTTGCTAAACTTCTGGGACAAAGAAAAATAGGTATTTTTGGTAGACAAGTATTGATTCTAGGGAATCTTAAATGTCCTTTCATGACTTACATGCAAAGGAAAATTGTTATCTTGAAGGGTGAAAACAGTGAACTAGCCTAAAACCACATAGTAGATACTGCAGAAAATACAAATGCTGACTTAAAATTAAGAAGAGTCATTGAAATAAATGAGTCACTAAGCTCATTCATTAACACATCTCCAACTACTTTTTTTTTAGGATAAATTTCAGAACACTTGGATTCCCTTCTCCTCGGAGAACTGAGAAGAGGCACAAAGGTATCAACAATCCCAAGTTTCAAGAAGAACTCAGCACTAAGAATGAACATGCCAATGACAACCTGTTTGGCCATTCAACCCTTGACAGTTGAAAACTTGCTTTATTAATTATATATTGAAAAAAATAAAATCCCTCACTGAAGATCCTATAGTCTGTATGAAGAAACCTGATGGGACACAGCATGATGAAGTACCATCTATTTAAACTCTTCAGAATTCCCTAACTGGCATTTTCCTCATTTTACTATTGTTTCAGGAGTAGAGAGGCAATCCAAGGAATGTCTGGATCACCAAGCGCAGGTACGCTGAAAAACAAAGACTTCTCTCATACCTGGCCAATCCCTCCTCGTAGAGATAGACAACAAGTGGATCATAGGATGTCACCAGAACATAGAGACGCACATCGAACTTGAAATCTGAAATACAGTTGTCAACGAGTCAGTGACTGCAAATATCTTTCAGACATCATAACTAGTTGAGGAATTTCAACAGACTCTGAGAGCAATAAACTATTATCTACTGCTGAATAGGTGGCTGAAGCTATCGAAGTTGAAAAGCTTCCAGGTTTTAATGAATTATCTAACTACATTTGTCTAATGCTAGACCAAGCTAGACCACTCAATTATTCAACTAAACTCCTGCAAAGGTTGCAGCGATCCTCAGATGCAGGGTTGGGGAAAGGGAGAAAAGCAATTCCTAAATACACTCACCATCTATGAGCAAGGGATTGCTGATGTAACGAGACACCAAAATGTTGTCTTCCACTACAATTTGATTTGGCTGCAGAAGAACAGAGATTTTAAGAGTGAAAAAACAGGAGATGTAAAGTGTAAGAAGAAATTAGATCAAATCCACCATTTTTTCCTGCCTTTCCCTCCTAAAGCCACCCTGTACCAATAACGATGTCCGAGGAAGGAAGAAATAAAACCAAAATGAAAAAACGTAACTGTCAGTCACAACACATTTAAGGTCATTAGATCCTAAAGAGAAGTCTAGGAATGATTACATTGCCAAAAAAACCTGCTCATTGAATTTTCCAGTAAAATACTCAGAGTACCAGAGATTTAACAGCCACATAGCAATGACGTAAAGAAAAAAAAGAAAAAAAAACATATCTAAGAAGTAACTGTTATTCTGTTTGTTTCTCAAGGGTTTAACCAAACACATGGAGGTTTAGAAGACCCAGGATGGAGTATGCAACTACAGTCAGTGAGGAAGTCACAAGTGAAGAAAATGACTCAACTTGTGATCTTTATAACTGCATCCTGGGCTGGTATCCAACTTTTCTGCCGACCTTCTACTGAGTATCAGTTCACAGCAGGAGCTCCTGCTGTACCCAAAAGAAGCTACGCTTGTAGGTAAGAACAGAAAGCTCCAACTATGACAAATACACATCACAAAGTTATGGGATCTGTTGAAAAAGATTTTACTTTTTGCTGTATGCAAGGCTCTCTTGTAATCAGTTTCTTGCACAACACTTTCTTGTCTTTAGTTTGCGAAAGAGGCAAGAGAATCACAAGATTCTACCTTTATTCAATTTTGAATCTATTCAGTCACAACACCAACATCACGAGCAAAAAACCTAAGCATATAAAATGCTTATACAGAATGTGAGATAACAAGCTCAGTTTTCCTTAGAATATCACACAAAAGTGACACACTCTTCTATATAGATCAGGGAAATGCAAAGGTTTGTTATTTGTTTGGAGGGGTTATAGCTGTTTTCAAAAACTTTTGTAATGAGATTCTGAAAGACTCTTTTAATGGCATCACACTGAAGGAAACTGGCCTGTAGGCCAAACTAGCTGCAGTGCTTCTCAAACAGAAATACACAAAGGGATACTGGTCTCAGAAGGGTATTTTCTCCAGGTCATGGCCAACTGCCACGTGAGCCTGAGCTCATTCCTCCCTTTCAAGCAAAGAAAAAACTGAGCATAGCTCTGGAAATACTTACCTCATAGACTTGGCAAATTGCTCCCATATTTTATGGGAAATGATCCAAGTAGAGAACAGATGAGGCAGCATGACCCCCTGAGTGCAGGGAAGGCTAAAGGGGTTTGAATGAGTGAAAATGAAATGACTCAACAGTCATTTTGCTGTTGAGCATATTTATTGGAATCCCCTCATGTGTTTGGCTCCAGTTCAGATATATTTGTTACCTATGACAACTTAACTCCCTACGAAGCCCACAAAGAGCGAAAGACATTAAAACCTGTACAATGATTTCAAAGAAGTACCCCAATTACACCTCAGGCAGGACACACTGGCCTTTAGATAACATAGCTTTAATAGTGATACACTTCCTGCTCTATCAAGGTTCATTTAAACTCGTCTTTTCCATGGGGAAGTGGGAGACAACAGGTCTCTTTGAGGACTGTTTAGGTCACGCAGGGAAACAACTAAGGAGAGTTCTGGAAATCTCCACAAGGTCAGCCCACTGTCAGCCACAAAGAGAGCATGAAGCAGCACAGCCTCCCAAACTGTCTCAGGGAGTATAAACTTGCTCCGAATAAGCTAAGACTTGAAGGTAGATTGCAAGATGAGCAGAGCATAAAAAGAGATAGACAGCTTCTGGTTACACGGCACAAGCCCAGACATGCCTTCCAAGCTGTTCAGGGCTGTTGAACTGCTCACCAATATATGGCTGAAATTGAGAGTAAGGCCAGTGTCCAGTTAGATGCCTCCATACCTCTTGCCTAGAACCCAACATAGTTTTGAGGACAGTGCTACTGAAGAGCAGTCTTTTTAGTGAACACTTACATTATTTATCAGGTAGACACCTCGACCTCTGGAAGAGGCCACAGGCTTCACTATCCATGGGCCTCTGTCCTTAGAAAAGGTATCTGGTTAAAAGAAAACAGCACAAGTCTGCAACATTTTCTGTTTTGCTTATTAACAGGGGAGCAAGAATCAAGACTGTTGCCTATGGTAAACGCTTTAGGGAACTCCACAAGGAGATCAAAGTCTGCTTTTTTGATGTCCTACTTCACCCCTCTGGAATCACTGCAATTATTACAGCCCGTCCCTAAAGCCCCCCCTGTTGCTTTGATAGATCGTTCTTCGGCACTATGCCTCCTTTTGGCACTTCTCACTTCAGTACTCCCAGGCATTAGGCAGGGATATTGTGAAGCTGATCATCAACAATACTGTGCACACATAAACTCCTCCATTTTGGAGTCTTAAGCCTACATCAGCTTTCTGAAAACCTACACAGGCATGGAGTAAACAGAAGATTAGAAATTATGTAAAGAAATCATATGGACCTTTTCTACTCACTTCCCAGCTTCCTCTAATTTTGTTGCCTTAACCACTGGCATGATCAAAAAGTTAGGATATTAAAAATAATTCCCTTCCCCCCACACCCCATTATTTCGTTTTATGTCTGGGCGTCACCAGCCCTTCACTTACTACAGAAGTCCTGGTACTCTGTCGGGAGGATAAAGGTCTGAGGTAAGATATGGAATGTCTTGAACCCATGGGCCAGCTGCATTCGACAGATGTTCTTGTACAGTCTGTCCTTTCGTGTCAGTTCATATGACCTGGAGTCCCAAAACAAGAGACTGAATCTATTTTTTCCCCCGACATTATAGCGACTCTTTGTCCTAGTTACTGAAGTATCTGCAGCATTGTCAGATGTCTAAACCCTAAACTGCAACTACTCTCAAGCTTTACTGCCTCTGTCTTATGGTTGTATTAATATCGTTTGTGGCACTTCTTGCAATTCCCAAGACAGAGTGAAGCACAGCAATCTGTTATAATGGTGGTTACAAACTTTAGCTGGGGACATAGGACTATCCCTCTAACTAAAAACCAGAAGTAACAAATAATTTATCATCAAATAAAGAGAATAAAATTAAAAATCCAATATTTGGGCTCCAGACAAGCATTTTAATTCATATACTATTTCCCAAAAATCCCAAAGACCATTAAGAATGATGACAGCATGTGGCACTAGCCCAGTCTGTTGGGATTTTACAGCACCATGTATACTCTATTTCTGGGAGGTATCTATGTTCAGATTTTTGCAAATCACCACAGAGATGTTCAACAAAACATGGTATCAAGGCCTTACCTAGGGAAATGGTTGACTTTCTGAACATCTGTAAGGGAACGCAGCAAGCAGGGCTTCAAGTGTGATCCTGTCCACATGAGATTATAATCACTGCTATTAGGGTGAACCTAAAAAGCAACATAAAAAACACCACACAGAAAAACATCAAACTAATGAAAAGCAACACCTTTGTCCCTAGATCTACAAAGCCAAAGCAACTCTAGTTTATGACAGTCTTCTCTACTGTCTCTGATATAAGGGCAAGTCCAGCCAGACTGCTGCCCTAAGCCATTCCCATGGCAGGAAATAACCATGTCAAATTTTTCTAAACGAAGTTGTGAGACTGTTATTTTTCACAGACAGTTTAAACACAGTTTGTAAAGCATTTTAAATCTCTTCAGGAAACTTGTCACATCAATTCCTTAAGTTGCTGTTATTTTGAAAAAAAATCAACCCTACGCATCCCTCAAATTGTTGTTAGCTGCATACAGGACATTCTTTAGAGCAAGACAGGCACTAGAAGAAAAGTGTGAAATTCTACGTGAACACTTCAGAGAGCTTGTAAAGCCTGAGAAATTAAATCCTTTGTATCTTCCCAAGGGTGTGACACTTTAAAAGCAAAAAGAGAAAAAACATATGACCAAACTTCAGCATTCCTTTTCCCCTATTTTTGAAGGCTTAAGACAAATGGGTTCTCCTTTGAGAGAGCAAAAAGACATCTTTTCAGTCTGACTAGCAGAGTACATTGAAAGACAAAATCAAAAACCTCAAGGGGGGCCACAACAACTTCCTGGTTCTAACCCTGCAGACTTAAAACAAATAAACAAATCCGCAAAAAATCCAAAAACATTATCATTACCTCCCAGCCCAGCACAAAATCAGGTCAGAAGTTCCTTGCACTCACCTCATGGAATCCATGGGCGCTCAGAATGCTCCGAACCAGCCGGCTATCTGTTCGCACGATCTTATAAGACATGTGGAAGCGCTCTGTAAAGAAGCAAAGAGACACGGGATTAGAGTCCACACATGGAAGAATAAACCAAACTCACTCATGCTACCAAAGAAAAGGATTCAGACAGTACAGCTGCACTTAATTCACAGAGAGTAGCAGCACATAACAGGCAAAGGGAGATAGGAAATGCCAACATCAGCATCAGTGAACTGACTCACATCAATCCTTAGCTATAATATAGTAGCATCACAGAACCCCAACATATAATGCACAGGACAGCCTAACAAATACCCAGATTTTATCTTTTAAACATTCCATTATACAGACTGCTTTATAACACTCCAAACACGATTTCAGCTTTCTTCTCTATTCAATATTGGTATTCTTAGCTAAAAGTAGTGTCTAATGCCCCTCATTGACATGGCTAGTTTATGTGATCACTTTTTAGATCCTGAAAACCCAAAATAAAGCACTGAATTTTTGTTTACATCTCATTCACCTGTACCAATCTTCCAACAAATAAGCGTAAATACAGCAAGAAATAAAGTAAATAGTACAAGGAAATAAAAAGATAAACTCACTATGCAAGTAGAAAGTCATAAAAACAAAGGCAGTAAGTAGCCCTGGAGGTATAAGATAAACCAAAAGCAAGTAGCAAGACTAGAGGTCAGTTGTACTATAAAAGGATGTGGCAATCTACAAAAGAGTTCAAAGACAGTGGAGAAAGAAACTGCAATGCTAGAATACAGAACTGCCTAAAAAAGGCAGCTTACAAATTGACTCAAACTGAGAATAAAAGGATGAAGATTCGATTTAACTTCAGGAAATACGTTCTTTCAACAAAAGTAAGTCAGAAAAGTAAGAAGTAGCATAATCAGGAACGAAATAAAGCTGGAAGAAATTTAACAAGTTGCACTATTCAGCAGTAAACTTGTTAAACCATGTGAGAAAAAGTAGAAGAGACCCTACGCTCCAGTAAAAATGAGTTACAATTACCATCAGCTTCTGGCACCATCCAAGTATGTTTTTAACTCACATGAAAAGGATCAGGAGTTTCCACATATAAATCACCTTCTCCACCCCTTACCCCAATGAGCCAGAAGCATTTCTGCTTGGATAGGATAATAGAAACAAAAGCACCAATTACCTAAGAAAGGAAAAAACGAGAAGAAAGAAGTGTCAGCAGCTTCACAGAAAGAAGCTAAGTAGATTTTAGCTTTCCTCCAAGTCAGCACATCCAGAACAAGCTCCCAGCTGTACACACCCACAAGTACTAACTTTTCAAATCCAAAGTGACTGTTTATAACAATCCAGCCTCATTAGAGGCTCTCCATTATCTGACACTAGACAGGTTTGGTCTCCCAACTCAAGTGCTGCCAGCAACCATTTTGTTAATGGCCTTCTCAGGGCTGTGAGGCTATAGACTCAGAGATTTGTTACTACAGATTATCATTGTTCAGCTGTGGGGCTGACTGCTTTATTTCCCAGTGAAATGCTCTCAAAACTCACTACAATGATTGATTTTAAGGTCTTAGCTATAGTGAATTTGTATTCTGGTCTTAAGCTCTAGCATGGCCTCCGAGTTCAATTTGCAAGCAGCCAGTTCCAACTCAAAACACATCAGGGCCCAGTGGAAGGACACTTATCATAGTCTAAAGACACTAAAAGCATTCACCAACAGATTAAGCACTTCTGAATGTCACAGTGGTCAGAGACTAGAGAAGAATCTAATTTCTTTCCTATCATGTCCTCTTCCCACCACAAAGTGAAGGGAGCATCAGGTAAGAGACTTTTACCTCATGCCTTCAAACCAAAAGCTGGCATAGAGTAGCACCCACCTCCAATTAGACGGAGGTAGCTGTCCTTAGTCAGAATGGCTTCAGCATGAAACACCAAGACAGGGACCCGCCTGCAGCCACCACCGGTCCACTTGATACATGGATGATCCCTGAAAATACACGACAGTCAGTATAAGCAACTGCTGAGCCTCATACCTACAGCAGTTAGTTACAATAATGACACAGCAATTCTCCATATTTACTCACCTAGCCTGTGGACAGCACAAAAGCAAACATGCTGAGGAAAATAGTGGAAGATTAGTGAGAAGGACTGTAAAGATACCTAAGTGACTTACAGCTTGGGTATAGAAAAATACATATGACATTCTAACTGTTGTCTATCTTTGTGTGTTTCACAAGTAGGCCATCTGAAGTCAGATAGCACAGCACTGCAATAGACCTCAAGGCACTCTATCAAACATGCTTGAGATTCCTGCCCTGCGGTGGGAAAGGTAAAAGCACAGTGGCAAAATACACCTGCAAGAATCCCTGAAAAAGAGATGCAAGCAGCAGCTTCCGTGATCCTCTAGGAAGGACCAAGCTCCACAGTGCCTTCCTCTCTGCTTGCACACCTCTGATGCTGCTTTGGGAATCCCCCGGTGAGCAAGGCAGCAAAGAAATTTAGTCTTGGCATTTTGGCCAGAGTTTTGTGGTTGCAATGGCTAAATGCCAGGCACCCACTAAAGCTGCTCCATCATTCCCTTCCACAGCTGGACAGGTGAGAAAAAATTTACCACAAGACTCATGAGTTACGGGCAAAGAGGGATCACTCACCCATTACAGTCACAGGCAAGAGTGTGCTTGTGGAAAACAGGTTTTTGATTTGTGGAAACTAATTGAACTTACTATCAATCAAAATCAGAGCAGGATAATGAGAAGTAAATCAAATATTAAAAACACCTTCCCCCACTCCTCCCTCCTTCCTGAGCTTAACTTTATTCCTGAATCTTTACCCCCTTCCCCTCAGCAGTGCAGGGAGATGTGGAATGGGGGTTACAGACAGTTTATCATATGCTGTTTCTTCCATTGCTTCCTCCTCAAGCAGAGTCCACACCCTGCTCCAGCATGGGGTCCCTCCCACAGCAGAGTCCTCCACAAACTTCTCCAATGTGAAACCTGACCATGGGCTATAGTTCTTCATGAACTGCTCCAGCGTGTGTCCCTCTCCACAGGGTGTAGTACTAAAAGAAAAGGCTGCTCCAGCATGGAGCATGGGTCCCCCATGGGGTTACAAATCTGCTCCAGGGTAGCCTCCTCTCTCCATAGGTCTGGAGGTCCCTCCCAGGAGCCTGTTCCAGAGCGCGCTTTCCATGGGATCCTAACCTTCTTTTGGGTATACACCTGCTTCAGTGTGGGGCTCCTCCACGAGCTGTAGGTGGATCTCTGCACCCCCACAGATTTTCATGGACTTCAGGGGCATAGCTACTTCTCCACAGGCTGCAGGGAATCCCATCTCTGGCAACTGGAGCACCTCCTTGGCCTCCAACCTAGGTGGCTGCAGAGCTCTTCTTGTCACATATTCCCACTCCTCTCTTCTCTGAGCACTATTACCCCCATGCAATAACTTTTTTTTCTCCTCATAGATATGTTATCACAGTGTCATCATTGCTGGGCTCCATCTTGACCAGTGGTGGGCCCATATTGGAGCACTGGCTCTGTCAGACATGGAGGAAGCTTCTGGCAGCTTTTCACAGAACCCAGCCCTGTAGCCCTCCCACTACTAAAACCTGGCCACACAAATGCAATACAGCACCTTTGGTACTTGGCTATAAAGGGTATCTTCCAGATCACCCTCTTTATGAGTTGGTCTTGCCAGTCTGAGTTCTGTTTAATCCTGTTTAGTCCTGTATTTATTTTAGTGGGTACAATTTTGGAGAGGCCTCATGAGCTTTCACTGCCACAGTTCTCTGAATTTATAGCCTGAAAACAAGATCTATAATTCATGATAAACCACAATTGCTGGTATCCACACAACCAGACCTTGCAATGCAGGTTCCAGGCTCCAGTTTTAGAACTGCAGGTCAGCACAGTCTGCCTGGCTATAATACTGGAGTCTGAAGTGCACAAAAAAAGCACTAATGCTGAGTTTAACAGATCAGAACAGACTTGGCTCAACACAATGGATAAAGCTGTGTATTCTTCCCTTTTAATTCCTGTCAGATACCGTGGAATGCAAAGCCAGAATTCAAGAACGATGCCCCCCAGTGCACAACGTAAGCTACAGGCTCTGAGATGCAGCGATCAGTTCTGTACAAAACAAGACTACACTGGGAAATACCACCTCCTCAGAGGAATTAAGGACACACCAATAAAATTAAGACCTGTTATATCAAATTCAAGGATCACACAAAGAAAAGCTATCATCCTCCAAGTAAAACTCGGGCTTTTCATTACTGCTACAAAAGGAAATTAAAAACATGAAAAAGTTAACAGAAAACAAAGACTGAGGGGTTGGAGAGACATCTCTACACTAACAAGAAGAAATACAAAGACTAACAGAGATATACAAAACTATTTGTCTATAGAATATGAAAGATCATCGTCTGCCAAAGGTTTGGAGAAGCTACACAAGACAAAACACAGCTCTGACACTCAGAACAAAGGAACAGAGATAGAAGGGCAACTTTCTGATGCTAGGACAGGGGCTCTTAAGGGCAGCCTTGGTCCTCTTAATGAAGTTAATATCATTATCACCCAGACAAGTTAACTTCACATCACTCCCACCTCCTTCTACTACCTCTAAAAATAATTAAAAAAAAAAAAATTACAACTGTGGTGTAATTAGATATTCAGACTGGAAGGGACCCAAGAAGCTTCCAGAATTTACAGTACAGGCCAGAGCCTTATGTAAGTGGAAAATGAGCTGAGGCAACAGGACAAGAGTTTATACTAAGCTTGTCCTGAGGATTTGCAGCAAGGCTCAATCCTCCAGGTGACAGTCATTCATTCCTAGCATGACCCCTGGTCACTTGATGCAGACATACTGATACAGTTACATACTACTTGAAGTTAGTTCTGGACCTTTCCATCCATGAGGATCTAGCAAATCCAAGCCAACCACTTGCTATCAAGCAACATTTTACTAAATGTCTTTTGTCACTGTAGTCTGCAGCTGGGCACTCAGTCACAATGTGCATCCAAATAAGCCCTAACAGGACACACTGAAGTAAGTCCAGGCGAAACAGAAGTGATTATGCTATGGGAAAGAATAAGGGAGCAATTTCTTCACAAGTAAAGCTAAAAAAAGTTACTACACAAAGCTGGAACAAACATTATGACTTGTTACTAGTAAGGAATATGAAGTCTAAGTAGTTATCAGTTATAAGACAGTTTTCTAAAAATGACAGAAAATATCATATATCAATCTACTGTACAGCAGATTTCTAACTTCTGCAGCAGTAAAAGCTAAAAAAACCAAATCACACATACACAAAAAACCCACCAAAAAACCCCACACATGCTAAAAAAAAAAAAAGGAAAATAAAAAAGGGTAAGATATCAGCAAAATGTTCCCATTTTAAGAACATGACAGAAAGAAATCCATGAAACTATGGGCTTCAGAGCAGCCAAAGAAAAGCTGCACATCCAACCCTGATGAATGTGGTGGTCTTTTAGGCTGCAGATGGAAGTACCCTGCCCACAGGCTTGAGGCCCAAACAAATCATCTTCCCTTCATACGTAGGAGAGTAAGAGGGTAAGGAATTCATCTGTCTTTTCAAACTACTACAGATCCACCAGAAAACACAGGGACATAGAAACAGTTCGGAGAATTTTTTTTCTACTTACTCCAGTCCATCTAAAGCATCTTCTTCCTCCTCTGCGGATGAGCCAGTTTCCTCCAGATCTTTTGCCATCCTAACTGGCATTTCCTCTGGGAGATTTCATAGAGCCCAATCCTAGTTGCAAGAGCAGTTACCTGCAATAAGGATTAAAAGCAGGAATAAATAGCTAAGCAGGACAGCGAGAGGTATCAGGTAACTACCACCTCCAGCCAGTACATATTTCTCCCAGGACTATCAACAAGTCTGTTAAACATCTGTGATCTGTCAAACATCACCTCCGAGCCACGAGAGCACAGAAAGAAGCATCACCTTCCAGCAGATTATTCCGCACCTGCCCGTGAGAGCCACTCGGGCGCTCACCGGTAACGCGCGTCCCTGCCCCGCCCTGCTTCGCCTCGAGCCGCAGACCCACGCCACGCCAGCCCAGTCCCAACGGGAAACGCCCGCCAAGCCCGCCGCGCCGCCCGGGGCCAGCCGGACACCGTAACGCCTCCACTGGCGCAGGAGCGGCCCTCCGGCCCGGCCTACCCCGCGCCAGGCCAAGCACGGCGACCTCCAGCGGCCCCAGACGAAGCAAGAACGGCGGGGAGCACCTAAGGCAGCGGGTCCCCGTGCTAGCCGTACCTGCTCCCGCGGCGGCCGGGCCGCGCCGGGGCGGGCGCACAAAGGCAACCCCGGCCCCTCCCGCCGCTTCCCCGTTACTACAACAACCGACGGGCGGCGGCCCCGCCCCGGCGTGCAGGCGCCCCCGCCGCCTCACTGCGCAAGCGCATCCGACTCCGTCCCCTGCCGGCGCTCCCACCTACTCCCGCGAGGTGGGCGGGGACGGGAGCGGGGCCGCCTCCCGCGCGGCGAGGGACCCGATTGGCGGGAGGAGGTGTTACGTCACGTGGCGCGCGCATGGAGCGGCGCGCAGCGGCCAATCGCAGCGCTGGGTGGGGGTGCGGGCGGGGCTCCGGTACCGCCGCGGGAGCGCCGCCGGTAACGGGCGGGGACTCAGCCTGGGCCTGGCAGGCGCGTTCGAGCCGGGAGGATGAGCCGGTTCCTGAACGTGCTGCGCAGCTGGCTGGTGATGGTGTCGGTCATCGCCGCCGGGAATACCCTGCAGAGCTTCCGCGATCACGGCTTCCTCTCAGAGAAGCTGTACACCGCCAGCCCCGGCCTCGGTAAGGGCCGTGCCGGTCGCCCTAGCGCCTGGAGGTCCCCTTCCAGCCGTGAGCCTTGGGCTCTCCTCGGGCTCCCACTTCTGGGGCCCGGGAGCTGCCCACTGCCCCGGCGTGCGCCTCCGCGGTGGGACTTGCGGTGGCAGGCAGGGCCGTGCGTGACCTCCATGTGCTCGCTCCTTCTTTACACAGTGAATGGGCTCCAGGCTCGGACCTTCGGCGTCTGGACCCTGTTGTCATCAGTGATCCGCTGCCTCTGCGCAATCGACATCCGTAACAGGACGTATGTAAAGCAGCACCCGAGAAATCGATTGGTTTGTTTGCTAGACACAGCCTGAGCTTAGGGGGCGGCACAGAGGAGGTGGGGAATCAAAAGCTGTTCCTGAACTTTCTATAGTGTTGACAGCATTCCCCTGAAGAAGTTAAAATAGCAGTGTGTGATAGCTGCTGCCCTGTTCCTCCTCTGTGGGGATGGTGTGCATGTTTGATTTCTGTTCTTAGCTCAGTCAGAAACCGGCAGATCTGAGAACCTCTTACTGTCACCAATTTCTGAGCTCCAGCTTGGAAAGTGTTTTCTGAATAGTGTTGCTTCTCTGTTAATTAATCAATTGCTAATGCTGTGGTATGACTATGACTCATGCTCAATACTTCTTTTACTATGACAGCTCAGCTAAAGACTGGGACAGTTTTAGATGCCCAGTGGTCTTAACTGGTTGCTTTCTTTCCTACACTCTTACCTGCTGCTGACAACAAGGGGCAGCTTGGTGCTGAGTGGGAGACACACCATTTCTCCCTGTGCTAACAGACGTGTTTCTGAGAGGGGTTCCAAGCAAGCTGATTTGAGGTCTGTGCTAGACAAAGCCTTTACTGGAGGTTGCTAAAATGCTTTTGTTACTGCTTCACCGTAGCAGAAGTCCCTGTTTACCTGGCAGTATGTGCAGTATCCTGGCGTGAATTGCCTAGGCTTATCTGAGGTAGGGAGGTGCAGGGACTAAACAATATGTTTTCAGGGGGTGGTGGCAATGCCAGTTACCAAGAATCAGTTGTTTCTTTGAGGAATTTTGCCTCTTTTTTCTTGCAAAAATCTTGCATCTTTTGAACCTGCTCTCTTGTCAACAGCTGTACCCATAGAGGGTAGCAGAGCACAGGTGGGAAGACATTGGGTGATGCAGCCTGAAGTCAGCCAACTCCTGTCACTCTAGTTCTCTGCTAATCCAGCTCTCACCTTCTTTTTGCATGTGCACGTATTTCACTGGTGCTCTACTCATGCTCTCCCCTCTTCACCTTCCTTCAGGCCAGATAATGCCTGTGACTTTGAATGCACCATTGAACATGCTGCCCCATTCTCCTCTCAGCTGTTGCTCAGGGGGATTTTGCACCTCACTAGGAAAGGGGCGAAGTCCTCTCTGTGCTGCCAGTGAGAGCAGATGGGGCAGCATGCAGGTTTGCCTTTTTTACACTCAGCCATATTCATGCCCATTGTATGATACAATAACCTGCTTTTTTTCTGCTCTTCAACAGCCTCTATCACATCACACTCTTTACCTTCTTTTTGGCCCTTGCTCACTTCCTCTCTGAGGTCTTCATATACCACACTGCAGCCTTGACAATTGGAGTTATGGCACCCCTTATGGTAGCAAGTAAGTAGAGCTCTGCTTCCTCCCCCTGCATAGTCTCCTTGGAGCTATGACACCCCAGAAAAATTCCCCATGCAGCTATGGGCTGAGGGGATGCCTCATCTCTTGTCCAGCATTTTCTACACAACTCATCCTGTATCTCTATCACAGGTTTCTCTATTATGGGGATGTTGATTGGGCTGCAGTACCTGGAGGTAGAAGCGCTATCACAAAACAAGAAGAAAAACTGAAGTTGAGGGCTTTTTGTAGGTTGGCGTCATCTGCTACCTTCACTGCCAGACTTCCACAAGAGCTCAGCTGAACTCCAGGACAGCAGTCCTACTGGTGGGTCAATGTTGGACTCTGTCAATCACTGTCATTATTAAGTTGTTTTTGTCTTGTGCAGGCAACATTTCAACTGACTGATGTCAAAGACCAAGTCCCAGAGAAGTTTGTATCAAAGCTTATGCAAGGCAGTTGGTGACTGACTCCCTGGGTAGCAGGCAAAGTCTCTGGCATGCCCAGAACACTAAGGACTGCTCTCCCACTGTACTTGCACAGTGTACTGGACAGAACTGTCCAGGATTTGTTGAACACTTTGGACCAGAAAGAGAGAACAGGTGCTACCCCTAGCACTGCTGTGTAATTTGCATGTGTGTGTTTCCCAGGGACCATTTCTAATAAATGACAAAAAACTGCAGTGGGCTATGTTTGTCTCTCTGCTACACAGCAGTGGGTTGAAGATCAGAGCCAACAGCAGTTTCCACTGTGTTGCAGAATACATCATCTCTCTTTACAGCAAACCTACCTTTCCCTAACTCCTTGCCACAAAGTTCCAGGTCTGGCTGCTCACATAACACACATGAAAAGGGCTGTTGACACTCTTCTGCAGCATGCTGGTGACAGCAAACTCAAACTATGCATCTGTGAGCGAGGATGGAGCTTCCTGTGTAGCGAGTTATAAATACTGAAGGTGGAGAAAATAGGAACAAGTGCCTTAGACCTAGAGAAAATAATGCCCAAAACGTAAGTGGGCAGCACACAGAATGCAGAAAAAAGCCAGCAGGAACTAGCTGGAAAGACAATTCACATACAGAAGACAGAGAAAACAAAGAGAGGAAAAGAACACAGCAATAGCACTGGGCAGAAAGATGCTTTTTCTACTCTGCAGAACATTTCAGGCTATTAAATGAGCCACATATAGATCCTTTTCAACCATTTAATATGAATGTATCAGGTTTCATTGTACAGTTGTATATTAATGTTAATAAAATAATTAAATCATTAAATTGTTTAAAATTCAGTAATTTAATTAATTTTCATATTAATAAATTCATATTTTAATTAATTACTATAATATTTTTAAAATTAATTGATTGAATAGTTAAGATATTAAATATGTTAATATTTTACATTGACATTTCTCTTGAAAATCATTTTAAACCCTCATCCTCAATCCCAAACAGTGGCCAGGGGGTCTACCTATCAAAGATAGGACTTCAGTCATAGAATATGCTGAATTAGAAGGAATTTATCAGGATCACAGTCCAACTCCTGGCCCTGCACACCATGTGAATCACACCATGCCTGAGAATGTTGTCTAAGAACTTCATGAACTCAAGACAGTCTGTATCAAAATGTATATTAAAAAAAAAAATTAAAATTTCACCAAAAAAATGTTTTGTCAAAAAATAGTTTGTCAGAGAGGAGTATTTTTAACCATTTGACCTCACTACACCTTTTGTACCCTGCCTCAAATAAAACATAAGTAACTGCATGATTTAAGGTGTATAAGGACACTTGATGTCTCCATCAGGGGAGGGATGTTGGAAAGGATGGAGAAGTGATAAAAGGATCTACAGTTGTGTTTAGAAAATAAACAGCATATAGATGGGCAGTGTCTATAAGACACAAATGCTGGCAAGTGGGTACCTTTTCCTGTTCTCTATTATGAAGTGGGAAGCTTCCACACTGGAGCAAAGCTGGATTTCCATCATACCCCTCTCTGGCTGTGAAGAGCAACACAGCTTTGGCTGGTTTTCTCAGTATAACACTTCACAAGAAGTTTGTATGTAATGTTGAAACATGTAAAAGGCACTTTCTTGTTAAGAAGGAAGACGAAGTCCTCAGCCCAGGGAAACTGGTTTGACTCACTTTTGTGCTAATGTAGTGATAAGCTAGATTTATATTGCAGAACTAGTCCTTGTCTCGAGCTAGGAGGAGACATATTGGCAGTCTCTTAATTACTCCTAATATGTATGAACATGAGGGCAACCCCAGTGAATTCTGAGCAGAAGTTTATCCAGATTAAGAGTGCTTCATCTAGAGAAGCCAAATAGTAAAAGAGCTGGCAGCAGCTGGTGCCCTGCTTTGCACTTGCTGGTAATGTACTGAGGCCTCTACTACCACCTGTGCAACATAGAGCATCATGGGAACCAGGGCAGAGCAATCCCTAGATTGCTCTGATTCCCTAGAGCCAGCTCTTCCAGGGCTGCTCACAGAGTAGGTGTGGCTGCCTTTCACGTCACAGCTACGTGCAAGGTGCCACTGTCATGCTCAGGATTAGGCTGGTACCTTGGCTTTTCTCAGCATGTCCTTTTTCCAAGCATACATGGTGGGACTGGGGGGACACAGCAGATTTCCCCAATTTTTCCTCCCAAACACCAAAACAGCAAGATGCAACGAAAACTCATGAAAAACAGCACCCCTCTTGTTTTGCTCATTCACATTCTCCACAAGCAGTTCACAGGGCTCCTGTCCTGAGGTTGCCCCACCCCCATGGGGTACATGTCACAGGATGATGCAGGTAGAAAAGATAGGAATGGGGGGGGGGGGGGGGGGCTGTATCTCTCAGCTTTGCCACCCCTTCATTTCACAGCTGTGATTCCTCAAGGACTATGGGAATAGTGTAGGCTTCTGGCGACACTTTCTGCAAGTCAGAGAAAAACAATATGGTTAGAATCCTGGCTGGCCAGACCCAGGCTTCAGAGACGTCAGCTGGCCAGAGCCTGGGTAGTTCACAGCTCCCTGCTAGTGCAGAAATCCCCTATAAGAATCACCATCCTCAGAGAGTGCTGCTGGTTCCCTCTTCCTTCTGTAGCCACTTTGCCCAAGCAAGGGGCACTGAGGCAGTAGGGCAGTGCAATGTCTGACTGTTTAGGCTACTTGCTGTAGTCCTCAGACCATTACTAGCTCCCTGTGGGGCTGATACCACCAAAGGTATCAGACCCACAGCCAGCTCACCAACAACATTTCACGGTGACACAAGCTCAGCCTCAAAGCATAAAGTTGCAGGGCCAGTTCCCTGGGCAAGGAAAGGTGCTGGGAACTCCTTCATGCCATGAGGCAGCACAGTGTCTGTGCAAATGCCAGAGAGAACTTGCTTTCTTCACATCCCCAGGAGGCTCAGCACAACCACTAGTTCCCCTGTGTTCTTACTCCAGCATGTCTGAAGCCTCTTCAACTCCCAGACATATTGCTTACCTTGCTCATCTTCAAGTCTTTCCACCCCCACCCCCATTGCCCACTGAAGTGCTGACACCCTCTGTTCTGCTTTTTCCCCTAGCCCACCTTGGATTTATGGCTGAGATAATACCACAGACCAGTGCCTTCTTCAAAGTTCACTACTCATATCTTAAGGAGACGTAAGAAATAAGAGGCAAACATACAAAAGTTTTTTCTCCATAAATCCTGTAGAGGAACTAGCCTAATTTCTTGAAACTTTAAGATGGAGGGAGCTTTTCCCAGAGAAAAAGCAAGGAAAAATGGAGACTACTGCCCAATTATCACCCTTAGCTTCATGAACAGTCAAACTGTTGCAATTCCAGTTCAGCTTTCCTGAGTGGAGTTTGACAAGCTCAGTTTCTGAACTTTTCTGGGGTTTAAAAGATTAAACTTGAGACTTCTTCCCCTAGTGGATTTCTGATACCTCTCAAGTTCTGATTCTGGTTACAGTGAGACAGCCCAGCTGTCACCAGTTCAGAAGACATCACACCGACTTGTAATGGTGAATGTGGAGTTCCCTGCAGCCTGGGCTCTGAGTTTACTCACTGTAGGGGAGGACTGACATCTAATGCAGAAATCAGAGGTGCACAGGAAAGAGGTTGACATCCCCAGTGCAGTTCAAGAGAAATCCAGGAAGCGTGGAAGCAAGAGATATGAAACAGTCTCATTTTGAGTAGGTTCTTACACTATCTGTAGGTGAAAAGGTTTTACAGAAGTCAGCAGCAGTATCCCAAAGCAGAGGAGTGAGATAAGGAAAGCTTCAAAGAGATGTCTGGAAGCAAAAGCCAGGAAGTTCAAAGAGGGATCATCAACAAGCAGGAAGGGTAGGGGAGTGCATGAAGTAATGCCAGAGGTAGAAATAAGAGGAAATCTGCATTTAGACTTCTGAAACTCCACCAGAATGCACCATGGAAGCACTCAAGCAACTCAGAACAGGCTCTCCAAGCACCTCTGGGGTCTCAGCACCAGTCATCTGCTGTGGAGCTACAGGAGCAGATTTAGATCATACAATGTGCAGGGCTCCACCACCTTGGGAAAGGAAGGCTGCTCTCACAGCTGTGAGTCACAGTACTGGAAAAGGGCAGAAATATGGCCTGCCTATGGCTTTGGGACAGGAGAAGGCTGCTTACTACAGTAAACACAGAAATGGAGTAAGGAAGTTTGGGAAGCAGAGAATGGGTACACATTGTGTCTACTACACAAAATTCCAGCATTTTTTTATTGGCAGTATTTCACTAGAGGCTAAGCATGTTGCAGCTTCCAACAGAATCCAGTAAGAAACTGAGGGTGGATGGTTGTCCTAAACAAACTATGGAAGATCAGCAAAGATGCTTTTTCTTAATGCAAAGAAACAATACAAAAAGGTTTGCATGGATACTGAAAATCACAAGCATATGAGCACAAGCAGTACACAGTATATTCATGAGTATAATGTATGTGCTGAATCAACTGACACTACTATGAAATCTTAAGGCACAACACTGGAATGGCTTCAGATGCATTTACAACAAAGGCAGCACACAAAGAGCCTCATTATCACATGAAACAGGCATTTGATCTAAGTGTCCTGAGATAAAGAAAGCTAACCCAGCTGGAGCTCTGGACACTGAGACAGACAAAAGTGGGAAGGATTGTTGAGACCACACTACAGCTTAATTAATAGAGGACAAGGTGCACACAATGCCATTATGCTAATTTAATCTACTAACTGCAACATTTCCTTAATTATAATCATAGCAGATGAGGGAACCAATAGAAGACAAACTGCTACACAGCCAGTGGTACAGTGCTTCAATTGAAAGTGAGATCTGCACAGCTCTCCATGCTCTGGAAACTCACAACTGACTCTGAGTCTTCTCCTTGCAACAACCACAGAATTGTTTAGGCTGGAAAAGACCCTTAAGATCATCAAGTCCAACCATTTACCCAGCAGTGCCAAGTCCACCACTAAACCATGTCCCTAAAAACTGAATCTACATGTCTGATAAATACCTCCAGGAATGGTGACTAACATTTCCCTAAGCAGCCTGTTCCAATGCTTGACAACCCTTTTGGTGAAGAAATTTTCCCAATACCAAATCAAAATCTCCCATGGTGTAACTTGAGGTTTTTTCCTCTCGTCCTATCACCTGTTACCTGGGAGAGGAGGCTGACCCCCAGCTCACTATGATCTGCTTTCAGGTCATTGTAGAGAGCAAAAAGGTCTCCCTTGAACCTGCTTTTCTCCAGGCTAAACAACCCCAGCTCCTTCAGGTGTTCCTCATAGGATTTGTGCTCCAGACCCTTCACCAGCTCCACCGCCCTTCTCTGGATATGCCCCAGCATCTCAAAATCCTTCTTGTAGTGAGTGGCCCAAAAACTGGACACAAAACTCGAGGTGCAGCTTCAACAAGTACAAAGTGGACAATCCCTTCCCTAGTCCTGCTGGCCACACTATTTCTGACATAAGTCAGGGAGCCACTGGCCCCCTTGGCTACCTGGGCACACGCTGGCTCATGTTCAGTGGCTGCTGACCAGTATCCCCAGGTCTTTTTCCAATGGGCAACTTTCCAGCTGCTCTTCTCCAAGCCTCTAGCACTGCCTGGGGTTGTTGTGACCCAGCTGCAGGACCCAGCAGTCAACCTTGTTAAGCCTCATAAAATGACCTCAGTCCATGGACAGGTCCCTCTGCAGAGCCTTCCAACCCTCCAACAATACTCCTCCAACTTGGTGTTTGGTCTGCAAACTGGCTAAGGGTGGACTCAATCTCCTCATGCAGGTCATTGACAGAGACATTAAACAGGGCTGTCCCCAGTACTGAGCCTTGGGGCACACCACTGGTGACCTGATGCCAGCTGGATGTAACTCCATTTACCATCACTCCTTCCCTGCCCATGGGACTCTTTCTCACACTTCCACCAAAGCATAGCAACTTCATGGTCCCTGTAGAATTTGCCCTAAGCTTAGCAGTTTAAGGCTGGTTTTCCCAATCAACTCACTCTGCTTTTGCCTGTTAGTCCTGTTGGCTGTGGCACTGAATGATACACACAGTCTATCACACCTTGAAAAGCAAAGGGTAGCACAAATAGCTTAGTAGACCAGCCTGTCAGTGTGAAGCAGAGGACAGTGAGTAGTAAAGCATACCATACCACCCCAAGCAACAGCTGAGAAAATGCAAAGTACCACTGAGATTCACAGATCATCAAACACAGAGCTTTACAATTTTCAGGCATTCTTATATCACAAGGCACCAACCCAATGACTGTTCTTGCTACATGTTTTTAAATTTTCTTCTTGAAGTTGGCCATCACCCTGGCTGTGATCAAAGCCAATTCTTTAAAGGGTTCCTGGTATCACCTCCAGCCAAGAATCTGGACTGTAAAAATAATGTCAGAGAGTATGGCTCCAAATGTCTGCACCTCCTCCCCTTAAAAAATGACTGACTGGTTCAGTTCTCCATCTGCTCCAGCACCAGGCTTTGCTTTGCTGCACCTAGCTAAATCCCTACATCTCTGTCTGACATGAGTCTGGGGGATCACCACTCTGTTCTCGGAGGCTGTCTTGTCTTTCCTCTCAGCTGAGCATCTGAGAAGACCAGAAAGATTCTTGATAATCTACAGCCACTGCAGTCACCCCAGAAATGCCATTGGCTTGGTGCCTGTGCCACCCTCTGAGTGTTCAAAGTAGATTGGTGCAATTATCCTACCATGGTGGGTTTAAGCTAGTGAGCAGGAGTGGGAATTGATGGGGTTAGAGTTACAAGCTACAGTCCCATAATCCATGATCTGATTGCTGCCTTGAAGTCTCTGTAATGACAATCACAAGTCATCATCTCAGAAAATATGAAGGCAAGTAGGAAAAGAAATTAAAGCAGAGCAAAATAAGAAAGGGAAACAGGCAATGGAAGAAGCTAGTAAAATCAGCCAAGCATGTGTAAGGCAGCTGTGCCACACAGAAAAGCTCCAGTACCTGACTTTGTCAGAGCTCTACACAAAGGCAGCACACAATGCCCGATCCCAGCTAGCTGATCCCAGGGCCAAGGCACCCATCTTACTGCAGAACACTAGATTCAGCCTACCATCAAGTCAGTCGAGCACCTGCAGTTGGTTGTTAAGCTTGAGAATACTCAGCTGAGCTCAGCCCTGTGGAAGACACATTTGGGGGTGTGGTGGGGTGTGCAACATGACTTCCTCAGGGGGAATCCTCAGTGAAATTTTTGACTGAGATTTGTTCTATGGCATACATCCCTCTGGTTCTTACTACTGTCAGTTCTGGAAACTTTTAGCACCACCTTTGCTCTGGTAGCAATGCTCTTCCCCATGCAGCAGCAAGCTCTTACAACAGTATTTGGACTGAAGAAGATTTATACTAAAAATGGCTTACACAAAAATGTACAATTCATCTGATGAGAGAAATGTCTGATAATGGGAAAGGATCCTACTAGTAAAAGGCATCACCTTCACTGCCAAAGGACCTCAAACCCTTTCTTGGGCTTTCCACATACATGTTATGAATTTAATTCACAGTACCACCAGCACTGGAGGAGGGCAGCACTGTCTTCTGAATAGAGCTGACTCAAGACAGCAGAGAACTGAGATTTTCACACTTTTCTAGTCATGGTTGCTGATGGGTGCCTGACAGTGAGTGGATCTCTCTGCTAACATCCTAGAAGAGGAGCCTAGAGCAATATGGAAAATAGCCTCAAGCAACCAGTCCCCTCCCTTTCCCTGCAGGGAAAGCTTCTGACAGTATCCACTGCAATTGGTTCACACAGGCCTTCTCCCATGTGCAAACAGCTGCATTTATTGCACAGTATGCCACAGGGACATCACACACCAAGCTTTGGTGTGCAAGTATGAATTAACAGCCTTGTTGGCAGCATTATGCAAAGTGTGAGTAGTTAGGTTGCTCAAGCCCTCACTTAGGCTTTGTCACCTTAGTTTCCTCCAGTAACATACACTGAAACCCACTTGGCAGCTGATGGCAAAGAGTAAGAGGAACAACCTGCCATCCTAGAGGCCTAGAATAATAGTTACTCAGCTCTGAAAAAGAGCAAAGCAGTGAAGGCCTCAACACAATGTCAAGGGAGAGAAGCAAGCACAGCACTGCCCTACATCTGGCCCTAGCTGGTATGAAGATGTGTGAAACCCTGCAGAGCCTACAGATTCTGCATGACAATAATACTGAGCAAACAGAGACCACAGCAGCTGGCAGAGCCAAGATTACATCCAGTTTGAAAACACCAACAACGAGCTTCCCCACAAGCCACTGGCTTTCCTAGAAAGGAGAGAGGTTGGGTGTTGAGCACAGCAAGGATTGAAGGGGGGGGTTACTCACTGTCTGTTCATGTTCCAAATTAGCCTGTTGTCTTCGGAGATCAGCCTTAATGAAAACTGGAACAGAGGGAGGAAGAGAGATGTGAAGGCAGTCAAGTCACCATGCAGTGCCCAAGTTAATTTCCCCAGAACTTAAAGGTGCAGCAGAAGCCCCAGAAGAGACAGAAACATATTACAATGAGCAAGAGAAACCACTCTCCTGGACAAGGTTGAGTACACTTCTGAAACAGGCAGGATAGAGATTCTCTATTGCAGCATGTAGAAGGTACAACTTTGAGACCCCAGCCAGAGCCAGGGTAAAAAGCCTTGCCTCTTGTTTGTAACGCAGACCAGATGTTTAAAGAAGAACAGCATTGCTATGGGACTGCTGTGTGGGTTCTGCCCTTTCCTGCAGGCACTGCACACAAAAACTTTGAATTAATATGCCAAGCCCAAGGCAAAGTCAGAACAGAAGAACACCAAAAATTTTAATTACCTGTGATAACGGTCCCCAGGAACAGGACAGAACAAAGCAAGAGGTTTCCTGCCATTGTCCCAAAGTGATCCATGATTTGCCCTTGGCCAATGGTGAAGGCAATACCAAAAATCTACAAACAAGCAAAGGAAATGTCAAGCTGTAATTATTAATTACTGTAATTATAAAGCAGCCCTAATTCTTTCCAATCTTTACCAAAGTATCAGAGCACACAAGCCAGTCAAATAGTTGGCCTAGTAGGGGTAAAGTTTGGTTATAAACACATCCAGAGGCACCTCCTTGCAGCTAATGGAATGCCAGATGACCCCAACAGCTGGAATCTCATCTCTTACTGGAGACGAGCCAGGACTGTTAAGAGCTATGTTGGAAAAGGCAAGGATGACTGGCACCATGAAGTATTTTCTTAAACAGAAACAGAATAAGTGCCACTATAGAGATGCCATGAGGAACATGATTCAAGAAGTCAGGTCCCAGAGTGCTTAGGTCTGCAGTACATTACACCAATAATGGACAAGAAATAGGCCTCAAGGCTTGGAACTACAGTTTAATCTCTTTGCCTAAAAAGAGGCAAGCAAAGGGAAAACAGCATCCCTACCTGTGCTGAGACATTGAGGAGCCCTGATGATGTTCCTTCTGATTCTGGGTACGTCAACTCTGCAGCAAACTCAAAGCCCAGGGGAAGGTATCCTGTCATGAAAAACCTGTAATGAAGTACAGAAGACTCAGCAACTGCCAAAAGGAAGACTGAAGAGGTACAGTATAGACTGTAACTCTAAGGGGCATCACCCCCAGCAAAGAGCCATTCCAGCCCACATGCTCTTCACCCTTGTCCACTGATCTTCTATAGGGCTGTGGGTACCACTTGCTTTCCTAAAGTTTCCACTTGACTACCTGGAACAATTAAGGTGGTTGCAGCTGAGCAGGGTCACAATAATGTCCCTGATTCTAATGAAACACATACAATTGAGAGATGGGAATGGCAGATAATTTTGTCCTTAAACATGCAGGAGCCATTCAGATTCTATGGCTCTCCCCAGTCTCTCCCACAGCAGGAGTTCTGCCTCCCTGCTCATCCCCTAGTAGTTCACATGCTGAGGAAAGCAGCCTGCACATTAACTTACCCCAGCAATCCAGCAGTCACAAAGACCACCCAGAGGTGGCCTAGGCTCAGAGTGAAGGTATAGGCTATCATTCCCACCAGAGACATGAGATAGACAGCTAGCGTTGTTTGCCTGCAAGAAAAATCAATCAGGGTTTTATCTAATCCAGTCCTCTTTTCTGCATACAGATTTTAATATAGCTTGTAGCACATGGGTAAAAAAAAAACTATTTAAAAGTTGCACAGTCTCTTGACACTCATACCCAGACAAAGGAACTGGGCTGACAGAGAGCATGGAAGGGCCTGCACACAGAGCAGCACAGCAGAAGAAAGATCCTACCACAGCTTGACAGGTGCCTGGTGATATACAATACACGCCACTTAAGGGGGAGAACAATTGCCAATTAAAGAGATCATTAATCTTTCTGGGGCATCCATATAGTGAGTTGAATATGCTTACTTATAAGCAGGAGCCAAGGAGATCAAGCACTCTCAAGCAGGAATATAAAAAAGAAAGAGGTGTGAACACTGCTACAGTCTTACGGGCCTATATTTTTCAGTGCTGTTTTCGTCGCTTTCATTGCTGCTCCTTTCTGTTGTTTAAACTACCTGCTATATTTGGAGAGGTGACATGCAAGCCAGGTTGCCCTCAGCTTCACCCTGAAGCCATGTGAGCATTTAGCAGGGACAGTTCTAGTTCCACAGCCAACAGCAGCTGAGCCACAAGCTCTTGTCTCTGTGTGCAGAAGAGACAAAGAGTCTCAGGAAGTATGCTAGTCAGATCCTGGGAACAGCCAAACCTGCAGCCAGGCCATGCAAGGATCATCAGTGGACTCAGTATGGTGAGACACAGGCAGCAGCCAAGGCCAGTTTCACCACAACATTTAGCAACTGTCATCCTTGACAATACACCAAGAAAACCCTTACCACATTAAAAAAAAAAAAGCTCTTCCTAGTACAAGAGGCAGCAGTAGGTCTTACAGTACATAGTTTTGAGGAGGCAAAGCAGGGAAAAGGAGGGAATGGTAAATACCTTACCTGGCTGAAATTGCACCAGGATTTTGGATTTTGAAAGCAGAACAGTTACCAGAGTTGATAAAACCTTTTGATCACTGTCTTTTAGGAAGAAGTTACATGTATTACCACAGGCTACTTGTGTACTTTCTCCCTAATTTAAGTCTTAATCCACTAAAGAATGTATTTGATATCAGTTCCTGGAATTCTACTGAAGAAACTAAATCTCAAACTATTTCTACTTTTAATTTTTAATGCAAATGATCACTGTCAAAAATCAACCCAAGTAAGCACTAAGTACTACAATGCGTAAGAAAATGTCTCCAGCACACTGAATTACTACAAATAAATCCAGACTGTTCCAGCTGAGGTTCTGTCCTCCCTCACTGCTGCAATGACTGCAGTCAGTGGGGCTCATGCCCATAAGTCAATTATTATCCAAATATAAGCCTGAGAAGCTAATTTCAGGCTTCAGCTATTGATCCATACTTACAAGGCTCATTTAATGTATTGAAAGGCTAAACAACATGCTGTGGCAAGTAATTTTGTTGTGTATCAAAGGCGTAGTTAAATGCCTTAACTTCCAATGCTGTACCATTCCCAAAGTTTTCACTGAGGGAAAAATTAACCTGTGAAGGCAGCATAAAGGGACTGCTTACTTCTGTTTTAATCTGTTGCAGAGAGCTGCATAGAGCCTGGAAGCTGCAGAAGGAGAAGAGCTGAAAGAGTGACTGAAGCGACAGAGAGCAGCCCCAGAGAGTTAAAGAGAAGCAAGTAAAAGCCTTTTTCTGCTCAATACAGGTTCCTCAGGTCCCATGAGTTGTTATGTCTCCCATGCCTTGACAAGCAGCCATGGAGGAAAGAGATGATTAGGAAAGGAGGTCAAAGCTGGAATTACAGTTCTGTACTTGGGCTACATGAACCAAGTTTGAACTGGGAGCAACTTCCATAAACAGAAGTCTCCAAACTACATAGCAGTCAGTGCTAAAATACTGTGCAGGCCTCCAAAGAGGTGGCTGAAGCCCTTGGAAGTTTAGTCACTGCCAGCAGAGACACTCATACCACTGACGACAAGAAAAAGGAGATTTAGTGCTCAGCAGTCCAAGAAAGACACAAAATTTTGAAGAGGGTTTAACTGAGATACTGGTAGACACTGGTGCACAGGGAAACAAAAACTCCTGGGGAAAGACACAGAGGCAGGGTGTTCTCAGGAAGTGGCCTTTGACGCCCTGTTCACCAGAGGACAAGAATGTTCTGTGGCCCTAGGGGCACTGGGGCATGGAAACATGCCCAGTTTTAGCTTAATAAGCCTCTTATTGTAGCCATAAATCTCATGGGAGTGAGAAAAGCACAAAGGAGGAGAAGCAGATTCATAGAGCACATGAGCACTGCATTCTGGCGTTTCTAGCAACCTACTCCCGTGACAGCTCTACAGGGACTGACAATTTTCATTGTCTGGTACAGGGAACAGAGACTGTCTACTTAACAGGCTGATTAGTGCAGTGAGTATAGGCTGGAAGTTAGGCATCCTGCCACACTACCTTAGAAAAACTGAGGTTAACCCTCAGTGCTCTGGGGTGTGGAAAGGAAGCCCACTGCACCCATGTAGAAACATTGCTACGAAGGCACCAGTGCAAAGTCTCTGTGGCAGAGCCAGAGGGAGGTCTGTGAAGGACCCGACACACTTGTCACTTAGATGAACCTAACCAGCCCTGACATTCATCTGCCCTCCCAGTCACATTCCCAAACCTTCTGAAGAGGCAGATTAAAGAGCTCACAAAAGGGACTGTGAGAAAAAAGAGACCTTGGGGGAAAAAAGCCAGACAGGGCCAGCAACAGCAGGGAACAGGGCTGGAATGAAGAACACATCTCCTGCTGTTCGGTCAGCTCTAGAAGAAGCCTCAGAGTAAGGAATGGATATGGCCCAGCCCAGCCTTGTCTCACAAGGTCACTTGAATGAGGAAAGCAAAAGTGACAGGACAAGACTCAGAGGGGATTGCAGCTGCAAAAACACTAGAGTCAAGCAACATCTGAGGCAACAAATGAACAAGCTGGGAGGAGGAGGTGGCACGAGGGGTACAGCCATATACAACAGTTCTAGCTGCTCACAGGGATGTTGTGTGCAGCTCCAGCATGCTCTGCTGTACAGACAGGGATGACAGATGGCTTCCACAGGCTTTGCCATGAAGACAGCACATTCCAGGTTGCACTAAAGCCTGACCAAAGGCCTTGTTCCCATGCTCACAGAAGATCTCATTGCTGAAGACATGGAGGTGTCAGATGCTGGAGAAAGGGATAAATTGGAGAAGACTGATTTGGTTTTCACCATGCCCTTATCCTTTGGCATTCAGTTTTATGCTACTTTCTTCCTGTATGAAGTTCAGAAGAAAGGACTGGTTAATTATTTGTATAAGATATATCGCAGGACAGGGTGAAGACATATCCACTACACAAGGACTAACCTTGCATAAAAAGGGCTACAATAAGAAGGCCCAAACTGCAGGTCAGGCTAGGCTGAGAGAGCACTCCCCTTTCAGTGGAAAAGACCCAAGTGTTCCATCCTCCAATATCTTTTCTCCTTCCCCCAAATTTTTGTACTTTGCATCTGTACAGACCTAAAACACCACTTGGGGTCTTCTGCCTAGTCAATGGAGAGATGGCTATTTCTGACATCTTGCCTTTTAGAAATGCAGCAATGAAAGTGGAGAGTGCTGACTGCAACCAGCTTGACCTGAGGCCATGTGAAGACTGCACTTGAAAGAAAAGCATAGCCAAAGAGAAGTGATGATTAATTCAGTCCTCAAACACCTCGTTCTGAACCAGACTACCCTACAAATACCAATGCACCAAATACCAGTTGTCACAACCTCATTCGTCCTCTGAGCCAGGAGCTTGATGTCAAAACTTTAAGGGTCTTCTCCTGATTCTATGATTCAAAGAGATGGGCTGTTTTCAACAAGCCATACCACCAAAGACAACCCCAGTTCTTTCACTGCTGGCTTCTGACTACATAATTCATGTATTTATTTGAATGGACCAAATTTGCACCTGCTATTCCAAAAACAAGAACAGTGCAGGGGCTGCTGCAGGGACTTGCCTGCCAAATAAAAGCAAGAGTGCAAGGCCATTTGGTGCCCAAGCATGACAGATGGGGAAAGCCTGACTTAGCACAGCCTCACCCTTTCAAGGAACTGCTGATGATACAGTAAAGATCAAACATGCATGTAGAGCTCTGCAATTCCTTCTGTTATTAACCTTCCCCTGCTCCCCTCAATCACAGCTGGATCCCATTCATTTGCTTCCCTCTCTCTCCAAGCTGACTAAAAAAAGGATTTGATATCTTTCCTTCCTGATTTTCATGTGCTTACCATTTTATTCTTGACACTATCTCAGCAACAGAGGGAAGGGGGAGGGTACCCACCTAGAACATCTGGCATCTTGACAGTTTTTTTAAATAGACTTTTAAATGGGGCTAAATAAAGACTATGTAGCACTCAGAAAAAAAAAAAAAAAAAGTGCTAGTTTCACAGAAATCCATTTTGTAGGCTGTAATGGAGAACAAATTCTTAGCAGCATTTTTCCTCACCTAAGACTGAAACTATCTCCCAATAGCCCCTGGGGTTTGTAGGATAAACTTCATGGATGACATAGTCCTATTTTTCTGCACTGTTAGCCAGCTCTGCTTACTTATGTGATCCTCCAAGGAAGGATATTACATGGAACAAATACAGGATTCTTACATTCATCTCTCTCCCATTCTACCACATTTCAAGTCCCAGCTCTGCATGGTGAGTCACAAAGCTCTTCAAGTCTCCATGCTGCAACCTAACCTCACTTACAGAAAACCAGGAAGATCATACAGTTTAGCGGTGCCAGTTGAGGCTACCTTACCACTGGCCCTGGGCTGGAAAGATACACAAGTCACGTTGCATGGTTAGCAGTGCAGTTCTAATGGTTGTATTTCTATTTCCCAGGACTCCCATATGAGAACTACTCAGTGCCATACAACCATCTAGACACAGCAACAAGCAACCTGCCAGTCCCAGGAGTCCTCACCTACCATTCTTTCTTATTAGAGCAGCCGATTTTCTGTTTCTGATCCCTGTACTTTACAGGGAGCTACAGCCAGAGGCCACTTCAGAAGTTGCAAGCTCACAGCTAGCCAGATTAATCTAAGCTGTCTACAATGAGAATGTGCATATCTGGCCAAAGAGAGGTAGGTTAACGGCAGTAGGATTCCCACAGATGAAAAGCTTCTGCAAAAAATAAAACTCTAAAATTGCTCTCAAGTCATTACCAGCACATTACCAGTAAAGCCCCCTCTCACCCAACCTGGTCAGACAACAGGTTATAGCACAGTTCTCAAAGCCACCAAAGAAGCCAAAAAGATGGTTCAACCCCAGTATAAGACAGAAGAGTCTGTTTGTACCCTCTGAGATAGCCTACAGAGATGTTTCAGTGAGATCCAAATTCCTGAAGACTGGGAACTGTAAGACAAGCAAAGACTCTTAACTGTCCCTTTGCAGATGGCAAGATGCTTGGCCAGATCTGCCTTCCCAACTCACCAAGCAACAAACACACAATCATCCATCCGTAACCCCAATAACCCTTACGCTCGCCCTAAACACAACAACACGCCATCAACACAATGCCTCGGGGCACTGGATTCAATGTGCCTTTCATTAAGCTGGACAAAAATTCACAGAGGCTGGTTTGTAAGGGCTGAGAAATGGTCTGGTACAGTCTTGATTCTGCTTATGCCAAGAACTCTCTCATCCCTGACAAAGCAGTTACTGGGCCATCTCATCTTTTCTGTAAGCCTCCCTAGGGACCACCGACACCAGATCTTGTATGTGCCTAGTGCCAGCTAATGCACACCTCCAAACTTCACTTTAGACTAATTGGGTTCTGAAGAACCCAATTTTTTTCCCTACAAATCCTCCCAATGATTCAGTCTCTAGACTGCCAACTTGCAACTTTGCACAGTATGGAGGAAGAGCACAGTTGCCAGGGCACAGAGGCAAACAAGGCACTTACTTGTAGGTTTTGGTTTTGTCCAACCAGATGCCGGAGATCAGAGCCCCAACCATCCCCGACAGTATAATGGTGAGTCCAATCCTGCCAGCATTGACCTCCTCCCCCTGTGGTGAGACATATACACACTCACACAAATGCAGGAGCTAAGTCATATCCAATAAAAAGCAAAGTGCAGAAAACCCAGAGAGGAAGAGACACCAAAGTTAGTCTTCATACATATTTTTTGCTGGTAACACACTAAGCAGAACTAGCCTTTGCAGGAACACTTTTGGGCCCACTATGAGCCAGTGCTTTCTGGTCCATAAAAAAAAAGTGGTCTGGCAATTGTGTCTGATCCAGCCCTGAGAAAAAGGTGTGCACTGGCCAGTGTGAGCAGATACTCTCAGAGAATAGTGTAAACTCTATGAACTTTGCTGTTAGGATTTGGGCCAGACTGACTAGGAAATATTGGGACTCACTATAAGGCAGCACAGAAAGGAGCTCTGTGGCATACAGCACCAGCAGTAAGCTGTACAATAGCTCAGGTACTGAGGCATCCCACCCTTCTGCCACCAGAGCATGTGCATAGATAGCCTCCTAGGACTGATGTCCCAGTAGAAATTACAGTCAGAAACAAGGAGAGGAAATTGCTGGAAGATTTTCTCAGAAGTAAATGCTTTCATTTAAGGTGCAAAGGAGCTGTCTTTTCTAGAGCTCACCAGCTTTTGCATGGGGTGGTATAAACAAAAAAAGGAACAGCCAACTTGTGCTAGAGACAGCCAGGACTGCTGTGACATTGCCTTTCTCACAGATTCTCCTTTGGCAGCCAGTGCCGGAGAGCAGCAAGCATCAGAGAGGGCCATGAGGGTTGTATGCACTTACTGGGTAGTGATGGATCACCATGCGGTTCAGCAAAGTGGACAAGGCGTAGAAACAACCTACATTCAGACCTGAGAAGGGGACAAAAATGTAGTACATTCAGAGTCTGCTACTTTCCTGTTGGGTTGTGAAAGGGTAGAAATGCAGAGAGAGAAATCTTTGGGACCATCAGCCCAGAACAAGGCTGCAGAGTCTCAGGAGAGTGCCAGACTGGATAAACATAGATTACTGAAAGAAATGCAGACCAACATCCAGGCCTCAGCATGCAGGAGGAAGAACCCTGCAGTTCCAGGATGGTTCTTACCTAAGCAGCTAGAGGAAGGGCTGTGCACGTTTCTGGTACTGAAAGGTCTCACAACTCCTTAACAGGGTCTCAACCCTCTCTCACAGCCAGATCCATCTTTAGCACTGCAATTTTCTCCTCTGCCCTCAGCCAAGTCAGGATACTAGAAAAGCATCTGCCTCAGCATCACACCCTGCACAAGGACCTGAGATTCAATTAACAACAGTGTCATTGACCTGTGTGTTTTACTCCCAGAGAAGAGCCTGTCAGCATTCTTCCTACCAGCAACCAGTAAATAACATTCTCTCCAAGCCAAGAAATGCCAGAAGACAGGTAGAAGCTTATTGATGAAGGACAGACAGCACTAGCCTCAGGCACCTGGGCTGTGTGTCTGTATGGGAAAAGTCTTGCATTTTAAAAGATATCACTGAGGCCTGAAAAAGCCTGTGAAAGTAACTGCATTTCTGAAAGAGAACTTACATTAACTGTCACAAGGATCAACCACTTGGTGAAGGTTTCTCAGTATCAGCCAAGGTGAGAATGAAACTTTTGGGGTGATACTGGTCAAGCCCTATTCAGACACTCTGCTCCATCTTAAATACAGTTTTCATTGGTTAAATGCCTTCTCAAATGACAGCTTTGTTCAGCAGGCAAGTACATACACATGTGCACTGGACCAGCAGTACTGCAACAGCTACACTCTCACCGTGGGTGATACTGAAAAACCTGCCCCAGGTGGATGAGGTCTGTAACAGTCAGCATAACTTTCTTCTCAGAAAGTCATTTACATTTGCAGATGGTTTCTCTTCAAGACTTCAGTGATTCTGATGGGTGGAGGGAAAGGGACAGATTTCACCACTGCAGCTCACACGTCTAAAGGCTTCAAAAGGAGCCATGGGTTTAAAAAGCCTGGCACAGACACCTGAAATCCTGACAAAACAGATACATGTCAAGTTCCCCCTTCCTACTTTTCCTCTCTAAGCCTCAGCTAAAAGCAGAAACTAACACAGGATACAGAAGTGCAGTCTAGCAGGCAGAGCTTTTACAGAGGGAAAAAAGCCCTGAGCTCTCCTAAGCCTGAAGTCCCCTAGTTCCCCTTAAGTACTCAGCAATCCTGAACCTAGCCCAGTCTTCCACTAAACACTGGATAGCTGTTCTAGTACACAGCACTGTGAGGAGCCACAAGATTGGCAGCTGGAAGGTGCATCACACTTCCTTCACACACCATCTCTGGCAACATTACTGTGAGGGTGGTGGAACACTTGAACAGGTTGCCCGAAGGTGTAGATGGAAGTGTTTAAGGCCAGCCTGGACTGGGCTCTGAGTGACCAGGTCTAGGGGAAAGTGTCCCTGCACATGGCATGGGGGTTAGAACTAGATGACCTTTAAGAGCCCTTCTAACCCAAACCATTCTATGATTAAGCAAAGCTCACTCCACAGATGAAGACTCTTATGCAAGTGATTCCAAATACTGCCTGTGTCAATGCTTCCCGCTTCAAAATCACGTGTCAGAAGGTTACAGGAGAGGCTAGTAAGTTGAGTGACATGCTCCTTAGGCAGGAGAAAATCTATCCAATCCTTACCAAGAGTTACTCAGGAAGGCTGGAAACTCCTGCGGGGCCAGCAGCCAAGGATGGGGGAAACAACTGGAGATCTCACAGCAAGGAGGCGCCCTTCAGCCTTGAAAGCTGTCTCTTTGCAACACTTGGCTACGGCAAAACAGCTAACACACCCTAAATCAGCTTCATCTTATCGCCACCTCTAGAACACCACACTCACTAGGTGACACCACAAGCTGCAGTGCAAGGACATGGGAGTATGGCAGATCAGCACAGTCCTGTTTCTTCACTTCAAAGCTGGGCATAAACATTAACTACTCATTTGTGCACCTCTATTTCTCACCCAGGCAAGAGGACAGCAGCCTTGTGAAGACAGTCAGATGCTGCTCTGGTACCTAATACTGCCAGTAAACCAGCTTTACAGCAGCTCTGTGATCCATGTGATTCCCAAGACAGAGAAAGGCCCCTGCTCCCAAGCTGGGCAGAAAGTAAGAGTTGGCAGCAACACTTGGCACCAGAGTCAGGCAAAACATTCTAAGAATCAAGACAATGTGTCAAATTTGCACATGTGAGGGCTGAGAAAAGTTGTAGGCACTTCATATGACACAGTTGCTCAGTGAAGCTTCTCTGAGAATTACAGCTGTTTGAATGTCCATAAAGCAGTTAATGGTTGTTTCCAACAGGAAAGTGGCCATTTGCCCACCCAGATGAGGGAAACCAGAACTAGTAGCTGGAAGCAGGACATCTGAAAGTGTCCTGCTTCCCACCCAAGTCTTTAGCTAGTTACTATGGTTTGCTTGTAATGTAGAATAACGTTTTTGATACTTCAGTGTCTCCTCTATGTTATAGAGGCCAGAACAGGGAAGTTTATTACCTAGAGCTCCAAAAGGAGCCCTTACTAAGCCTCAGACTAGAACCCAGGTCTCCCACAGGTAGGCAGCCTATTACCTACATGCCAGATCCTTGGTTTCTCTCTTGTTCACCCTTGTAATCCTCCCCAACAATGGTTCTTTATGCAGTTCTTACTGCCCTGCCTCCTCCTCACTGCCCCATCACCATTCCAAATGCTGATTCTTTAAGACTGTCTCATGACTCCCATTCTACCAGCCTTTCCCAGAATCTCACATCCTTTTCCTGCCTACTGCCTCCCACTAGCAATGTGCCTTCCAATGCAAAGCCCACCCCTATAGACTTGGAATTCCTTAATGCCCATTCCATGTTATGCCTCGGTTTTATGGAAGCAATGTCAGCAGCCTTGGGGAAAAGGCTGTCTAAGAGCTTTCCTGGAAAGCAGTTCACTAGCACTGACATAGCAGCAGTGACACCACTGTTTCCAGCACTCTGAGTCCTGCCACAAGAAAGGAATCTGCTGGTAATACCAAGAACTAAGAAGTCTGCAGACCTGTTCTGACCTGGCATTGTGGAAGGATCCCCATTCTTTCTACAGCCAGGAGAGATGAACAAGCAGCAGGTTTGCCCCTCTCTCCCCTGACACATGCTATGCTAACACAAAAGCCAACAGGCTGCAGATATCTTTGTGTTAGGTAGACAGGATGACTCAATTGTACTCATGTGGATGCAGATGTCTTAAATCTTGGCCAGTATAACTTTTGACTTGAGTAGGAAAAACTGTCACCATTTTAAACCCAGACACGCTAAAAAAAAAAAGTTTCACAGCACAGTTCCCTCTCTGAGTAACAGTCACCATCTCAAGTCAAGCTGGAGATTGGCATGAGGCTGACACAGAGAGGAACAGAATAAATGCACAGACCAGCAGCAAGAGAAAATTCATTATGAGCCACTGAACAGATTCTGCACACTGTGACTGCCAGAGAAGAATTATCGCAGGAAGGTCAGATTCTAAACATGCTCTTTGAACTGAGAGCCCTCCTCTCTCCTCTAGGACTTGTTTGTGTCTATTAGAGCAAATGCTTTCCTCATCCCTTTTCCTGAGGGGTGTGAACTGAGCAGATGATACAATCCAACTTTAAACAGTTGCCTGACAGGTTTTTGTGTCTTCACTTTCTGAGAGGGCATTATGTAATATGGAAAAAAAAAAAAAAAACAAACAGCCAAACCCAGCAGCTGCAATGCAAACATTTAGAGAGTTTAAGAGCAATCTGAGAGGGGCACTTCTAGAAGTCTACTGCACTGAGAAGGAAGGGAGCAGAGATTCCAGCAACTCCAAAGACCACTAGCATCCTCAGCAAGTACAAAGCCACCATCTGACTCTGTCCAACCTGCCTAATCATCCACAAGGTCTTTCAGATACAACTACTGGCAAAATGTGCAGAACTTTCAGCAATATTTAACTACCCCTTGGAGAAGCTTCCACAGCAAGCTGGTAGGAAGAATGAAGACAAAACTACCCACAGACTAGCTGGCTACAGTATACCCTATTATGCAGCCAGGCACAGACCACAATGGCCTTTCAGCGAGTAAGAAAAACACTTTCCTATATGCCAATTCAGCATCAGGGAATAGATTCAACACATCACACTGTCCTTGAACAGACTGAGACTGCTGATGAGAAGCAAGCAGCAAATTCAGCATGCAAGGACAGATGGCATAAGATGTTCTCCAGTCCTTCCTTCCAATTGCTTCACAGGGACTGCCTAGGAAGCTGACAAAGTCTGCACATCTGCATACTCCACATGACCTCTACAGAGATGCCTGGCAGTCATATTCATATCCTTGCCTTCGGAAATGACTTTCACCCATTTCTGTGACTTGCACTCAGACACTTCCACATATTTCTTATGTAAGCACTTAGATCATGATGCAATTAACTAAACGACTAGAAAAAAAGAACAGATAAGGAAATCCCCTGAACAGCAGTCAAAGATTGGGCGAACAGTTGTTGGGGCATATCACCCTCTGTGTGCTTGCCTTCCTTTCATTCTTTCCCGTTGCATTTGCTGCTAACCACTGCTGAAGAGTACTATGCTATAAGGATTCCTGGTCTGTGGCAGCACAGGGGAGCTATCTTTATGTTCCCCTAAAACAACTCAAGTCAGTTACTGCCTCAATGAAGCACAGAGAGGGAGGGAGAAGTCATGATAACTGCACAAGAAGAAAGGCCAAACTTTACCATAAGTGACCATAAGCAGCAAAAAGTTGGCATTGCGGAGCAGGCGGAGGATTGATTGCACGTAGGAATATTCTGCAGTCGGTCTTGATTGGATCGAGGCCTGAGCTTGGCTTGGAGGGTTTGGGGGCTTCTCCTTGAAGACTGAAACCAGAGACAAAGTACATCTGTATGTAATGGCGCAGTTGAGGGGCCTGAGCACACCGCAACTTGAGGGATGTCAGGGGAGCTGGTAGAACCAAGTATACAAAACACACCATTTTCCTTAAGCTTTGATCTCCATGCATGAACTTATCTAGGAACAGGAAAGAACAGCTCTCTTCCAACAATAACTCCTGACACCTTCCCAAGGGAAACATCTTGCCTTCAATTAGTTTTTTGTGTAGGCAGTGTCCAGCAGCACCAAAAGAGTTCTCAGGACTATTAACGTCTTTGTCTCTAGAAGGATGGCCAGCAAGGTGCAAAAGTGTTATGTGGATTTACAAATGACAAAGCTGAACTGGACAAGTCCATTGACAAAGGTGGCCTAGTGCTCTGCAGTGGCCAGTGCCCAGGAACAATAACCTTTGCCAGGTTTTATTTCAGGCCAAGCCATCTTCTGCCCCTTACTAGCATTAAAGTAGCATCCAGAAATCCCAGTCCCAAGCAATACTGCTGTGCCAGGTGCTAGACAGGCATTTTTGCACCTTGTCTATTCCCTGCCCCACATTATTTGAAGTCTACATCTGATTCAGCCACCAGCAACATGAACAAACTGGCAAGAAGAGCCTATCAAAAAAATTGGATGGAACTCAGCAACTAAACTCAGCTCTCCAGTGAGCGTGCCAGTCTTTCATGCTAAAGATCTGGCTTTGGCTTCGTGTGTTAAGCAGGGGAATTGCACCTCTTGTGTCCTGCTATTGTCCTTCATGCTTTATTCTCTCCACTGATAACTGGGAACAGTTTGTTCCTGTGATGCCGTATAATCTACCTCTTTCTACTCTTAAGGGGTAGTCAGGTCCCAGACATAACCCAAGGCCCAGCACTCTGTTTGCAGGGAAGATGACTATGAAACTTGCAAGATTTCTGTTGGTTTTTAAAGGACTTACTTATACCTGGAATTTATTAGGCAAGCAGTAGACAAAACTAACAATTTGGCAGACTTGCTGACAACCTCCCTTCTACATGTGCTGTTCATCAAGGGTTTGAAGCAGCAAGATATAATATTGCATGACTCTGTCAGCTGCATGGTAGGACACATCCCCAGATGGCCTGCCCAGCCCATTTCCTGGCACACAGGCCCCCGTCACACATTAGCTGATCTCAGTCCCGTCTGGTTTCATGTGCACACTCCCACCTCCTTACCTATGATGACCAGGATGAACAGGGCTGATGCCACACCTGCAGTCATGAAGAACATGATGCTGATGTGGTGGGCCAGCTTCTCCACATCATCCACATTAGGAATCAGAACTGGAGGGATCAGAAAGCCTGCAGCAATGCCAAGCTGAGGAGAAAGGGCATAAACAGAGGCATGACATGAAACCAGAACAGTGCCACCACCCTACAGCTCAGTACAGACTCAACTGAGCCTAATCCAATTTCATAACCAAGATGAAAACCTTCTTTACCACCCAAAAATTAAGAGACAAAGTCAGATACTCATTGCAATTGGGCCATAAGAGAGGTTTCCCCACTGCATTTACAACTGTCAGGATATTCAAGGCAAAGTTTTACAACAGAACTGAGCAGAATGAATACCTGGCTCCATCAACGTGGTGGTCTTGCCTGCCCTGACCTCCCCCACAAATATATGTTCCTGTTCACACACGCATCCCATTCCTTACCTTGCCCCTGCTCTTGAGCTGGCCTGTTCACCTGGTAATCCAGTTTTACTCATTAAAAATGGCAGAAAGCAAGACCATCAAAACCAACCACAGTATTTGCTGGGTTAATGAGTTGAATCGTTTTATGTTCCAACCACATAAGTGCAAGGGCCAAGGCACCTGACCCCTCCATGTAACTGAGGTATTAATCTGGCTTAGCCAATTTTCCAATGAGTAGCCTCCCAAGACAAGGCTCACCCTATGACCACCAGGGGAACCTAGAAAAGCATCAAGTTTGAAAGCGAGGGAAGTGCTGATGGCACACATCCTAGATGTCGAGGTTGTTTTAGTAATGGAGCTCAGCAACTGTCCCTGGATAAACTGCTCTGAAGTGTACAGAAAGCAAGGACTAAGGAAGACAAGTTCTGTGCAGCCCATAAACCTCATGGAAGCATGTCAGCACAGAGCAGAAGACCCAAGAGCCCTGTAACCCAGGCATGAGCTTGGACAACTTTCCCAGGCTGTCTTCTAGCAAAACCTCCTTGTGCTTATTGCATGCTTTCTGTGACATGCATCTGTGTTTCTGGGATGCTGATAGACTCATTCTGGAAGACTGACTTACTGGTCAAGACAGATCTCAGAACAAATATATTTCAGTTGCTATATTTGGTTGTTAGGCTAAAAATCAGCTTGTGCCCTCCAGCCCCAGAAAACCGTCCACAAAATCCCTGCTCCTCCATCCAGATGATGTATTTTTGGGACAGCAAGAATGCTTAGGATTCAAACAGAGCTATCTGCTACCCTCAGGCACCCTATTTAGCTTACAAACAAGTGACTTTCAACCATGTCTGGCCAAACTTCTCCTGTGTTGAACAGTGCCCTCCACTGGGACTTGGAATATCCTGGGTCAGGATCAGCAACAGATATCTACACTAAATTTATTCTTGGTGCTCAGACATCACAGGGAGCTAGTGAGAAGAGCCACCAAGAGATTACACATGTGCCCCACCAGTTCAAGGCACTGTCAAGAATAAGAACATTTGAGGTTTGGTTAGATAGACTGAAGACAAACCCAAGCTCTGCCATCCCAGATATCAAGTCAAGGGATGAAAGAGTTTAGGAAGAAACTTGAAAGACCACTAGGGAGGATAAACCTTCCTAACACCCACATGCCAGAGACAGATTCTGACAGGACTAAACTTGCCAGAGCTCAGTTTTGTTCATATATTGCCTTTGCCCAACTTCTCATCATTGCAGGTCAGGCTGGCTCTCCTCCTCTGCATTGCCCACTGACTACAGTGAGCACAACTATCATGTTGTTCAAACTCTAATGTCCATCAAATTGCATGCCTCCCCTTCCCTACACAAGCCTGCAGCTGCACAGAAAAGGTAATGGCATTAAACAGAAGCTCACAGAGATCACTGGTAGAGGGCAGAAGCCTGCTTGTCTTCGCAGCACATTTATTTTGCCCTCCTTGTGGCCAAATGCAGGCCTATGCCTCTCGTGTGCCTGGTCAGCCCAGGACACAGACAGTCTGGGCTTCACTCCTATCTCCAGAGCATTTCTAAAGATTTAACCTCTGAGGAAGAGATTCTCAACATTTGCTCCTTTCCATTTGAGGGAAGAGATCTATTGAGTCTCATATATCAGGTCTTCCATGTGCCTGCCCTCCACCCATTCCCAACTATGGTTTACAAAACTTACCTTACTGGAAACTGACTCTTTGCCTTACCACTGTTTCATTCTTGGAAGAACTAAGCTGGATTCCTGTGCTAGGTACTTGTTGGCTTCCTTCTCTGTGCAATCACATGCTAGCCACATGAGCTGCTGAACAGCAGCAAAACAACAAGAGAGGAGAGATCCACACTTTATTCTGACCTCTGACATAAATGTCTGCAGTCTTGAGATTCAATCTTTCCCAGTCTCCCTCCAGCTGCTCCTTCCTGAAAAATGGCTTATCTGATATACATAACAGAGAAAGTATTGAAAGTCTGTGTTGCAAATTGTTTAGAAATCTTTTTCTTTTTCTGGGAGGTTCCACAGTCATCACTAACCCAATGGGTCATGGACTCACACAGGTTTCTTGAACTACTTGTTGCCTTTTCAGAAGAATTTTCCTGAACAACTTTTCTACCATAAATGGATGTTTTGTCCTTTCTCTTCTCCCCCCACCTCAAAAAAAGAAGCAACTTTTATCCATTAGGAGTTCATTATACCTTTGATAAGAATCAGGCAGCAGAATGGACAAAAAATCATAGCAATAGGAGCTACATTTTATATTTCAGAGCAACTCATGCTATTAATTCTGTGACGATGAGGCCCCTTGACTTGACTAAAACGGAAGATTTCCTGAACAACACTCACAGACTGGATTTTTCATACCATTTTTAGCAAAGAAGACAAGCTCTCAACATGATAACTATTACACTGCATGTACTTTACCTTTCACAAGGAGATTTTTTGGCTGGTTCTCAGCAGGTCAGTGCGCACATTACCATCAGACCATAGAAACACGGTAACCAATTAACCAGAAAATTTAAAAGATGCCTTAGAAAGGGAAAAATAACTTCTCTCTCTTCTCCACACCTCGCACATCAGGAAAAAGCAAGCAATGTAGAAATAAGGCTAGTTCTGCAAAAGTCTGTGCTACCCTCCTTACAGACACCATCAGTCATAATGCATCATAATGGACTCTGTTATTTCATTTGCATCTCCAACCTTCATACAGGCAGATAGGTCTCCAGTACCTATACAGATAAGATTGTTCTCAAATTTTGATACATCACTCAGAATCCTCTCACCCAAAACATCTAGCACTGCTCTGATCTCTGAGGATCTCTCCAGGAGATCAGGCTGCTGGCACTTTATTTTAAAAAGGCTTTGGGGTCATTTTTAAACACACTACCAGGAAAGTCAACAACTACAGCAGAGTGCACTGTTCAGATTCCTTACTCTTTAGAGATTAGTAAAGGATAGAAGGAATGCATTTCCTACCTGAATTTTGCTAAGGACCAGTCACAATAACATCATATTTAATATTCAAGCACAAGAACAGGCAACAAATCCAAGAGTGAGTAGTTAAGATGGTATAAATGTACTCAAAGCCTTGAAATAGAAAATTACATGTCTAAGGTTAGCTGCTAAGAGTCTCCTGAAGGAAGATAACAAGTGGTGTACCAGCATAAAAATTGTAAATGAATAATCAGTGGAAGAGTGCAGGAGTGGACCTCCACCTCAAAGAAAACTGCGAGTCAGCAACAGGAACATAGAAGCCCTGTAAAACTCCATAAGTAGGTATAAATGTTGACAGAGGGGACCACCAAATCCAGAAGGTCAATTAAAATGTTAAAAGACAGAGAGAGAAATATGCCGCAAAAGCAAAAATATACAACAGTAAGAAATTTTGACAATGCCCTTGCAAGCCAAATAAGCGTTATGACAGGGATGATGCAGAGACTGCATTTTTGGATTCCATAAATACTCTTTTCTGAGGAAAACTTATAAGAGGCAGCAGAATTTGTGATTTAGACCCAGAACAGCACAGTGTGACTATGATCAATATTATAGAATGGTTCTGCACTGGACTGAAATGCAGCTTCCTTGCAGCAGCAACAAAAAAAAAGGAAACACTCTCCAAAACACTAGAGCAATATATAACTCACAAGAGGAAGCTGTCTAAATGAAAAGAAGTGTCTTAAATGGAAATGAAGAAGTAAAGCCTAAGAAATCAAATGCTTGCAAGTGGCATTAAGATTGTTCAAAGACACTGAATCAGAGGCTCACTGTAAGCCTAGAGAATATTAGCAACATATTTTAAAATAAAGGAACCACAAGTAAAAAACAAAAAAACAAAAAAATCCAAAAAAAACCAAAAAAAACCAAAAAAACAAATACCAACAAGAACATAAATCATCCAGCTCTAAAACTGGACATTATTCCTTCAAGCAAAGAAAAATGACAGCAAGCTGGACTAAGCTAAAGTAAAACCATAATTAGGCCAAAAGAGGCACCAGAACAGCTTTACAAGTGAAGTCAAAACTTCAAACACAACAAAATCAGGAAACCTGACAGAAGGGTCAAAAGATGATCATTGTGGAAGAACATTCAAGAAAGAGATCTTGGACCATCATTCATGACATTATGTGTTATGAATGGAAGATGTTACTCAATTTATTTAAATTAATTTCTTCTAAGAGGCATCAGGACCTGCTAGTATTCATCCAGGAGTTCAGAAGAACAAGTCAACAGAAAATCCACACTACTTGCACAAAAACATAACAAATGGTCTGTTACCAAATATTCAAATCAGGAATGGAGGAAGAGAAGAGTGATGCTAAATTTTAGGAGACTCACCACAAGCAGGAGTCCCATGAAACCCCGAGACCTGCTGGTTTGGCCAAGTGGACAGAAAATGTAGCAATCAAAAGATCTGTGTTAGATAAACACCAACACAACAAGTTTTTCAGACACCATGATTTCAACATGGTCTTAGCAAGTTCCCAAGCCAAGACTTTGGAGGGTGAGGAGGATACACTCCAGATTTCCTCTGGATTCACCCAGGAAACCCCTTTGAGGAGGTGATTGTTCCAGAGCTTTGGGCAACACAGCGTCCTCTTCTACTCTTGTCTGGGTATCAAAGCTCTGTCCTAGGCTCTCCCCCCTTTTCTAACTACAGGTGCCCTTCAAACTGTAATGTAACCAAGATATTTCACAAGAGCAGCTGAACATTCTGACCCAATAATTCATACATCACAACCTGCAGAGAGCAGACAGCTACCCCCTTCTCACACCCTGTGCCTCCCAGCTGCACACTGGCTTCCCCAATACTTTGCTATCAGCACAGATCCCAGCTGTCTTTCCATGTAAAAGCCTACAGGAGAATTGAAAACACCCAACTGAGGTGCTGTTTAAGCAGAAGCTACCAGTGCCTACACAGTAAACTTTTGTATGAATTGTTGTCCAGAATATGCTTCTTCCATACCACTGACAGCAAAATTAGAAGAGCCTATTGAAATCCAGATAGCCAGGAAGCCAATGTACATATTTGCACAGTTTACATATATACATACACAGTTTCTTGCAGTGTTTTGAGAAAAAATAAGGAAGTACACAAATTGTGAAAGGAAAAATTGTACTTGAGCCTTGTGATAAGACTGGGCTTAAGCTCTATTTTACTTTCCACTAATGTGGGAGACATTTTGTTTTTCCAAACTGCACTTACACAACCAAAGCTCATCTGAAAACAAACCAAACTCCCTTCCACATCACACTTCTGCTTCTGTGGCACCATCTCATGATGCTTAATATGATGCAATGCTGTACAGTGAAGATTATTTCCCTGTGCGAGTCATTCAGGGCCTGTCAGCCTCGAATGTACCTTCCCCCAGTCTGCTGGGAAAGAAATGCACCACAGCGAAACAGCAGTAGACAAGAGAGAGAACAAAACAGAGGGGTTTCAGCTCTGACAGCTACTTCAGCTGCTATTGGAATCCTCAGTGAGGATGTGCTTTGGTCAAGGACCTAATCCAGTCACCTCACACAGTCCTGGATATCCTGCAGGGCAAGTGCTGAGGTGCTTGCTGTAGGGGAGGCCCTCCCATCAGAAACGCTGCAGACATTCATTTAAACCCCCACGTAGAATTTAACCCAAAAGCCAACTTCTGTGAGAGACAAAGGGGAGCTGCCTTTGGTGTATGTCTGGGAAGGGAGCATCAGATGAAATGGGTAGAAAAAGTTCACTTCAGGCTGTCATGTCCATTTATAGAAGTTGGGGCATTCCTGCAAAAGCTACATTGCTATTTGGTCAGCACGCCCTCCCACACTGAGCCACATCCAGGATCTTGGAGAGTTGGCCACATAGCACTCCTTGAGATCCAAATGCTCCACCCTGCCCTTTTTTTTTTTCAGGACGAGAAAGGAGACAGGGCTTGAGAATGTCACCCATTAACTACTGTCACTATAAGCAACCATTAGCTACTGCCACTAGAATCTTCTCCATTCTGATAGCTAAAACTCTGAGAGATACAGAGCCAAGCTGAAGAGCTGTCAGACAGATCACCACCACCTGTCCATACTTCTAACAGGGAATCATTGGAAGGGATGAGAATCCTCCATCAGAGACAGAGCAGCCCAAAAAGATCTAGAAGTCCACTCAAAGACTGGAAGACAGGGATCCACAGGACATTAGATACATTTCCACAGTGCTTCTTAGACTTTTAGATGCTGCTTTCCCTGAAGGGTAAAAGGTACAGAAAGGTACAGTTATCAGTGAGGCATCAAACAATGGCACACGCTCAACACAAACAGCACTATAGGATCACCAGCTCAAATGTAATGGTCATTCAGATATTGCAGACCTAATTACATGGCAAAATCCATCTCAGCCACTACCCCAGGGAGACTCTTTCCCCCAGTTCAAAACACAGGAAAGGACCCACCAGGAGTGAGACAGAGAACATTTCCCTGAATTTCATTCACAGCTTATCACCAGGTTTGTCCATTTCAAAAGCCATCACCTAATCACCTTAAGACTGGCACTCCCAGCAGGCTGCAGATACCATCTAAAACCTCAGCCCCAGGCTGTTTCTGTTATGGAAGCCCTAAATCTCTGAAGTCACATTGCAGCTACATCAGAACAGGGACAGATCCTAAGATCTGTAAGGTGTTCATGATTTTTCCCCTAAAGCAGAGCTTAATATGAGGCTGAAATTTTCTTTCCTCCCAAATCACATCACTTTTTTTCAAGCCCTGCTTAAAGAAAAAAAAAAAAAAAAAAAGGTAAAATTACCGCAAAAGGATCATTTAACAGACCCATATACTTACTTACTCCCAAGTCCATCAGCAGCTTGTTTCTTTATCAAAACAGCAAGAAACAGGAACAAGGTCCCTCTCAATCAACAAAACAATACTGGTGGCAAAGGAATACAAATCAAATCCACAAATGTTCTTTGCCTATGTGCAACAAACACAGTTATACGCTTCTCTCCATGCTGCCCATGCCCCTTTCCCATCAAGTGACAACAGGGAGATAAACTAGTAAGAGTGAGATATACATAAAACCCAGGCACAGCAGTTCAGCATGCACCATGGCAGCTGCAGGAGAGAGCTGGCACCTGGCCATAAGGCTCCAGCTTATACATTTCAAAATGTCATGAAACCTAAACACTCCCACCACCATGTTAGTTCTGTCATGCCAAAGGACCATGTGCATCCTTATCCCCACATTGCAGAAGAGCAAGTGTGTTAAATGAAGAGGCAAGACCTGCTGCTCCAGCAAGCAAATGCCAGTATCTCAGGAGAGAGTTTCTTCCCACTGCAGTCCTGTTGCCCGATCCGAAGAAAACACAAACAACCGAGGTAGTTTATGCAGTGCTTTATTGAGGGCCCGGGAGCCTGTGGACTAGCGTCCAAAGACAGAGCCCCACTCCACAGAAAAATTACAGGGTTTTTATATGTTTTCTACATGATTTCTTCATCATAACAATTTCTCACTTTCTTTCACTACTTGGTACAATTATCTCTTTGACCTTTAAGTTTTGCCAAAAGGTACATTCCTTAGATTATCTCCTAGCTACACTGCTTACATTGCAATATCTGCTATACAGTTCATCTGCAGGTTACATGCGGCCTACCAAGCCTTAGCATAACTACTACTAATGTCAACTAATGCTAACTATTAACGTTTGCTACTATCTTAATAATACAGTTTATTGAATCAAATGGCAACAGTCCCATCACCAGGGAGAATGATGGACTGTCTGCCATCAGCACAGAAGTTTAGAAGCCTGTTTGCTGCTGCCTGTCAGGTCTGAACCACAGTCCCAAGCAGGGACACAGCTGATGAATCAATCCAACAAAATGGTAACAGCATGGCCTTACTCAGACTGCTCTCTCCTGTCAACCTCGTGTGTGGGACTTCACACAGATATCCAGCACCGAGGTGTTCCACAGGGAACACTGCTGATGTAGGAGGCACACTACTACTGACAGTTGTATTTCATAAGCATGACAAACTCCCGCCAATATTAAAATACATATGAAGAACACTAGTGAACTCTCCATAACACTTCTGCTTCTTTACCCCAGATCTTCAGCATGAGGAAGAGTCCCCATATAGATTTTTCCTAGTCTTTCAAGCAATGGGAAACCAGTAGTTTTTCAATAACACTAATATATTAATGCCAAAGCATCCAACACTCAAGCTTCACTCTATACCTCCCCACACATGAACATCCATGACAAGGAAAAAAAAATGGAAAAACACCTACGCATCTTCCTGGTAAAATCAGCAAAGTAAAATGTCATGAAAACAAGCAGTGGGTAAACGAGAGAATGCGATCATATCCACATGTTGAAGATGTTGACACTCTTCTAGAAGCTTGCCAGCACTGATTCAAGAGTGCTCAATCTAACCCATTTTTACACTTCAGATAGCACAGCCAACATACTGCCAGAAATAAGTGAGGAGATTCTGATACCTTGCTAGGGGTTGTTTGTTTTTTTTTTTAAAGGGTATTTAATACCTTGGCTGATTGATTCAATGATTTACTCTTCAGGGCTAACTTTAAACTTGAAAGTTACCATCAGTCAGCAAGCAGACGCAGTGTCCTGAGCAAACATGGCCCCGGCAGACCAAGATGAGCCAGCAGACAGGGTTTTCCTCAGGACAGCGCTGCTGAAGTGCAGCCTGGGGCCAAGAGAGCAAGAGCAGAAAGAGGGCAGGTATAGCAAATAAAGAAGCGGTAACGCTTCCCTGCTTCTTCATGCAGTTGCTTCCAATTCTTAATGGAGAGGGAGAACAGTGGTTGGTATTCAATAAAAATAATAATAATAACTAAACTAAGTGCCACAGCAAGGAAAGGAAAACCATACAGTTGCAGAGAAACGAGCATAGGGAATAATTTACCATATTGCAATTACAAAACCACTGTATTATACCTTTTGCTAACACTCCCTAATATAGCCTTTAACTGCAGTCAGGAAAAATGTATGCTTCTATTTCTTCCTCCTGCCCAATCTCACCAGTAAACAAAATAGCTAGTTTTCATTCACTGTGATTATGCTTGACTATGGGAATAAATAGGTCCTCCCTACGGAGTATGCTCTGTCTTTAGCCACTACCATTTCTGACTTCTCTGATTCTCTAAAAGGAAAGTCTGGGCTTACAAAGCAAAGACTATGTACTGAACTGAGGTCTCATTGTCATGTCAGTTCAACTGCCAGAGCCGTGTGGAGCACCAAAAGGGCAGCCAAAGTTTGGTTTTTGCAACCTTTACACTAAGCCACTCCTTTTGGGATGATGATGACTCCACACAGGCATATAGCACAGCCTGACAGCCTCATTGTTTGGATTTCTACTGAACACTGTTGAGTAACTCCACCTGAATAATTTTTAAAGAGTCTTGACAGCAAAATGCTCAGTTACTTATTTGCTCATGCCAAGTTAGATGCATTCCACTCTAAAGATGCATTTAAAAAAACACTAAAACCAGCCCACTAGAAGGGATGATAATAGCAAAAAGGAAAGCTTAGATGCACTCAAGGAAAGATAAGTATGTTTTCTCTTTCCAAAAGATGTAGAGTGGTCCCCTTAATTCCCTAGTGGTGCTCTGCAAACTACTATTCCTCAAATACCATTTCCAAGCATTCACCTCTTTTTGCCTCAGCAGTATCTAAATAAATACAGAAACACAGGAAGAAGCAGCCTGCATTAGAAGCTACCTGAATTGAAAACCATTCAAATGAGGATGGCAGCCACTGACAGGCTGAATAGTCCAGGGTGGAACAGACTCACATGCAGAGGAGTACATTGCATCTCAAAGCAAAGGGCAAAGGTCCAGCCCAGCACCTAATGCCAGGTTCCACTTTCTCCTTCTTTGTGTCAGGGCTGCAGAGTCAGGCTCACTTTACTTATACCCCATTGCATCAGTACTGCCTTATTCACTTCATTCAACTGGTATGAGCAGGTGTTCCGGTGCAAGGGTCAAGAAGATATTTCCCTTATCCTTTCGAAGCTGTGTAAAAATTTTTATCTCCTCTGGCTACAGTAAAAGACAGTCACAGCTTGAGCAAGTGTGGGTCACTGGCCTCTGGGACCTACACTGATACAAGAGCACTCAGGGAGCTGACCTCACACTAGCCTGATGGAACTTCTCTTTTTTTCAAAGCAAGTGCTTGTGGAAACTCTGTGCCTACTTTTAAGAGATATGAAAGTGCTAAAGTCCTTTTCCTCCAAGGCCCAATGACAATGTTTTCAGCAGACAGCTAACCTCCTTTTTCCCATCTGGTTGGCAGACAGAAGAGGATATTGCAGTGTCAAGTCCAGATGCAACTGCAGGTACAAGATTAGAAGGACACTCTGCCTGAAGCAGTTTCTCAGCACTGTGCTTTCCCCCCAGGCGATTCATAGTTCTACTGCATCACAGCCCTGGACTGGAGATTCACATACATGAGAAGTGGAGGGTACAGGAGAAGAACCTGAGCCAAAGACCTCTCAAAGCCAGAATCATACCTAACCCCCATGCTGCACCAAACTTTGTAGATGGAGGTTCCACTCGTCTCTGCCACCACCATCAGCCCTCATGCTAACACCTTCCAGATACCAGCTGCATTTTCCAGAGGGAATTTCATGTAAGTTCACGTTATCCCTGCGGCTGCCCTTCAGGCCATGTGCATCTCTTACCCCTTCCTGCTTTGCTGCCTTAGCACTCCGGTTCTCCGGCCAGGCAGCTGACAGCCCGCCCCACATGCGCGGCCAGCCAGGGTGCAGCTGCCCCATTACCTGATTCCCAAAGACCGCAATGGAGCAGGCGGTGGAGACCTCGTGGGAGCCAAACCAGACGGAGGCGATGCGTGAGGGCATGCCCAGGATGAAGACCTGGGCCAGGCCACAGATGACCTGTCCCAGGACAGTGACAGGGAAGAGGTGCGGCTTCAGGCTGCCCAGCTTCACCCAGGCACCCATGGCATTGAAGGCCGAGCCAGCCAGGGCGATGATGCGCAGACCCCTCTTGTCCAGCAGCCAGGCGACGGGGAAGAGCAGGGGGATATAGATGAGCATGTAGCTCATGGAAAGCCAGTCGATGGCGAAGGTGCTCACGTCGTAGAAGTTCACGAAGACGTTGCTGATGCTGCCGTACTGGATCCACTGGAAGGCGTTGCACAGGGAGTAGCTGCTGAAGAGCAGCAGCACGGCCCAGCGAAGCCGGGACAGCCGTACCTCGGCGACGGCATCACCGACCCCTCCCGCCGCAGTCGACAGACTCGGTGCCCCGACGGGCTCCTGCAACACCATGCCGACACCGTGGCTCGACACGGCTCGACACGGCTCGACACGGCTCCCCGCCGGCACCACCTGCCCACACGCCCCGCCCGGCCCCGGCCGGGCTCACTGGCGGCCGCCGCGCGGGGAGGTGCCCCTGGCCCGGCCCGGCCTCCCCGCCCGGCCCCGCCGCGAGGCCGGGGAGGGCTCGAGCTGCCCCGGCGGCCACGGCAGGCCCTCACACCGCCGGGGCGCTTGTGGGGCGGCAGCCCTGGCCCGGGTCCTGCGGGTGCAGAACCCGCCCCGCAGCAGAGGGGCTGCGACCCCTTCGCCACGGCCGCCCCCCTCCACTGCCCGGCCCCGCCGAGAGGCTCCCCCGGCCTTAGGAGGGCCGGGGGCAGGAGAGGCTTCGGCTGCCGGTGATGAACGGTACGTGGGCTGAGCACAACTGTGACCTGGGGGAGGCTGTGAGCGAGCGGGCAATGTCCAACGCCGCCAGAGATGCCAGCGTGGAGTCCCGGAGGAGGAACCGGTTTGGGTTTCGTTTGGGCTGGCCTCTGGTGTTTTTTTTTCACAACATGGCACACTAGAGAGTGAAAATATCCAGTGAAATTAAAATTAAACCATCTCAGCGTCGCTGAAGTAAAAGAGCCAAAAGCGGTGTTTGTTTCCATTCTCACGGGGAATTCGCAGTTAATGAGTCAGCGCTTGTTTTCCCATTACTTGAGCAACACACCACTGGCAGATGCTTGCCTGGAGATCATTTATGATCTACAGTTCATTTAATTAGCATCATATTACCTGAATTGCATAAACATTCATCAGCACAAGGACGCAAGTTTGCTGGTGGTGTTTAGCTCTCCTCCAGGATTTAACGCACAGGTCAAAATTCATTTGGAAAAATGGGAGGTGTCTTTTGGATGTTGTATTCCTAAAACAAAAGAATACAGAGTATGAAAAGGTGAAGTTTCTCGGGCTTGTATTTACTTGATAGCTGCATCATAATGTAGCCTTTTTACGTAATTGGTGGAACACTGTCAGAGGTTACTGCTGCTGTCCTCTTGAGTTATCTACCTACTGCCAGGAGCAAAAACAAACAGCTTTGATGCCTTTATGTTCGTATTTACTATGAAACCAACAAAACGCCAAAACCAAAAAAGCTTTGCGCAAATTATTCCAAGGAGTGCAAATGTCAGTTTAAGTGGTTCTTGCTGTGTATCCTCACAGAGCTTGTTTCTTGTCACCTGCTTGGGTTTTCCTACTCCCAGCAGTGGCCAGAAGCAGAGCTGGAGATGAGCAGAGCCAGTGTAATCTTCCCCATGTACTCTGCTGAAAGTTCCACAGGGCAGAGCTGCAAACCCTCCCACTGTCTCCTTCCTCAGCCCACAGCTTTGCCAATGAACCTCCAGCCTCACCTGGGATGCTTCTCACAATGGTACAACATAGTCATAATGTAGTCCTTTTACATAATAAATAAGAAAAGCAAATTCAGAAGCAAAAGCCAGAAAAGAGGTTTTCAGTTCCGTTTATTATTAAATTAGGCAACCAAAGTTAACTCAAAGCTCCGCTCTGAGACAACAGAAAGAACAGAGGAATTTTTTGTAACAGATTTGTAATCCAAATGTTATCAGGAATGCAATGAGTGCTGGTGGTGCAGATAGGCAGAGGTGGAATGGAGCAGGAAGAAGACTTATCATGGTTCAACAACTGCTTAGTCTGAGAACTCTAACAATAAAACAGATAGTACAGAAGATTAACTTATAGATTGGTAAGATTTGAAAATGTATTTATAATCCTTTATATATATCCACATTATTATACATAAATCAAAGTTACACAGAGGTAATCACTGTCATTGATTAAAGAGCAGCTGAGAAGCAAAGTCAAGAAAAGAAATGTTCAGGCAATTTTTAGGATGGCAATCACAGTTTGTTCAGAGGACCATCATTTATTATCCCTTTAGCAGTGTAAGGAACAAAATTTGCAGTTGATTAAGACATTATTGAATTAGTCAAGCCTAAGTTAAATATGTCACCTACATGTTTTATTAAGGTTGAAATTACTTTAGGACTGTAGCTTTAGCTATCTGTAACTGAAACTATTATCACAGTCCATGGCATCTTTAATTTGTAAACTCAGATAAATGCAGGATAATGGAATTAGGTACTGTATGGCAGTCTACTGTCATAATGTCTCTGGGTAACAGAGGAAGATCAGTGACTGAATGTGGTTTTCAGAAAAAGAACAAGCAGAAAAAGTATAAAGAAAACAAATTAGGAGTTGAGGAGATACTGTCACACGTCAGGATGACACAGAGAACAGTTAAATTTCTTAATACATGACTAAGAAAAGAACACACACACAATAGACAAATCTTTAGCTATATGGGAGATGACTGAGACACACCTTTGCCTCCTGCCAGCTCTACTCCAAACTGGGGTCAAAAACAGTCTGTCATCCTGAATTTTGTTTTTGTCCCACCTTCAGCTCCTAAATTCCTCTCAAAAATCATCAGGTTTACTCAGCATCAACATAAGATCTGTAGCAAGTCAGAGCCTGCCAAGCAAGGAGCCATTTGCTCCAATGTCATAGTTCTGTCAGAAAAGTCAAATGGTAAGTCAAGAATGACTAAAACACAGACTCTGCTGAAAATAACACCTGAAATCAGATGCATTAAGGCAGTGCCCAGCCTCTGATGACTGCAGCCCAGCAAGTGAACAAAGCCAGGCAGGGAAGCAGCACTGACTCCTCAAAGCCAAGTCAGACAAGTGTTTTTCATACCTATAGGCCCACACTTCCTTGAACTCCTGTCCTTGGATTTCAAAGCTGTTTTGTTACTAACTCTGTGAACTATTCAATCACCCCTTTATATAATTTGCCACTTTCTAATTATAAAATACTAAAATAAAACCCCTGCGCTTTGCATTTCCTCCTCTATTGCTGCATCTGTTTCTACTCACATGCCTCTTTCCCTTCTTGAAGCAACAGAGCAGCTGCTTTTGGATTTCCCTCATCACAGCATATTTATATAAAAATTTCTTAGCCATGAAAAATTATTTATATTTCAGGACAACCCCTTGAAGTGGATTTTAAAGCTAGAGGGAAATCTCCTTTACATGGAGATTAACAGAAGTGCTAAAAAGCTTATAGGATCCTGGAGCCAAAAGTATCTGTGAAGATTGGAATTCACTAAATCAGAGGAAGAAGCAGGACCCAAATTAAGTGTAACAGTATAGGCCATCACATGTGTAGCACCTAGTAGAGCCTAACCTCTGTGATCTTCTTCCCTACTGATCTCAAGAAATCCAGCACTGACAGTCTTGGAATATATGCTGCCTTTGTGACCAATTAGTACATACAGTTCCATTATGTTATGTAAAACCTTGCAACAAGCTTGGTATTCTCAGAGTCCACCCAATAAATATAAATGCTAGGGATGGTGACAGCACTGATAATCCAGACGGCAACAGTCCTCAATGACAAGCAAGGCAATATGAATGCGTGAGGAATATGAATGTGTGGGGGGTGTACAAAAGGTATTGTAGAAAATTATTGTGGAAAGTATAATTTCTTGGTGTCTTTTCTCTCCACAGTGGTTCAGAGATCCAAGGAGTAGGTGGAAAAAGAAGAAAACTGCTAAGGAAAAGTAGATACTCAAGGATCTACCGGTGCTTAAATCCATGCAGTTCGTTAGCTTCCCTTTAAATGGGAAGTATTTAACCTCAAAGGATCACAGGATGTCCCTTGCTTTCAAACTCTCAGCCTTGTTATTTGTGCCTCTAAATTTGATCATTGCACTTCCAAAGCCTAACTAGCTTACCTCTTAAGTGGCTCTATCACCTTTTCACTGATAGCATTTAGGTCTAGAAGAACTGTCAGTAGATATCCCACACAACTTTTCACAACAGACTTTGCAGTAAAGATTACAAGATCTTTGTTAGTGGGGGGGAGAAGGGGTTTTTTTTGTTTCAGCACCTAACCTGCTTTAGTGAAGTTCTTCCGAGGTCAGGTAGTTGTATCAGAAGATCAAATGACAAGACTCGAATAGCTGGCAGAGCCACTCATTTCGGGGTCACACCTGGATGCAGTGCTGAGCTGGAGACAGTGAAGCATGGGCTGGCAGGGCTGCTGCTCTGGACAAAGCCAGTGGTGTTCCCCGATGTTGCAGGGAACCCTGCAAGCCCTCTGCTGGCACCCAGAGCTTTCTGCATCCCAAGAGCCACCCCAAAATACAGTTCATAAAGGCAATGGATTCGTTTATTGCTGTCATTTAGATACACAATTATTTTGATACCGTAAACCCCAAAGAATCTTTCCTGTTATATTTTTAGTGTGAAGATCTGGGTGCGTGAACAGTGGTGGTGAGCTCCATTCATAACAGTCCAGCAGGCAACCTCTGCAGCACTCCAGACTTTGCAAAAATTACCTTCCTCTACACAAAACACAATGGCTTAGTTGCACAGTCTACAATCTCATCTAGAGAAGACTGCAGACCTCAGAACCAGCAAAGCTGTGCAGGGGCTAACTTTGAGCACCAAACCTGTACTGTCCAAAACTTTAGGCCTTTCAAAAGTACAACTCAGGGAAGGGAAATAATGTTTTGCTCCCCTTCAGCATATTTCATGTGTAGCTCTCACTCTCTGGGGGCTTCAGAGAGGATTCATCATCTGTGTCTATTTTACAGGGGCACAAAGTTACGGTGATTTCTGTGGCCCTGCTAGGGGCAGGATTATTTTCCAGTTTGACACCTTCCAGCCTGGGCTGCAAGAGCAGCTTGTATTTACAACTTCTTTGCAAATCCAATCTCCCTGTTCAAAGCCTAGCTTTAACAGAGCAATGGCTTTAATTTAACCCTGTCCAGTTGAGATGTGATGTTTGTGTGGATGAATGATGTAAGTCTGAACTGTGAAGAGTAGATGGGAGGGCACGGCTGAAGTGCTAATATTCACAGCTGCCTCCTTGCAGTAAGAAAAAGACGCAAAAGTAGTGCACAGGATGGAAGAGCACTTGCACACAAAGTGCCTCAGAGGTGCTGGATTCTGGTTAGTGCACACCCCTCCAGACACAAGGTGATTATGCTACCTCTGCATGGCCTTCTGCAAACGTATCAACTTGCTCTGCCCCATTCTCTGATCAGGCCGGATGAGAACCGGCTCTAGTCCAAAAACTGTGTAACTGTGGTTAGCCTGCTGTGCTACTTGAGTATCTAAGCCCAGCTCTCAACCTCTGCTTATGAAAAGCTGTGGAGACATAGGCAGCTGTGATGAAATTTGTGCATAAGCTTTGTTATTGGAGCAAACCCACCTCACTCCTCTGCTGTGCACCAGGCATGCACATGAGATATGCAGATCTCTTTGTTCAGCTCAGAAAAAAGAAGTGAAAAAAGATCGAGTTAGCCTCAAAACTCAGCCATAGTCTAGATTTCCATGCCCAATCCAGATCAGGGTCACAGATTAACCCCAAATACCAAAGCTTGAAGTATATAAGCCCTTCTTACTCAGCATCCTCCAGCCTCCATCTCAGTGAGTCATACCAGTTCATGGCAATGACATGAGAAAAAGATTTTAATCTTCTATTGCTTGCAGCTGATGTTAATTAATAATAAAAGAGTGCTGGAAATGTGTATAGCCTCACTGCTGAACTCGGGCATGTCCCTCTTCTTTCTCTCACTCACACTGCAGCAAAAAAAACAGACCTGGAGAAAGTTCTGAGGACCACGGCACCAAACCACCACTGTTGTGGCAGGAGGAAAATTGATAGTGTCTTAGTAAAAAGCACAGAACTGGTACAAGATTTGGGGGGAAGGTGTGTTGTCACTGCGTGGATGTGTCTGAGGCAGGATAACTCTCAGGAGCTGGTGTCTGCAACCTCAGCTGCAATAAAATTTATAATCTCATGTTCTAAACCCTAACACACTGATTGTAACCCTGCCCTGGCAAGCAATAAATATATGCTCCCTAACATTTAGTTGGGTAGGGCTTTTGAGTAACCTAAAAAAACTTCATGGATACATATAACTGCCTCACTGCTCAAATCTCTTCCAGATCAACAATCAATAAGGTGGCAAAAACACTGCAGAACACAGACAAAGTGAGCACAGGGCTTTCACTCAGAGAAAGTCTTAACCATTTCATGCCATGCTTTGTTTTTTCTCTTCCTGACAGCTTATGATTTATAAAAATACTTTGTCTCTTAGCAGCGATTCCTGATCTTCTTTGATCTCTGTGTTTTGAAGTATTAGCATCCAGACAGCATTTTTGTATGACTAGTGCTGCTTTGTACACTTTGATCATTGCAGGAAGCAGAGAGAGGGTCTCTTGTGGGCTGCTGCTCGTTCAGCACGAAGGAGGTTATCCTCTTGCTGATGCAGGCTGGCAGCTCTAACAGAAGTGAATTCTGAGATGGGATTGGTGAAACAAGTGCATAAATACTCTGTACCCACAGCGAAATGTGCAACAGAGCTGCTTCAGCTGTCCCTTGCCAAACTGGCTCTGCCGAGAGGAGCGCAGGTGCCGGCTGGGAGCGCTCAGCCTTTGCCCAGCAGAGGCCAGCACACACACGCAGTGTTCGGCAAGCTGTGCTTGAGGGACAGCGCTGGCTCTCTCCTGTCTGGCCTTCCCCGGCTGGAAAAGTCTCTCAGCCTCCTGTGAGCCCTTGTTTGAGTGAGGTTTTCAGTGAGGAACTGTAGCGCAGCAGAAAGGCGCTGACATCCTACTGGGGCAGGGACAGGCTTCCACAGGCCGGGACATCACCCGGTTTATCCAGCTGTGTGCCCAGAAGCATCCCCTTCCCTTGGAGCAGCCAGCAGCTCAGTGCTCCTGAAGGCTGGACATGGCCACATAACACACACAACACTTGAGAAATGCCAGGTGCCAAGGAAATGAAAATTACAGGAATTGCGTTGCTGGGAGGAGCAGGCAATGGAAAGCAATCAGCACAATGGAAGGCAATCGGCAATGATTGCCGTGGCCACCTCCCTGCACCTTGCTCCTCGTTTAGGCTCATTTGCAGTTTATTTGCAGACAACAGTAAGGGCCACACAGAGCATGGGCACTCGGCTACTTAGAAGTCAAAAGAAGTTGTGTGAGGAGTCTTGAGGAGAGGCCGGGAGCCCGGGAAGAAAAAGCAAGAGTCAGCGCCAGTACAGTAGTGAAGGAATCTCCTTACACAGCTGGAACAAGCAGTTTGTGCAGCTCTGCAAATAGCCTTAAGGAAAGTTTCTTTTCCTTATGCTGTTTGAAAGGGCAGAAAGGATATGTCGTCCCTTGCTGCTTGGGTGATAAGGACGTTCTCCCAGGAGAACTACTCTTTATAACAAAAAGAGACTGCCTCCCAGATACCTCACAATTACAGAAGAAAGCAGAGGTCACAACCCAAAACCGGCTTGAGCTGTGATCATGTTCTGTGATCAGGTTTTTGAAGGTAAGATGGGGGCAAAGCCAAGTCAGAATGGAAGATGTGTCTCCTGGGACCAGCAAACACCAGAATAGCTCGGTTTGGCCAGGATGGCTGAGCACAACACTGGTAGGAGGCCTTCCAGCTCACAGTCAGCCGTGCAGAGGGAGGGCACATTGATTGATGATGCCAAGAATATTGCTTAGGTTTTGGAGAGGATGTTGTTGCAAATCCACCTCCCAGTCTCACCACTTGCTGTTTATTTTTGTTCTGAGTTGCAGTAATATGTCTGAGACGTTACCAGTGACTGGATCTAGCAATTCTGCGGGCATTACACAGAACCTCACCCAGCCTGAAGGATCTAGACTTCCACAGCTTTGCAGCAAAAATATTGTCTCCATATGTGTGTGGGCACAGGTGACATATACATCATGGTAGGACCTTCTCCATCTGCAACTAAAACCAAACTTAGCATTTTATAGCCATGACAAAATACAAAGGTCGCAGCAAGGGTGGAGATCTCTCGCTGTAGCCAACACTGCAAGCTTTGATGGGACTCTGTCTCATCCAGCAGTGAAGAGCATGAGCCTGCAGTGCCCTCCACAGCAAACCACAAGCAAGGTAGCAGTAGTTTTTTTCTCTGACTGTAAACCAGGAAGCACTGGAACATCAGAACCCTAAGGACCAGTGAAAGTGAAAAATCTGGGAGAAAATCCACCAGAAGCTGAAGGAGCAGAAGCAGAGCCTGTAAAGACAAGATCATCTAGAACTGGAGTCAGTTGTCTCTCTCAGGTTTAAAGGGACAAATTTCAGAGAAAAGCACCTGGGGAAGAACCTGTGTAGCCTGACTGGCTCAAAGCATGGCCTGTGCAAGGAATCAGCAGCTCTGTTTTTGAGCCAATGGTTAGAGTGAAGGCTACTGGTGTGAGATCTAGCAGAGATGGGTGGTGTAAGACACACTGAAATCGCTCCTGTAGATGTATTCTGCATGTCATATATGCAGAAACCCAGCTCTCTGGCTGGAATAACCACTGTCCTTCCCTAAATGTGCTCATCCCTCATCCCAGAGCCACACAGACAAGGGAGGGCCAGTGCAATCACCCATTGCCTCAGCACTGCTTTTGGAGGGTGGTGACACTAGGCACCTCTGACCACAGTGTTTCCCTTGCTGGCACAGAAACTGGAGGCAGGAGGCTTACAAACCTCTGAAAAGACCATGGCAGGAGAAATCACAGTGCTGCCTGCACCTATCCTGAGGACAGCTTGCTGAGACACAGCAGTATTTGGTTATCATCTTGCTAGTGCAAACCAGAGAGAGAAAATGTGCACAGCAAGGCACATTATAGGCTTTACCCAATTGCTCTTGAGGGCTATGATGATGGGCCAAAACCCAACTGGAAATAGGCTGCTTCTCTGTGCCCACAAGAAGGATATCTACAAATTCGGTCTATTTCCCTCATTTAAAAGCCTACATCAGCAGCACTGCTTGCAGTACTCTATGCTGAAAAGATTGCAGCTGATGCTCCTTGAAGATGGCAGCAGTTCTGAGCCACTGTTAGCAACAAAACTGTTGGCAGGTGGGCTTCAGCCTTGTGTGTAGAGTGGGGCTGATTAGTGGGCTGCTGGCTGGTGTAGGGTAAGAGACTGCCTGTTTGGGTTCGGTTGTGTTTCCAGTAAATCAGACTCAGAAGTACTAATCTACTCCTCTCTGACCTTTCAAGTTTCATCTGTTTCAAAGCATGAGGTAGTACAGCAGCCTTTTGTGGAGCTCTGACTGATAGGGGAGGAAGGGGAAAGAATGTAGGCTGCAGCTACATTCCTTAGCAAGGTACCTCGGAGCAAGAGTCCTGCTTGTCCTGTGCATTCCAGGAAAACACCACCAGCTCCCTCCATGCCATGATGCCCGTTCCCAGCTGATCTGCTGGCCCAACTGAAGGCTCCACCAGCCCACTGAGACGTGCCTGTGAGCTGACACAACATGGCAGTGCACCTCCACACATGCAAGGGGAGCATGCGGTGGCACAGCCACCAGTAGCAGGGAGCTGAGAGGGTCAGCAGGGAAGAGACCTGTGATACTGCTTGGCATGTCATACTCATTAGCCAGGTCCAGCCCTGCAGCAAGGAGGGACTCATCCTCCCCAGGGACCTCATCACCCCACAAACCGTTGCGCCTCAGCCTGCCCAGCCTACGTGCATCCTTCCAAATGTGGGGCTCTAGTTGCTGGCCCTGGATTAGACTCCTGTGCATGCAGGGCTGTTTTCTGGGCTCCAAGTTTTCCCCTCCTGCTTGCCTGTGTCTTCATTGTATCATGCCAGGCCTTAGGAGTGACTCAAATCCTATTCTGGAAACAAAGAGTTAAGCATTTTCAATCTTTATTTTACAAAAATAAACCAGTTTTGCCCTGACACTCTGTGGCCCCCAACCTTCCCCTCCACCCCTGCTCCCTTTCCTCTTCCTGGAGGTCTGGCTGTTGCGTGCCACAGCCAGCTGCTCTTATGGAGGCTGCCAGTGCTGCACACTCCTGTGAGTCTCCCCAAGCAAGGACTAGAGAAGGGGGTTGGTGCCCTTTTGTGACTGCCTCTTCCTCCCAGAATCCAAGCTGGAAACTGTCCAAATATGCCTCATGGTGGCTCTGCCATTTCTGCACAGGGAGCAAGTCTTAGGAAAATCACTCAGAATACATACTTTAAGAAGGAGTGTCCATCTGTCCTATTCCTTCCCATGGATGGAAAAGCAAGCCCCACAAAGTTACTTCTTGGCATCAGTGGAGCTGGCAGGCTGCTGTCCTGCTGGCTGGCTCAGTGCTGGAAGCGTGGGGAGCTAATATGGGGCTGGTGAAAAGAGTGTGTGGCAAAAATCACTTCTGGAGGTGGTGGAGGGGATGTCAGGATGGAGCAGAGCGGTTCATGGGAGCTCAGCATCGAGGTGAAGTGTTTCATTTCCTCTGTCAGCTGCTTGATCTCCCGGCGCAGGGCAGCATTCTGTCTCTCCAAGTCCTCACTCTCCTGAAGAGACAAAACCATAGGGGCTTCCTCAGCACGGGACCCACAGGGATGAGGTAGGGACATGGGGGCTGTGGTCCTTCACCTCTCTGCCCCACAGAATTTCCAGAATGATGTATTTCTGGTAAATTCATCACAGATCCACGCCTGGGCAAACCCTCCTCCACCAGCTGGCCAGGCCGGGTGTGGGTGCGATGTCGGCAGCCCCAGCCACGCTCCCCGGCCCTGGCTTACGAGAACTGACTGTGGCTCGCTCCCGCCCAGGCTTTCTCACTCCCTCTCATGCACACGCATCTCCGGCGCTTCCCGGGCAGCCCAGCCCCCAGGGGAGAGCACGTTGAATAACCGCCGTCTTTAACCAGAAAACCACCTGCCACAGGAAACCTGTCATGGCCCTGGAAAGAAGAGACTCACTGCTTCCTGCTAGCAGCCGAGGAAAGCAGCAGCACGATGGCGAGGAAGGAGAGATTCTTGAGTCAGAAGAAAAGAGAAACTAAGGCCTCAGAAGAACTGAATTAATACTGGTATTAATGAGAACAACAAAGGGGTTAATAATGACACTCAGCCTTGTCTCAACTGCTGAGAGCATCAAAGCCTTTGCTACCTCTGCTTCTACTAAAGTGCAGCCAGCTCCAGCCTGAAGCATTGCATCGACTGACGATGGAGCCAGCAGCCTGGGCAGGACCAGAGGATTGGAAACTCAGCTGAGAGAGCTAAAGCAAGACCCAGCACCTGGAGGCTCTGGAAAGCTGCACCACCACCTTAGCAAAGCCAACCTTCTGCTCGACCCTCTTCTGCCACTCTGATTCCTGGTGGTAACCACTCTGTGCACAGGTTGACATGCATCTAGCAATTACAGCTGCTGTCACAGCAGGAGCTCACACAGCAAACCATCTCTCAGGCATGACCAAATGGTTTGGAAGTCATGACTCTTGTTGAACTCAGGAACTGATGGGAATCACCCAGGGACCAGGAGTCCCAGCTTTCCCATGACTCATTCCCCTCAAAACACAAGGTAGAAAACCCTGGAGCAGATGGAGCTGGTGGCTCCTTTCATACCACCATAGCTCAAAACAAGCCATGCTTTTCCATGAAGAACCACATCAGAAAAACAAAGTCCCTGATGCAGAACTTACCAAAGGCAAAGAGTGCTCAGGGAATGAACCCAGGCGCAGGGTTCACTGTCCACTGGAATTGAAAAAAAAACTAGCAGAAATTTACCAACCATCATCTATTTGCCTCCTTGCATTTTTTTCATCTGCCTGTCAGCATCCAAACTGGACTTAGCCCCACTGCCCCATCCCAATGGGAACAGTGTACTATCAATGCTAGCTGAGCAGGAGTAATCTCGTAAGCAAAGTTTGTTATCTGCTGTAAGAAAAGCAGCCCAATTCTGCTTGGTGCACAGCTAGGGAGGATTTTCCTGGAGGGAAGCTCAGAGTCCCTACATACCTCTAGGATGACTGTGGAGAGAGCACTGATCCCAAGGAAAGGGTATTTTCTCACCTCTCTCAGATACAGTTGCCCAGAGCCATTGCTGCTGGCTGATGTAATGCAATCAGCCTAGAGCCATGTCAGCTCTAGAAGGTACATCAGCTACCGAGAAAAGAGTGAAAGCTCTGTCTTAAACCTAGCTCCAACCATGGGCTAAGGGCACTATGTAAGGAGAAAGCTTCAGAACTGTATTCTCAAGAATTATTTCCAATAATAGGAATGTGGAGAATGCTAAATCATAGGATGTGTTTTCAAACATGAGCTCAACTACCACTTTTCAAAGGACAGCCAAGCCCAGAATAGGGATAAAGATGGTTTCTGGCCACTGCAGGCTGCGTGTTCTTCATCCTTCCTACCAGTTGCTGAAAATACGTGAGACTGCACTTATCAATGTGCAAAATGCAGAGCATCCCAGCCCTTATGCTCCAACACTGATGGCATATGCCTGCCAAAACTCACGCAGCCAGAAGTGACCATCCTTCCTCAAAGGCAGATATCTAATTCTTCATGCCAGGAAGAGCTGTTGGGGGTGCCCACAGTGCCACAGAAAAATATCTTTGTATGCTGTTGCACCTCTGCATAAGTGGTGGCATGAATCTCAAACCTGGGGAGAGCCAACCCAGGTAAGATTGTGCTTTCAAAGAGCTCAGCCAGAAGAGATTGGGAAAGGAAATACATAATGAATGACCAAGAGATAAAGATGGATTCAAAACTAGCTGCAAAACTAAATGCTTCTGTGGCAGTCATGCTGGGCTGTGTGCTCTCACTGCAAGCACTGACTCCTACATCCTGCCCTGGCCTCGCCTCTCCTGTCCTCCCTCCACTGAGCATCTCTGCTCCCAGTCCCAGGGGAAAAGCACATTGTTGTCTCCTATGAGTCCTCAGCACCAGGGATGAGAAAGGATGAGAGGGCTCACCAAGTGCAGTGTGTCTGCTTTCTGGGTCTGCCTCAGGCGGCTCTTCTGGGCAGCAATGCGATTCTTCTCCCTCCTTTGGACTTTCCTCATGTCATCAGAAGAGTCCTAGGGAAACAAGGCATGGAAATGACTGGCTAATTCTCTCCCTCACCCTTCTCCTGCAGGGCAGTAGTTGGAAAAGGGACACAGCAGATAACATCATTGAAGCACAGGACACACCCTCCACACCAGTATAAAGCTGTAGGCCAGGGGATGTGTGATGCTTTTAGTACCCCTGTTGCCAGGAAGGGAACATCTGACATCTTTGGGGACCCCAGCACAGCTGGGAAATGACCACTCTCCCTTCACCAACACACTGGCCTGGGATATAGTTTGATGGACCAAAATAAAGGACCTCCTCCTGGAAAAAAGACAATTTGAATTCTTGTACAAGACACCTTTTCCTTTCCTGTCTCACTGCAGACATTCCAGATCCTTGGATACACCATCTTCTCCAGATATTCAGCCTGTGTTTTCCTCTTTTCAGCCCTGTAGGTCCCTCAGTTCTCTATCACCCTTCTGCCTCAGGCTTTATTTGTTACAGACCCTCACAACACAATTTGGCCCCTGCTTTATTTAACTAGACAGACTCATAGCTTTTGTTTTTAACACAGATCTTATTTGCTCCACCCTCTGATCTATGTCCTTGCTCTTTTCTGGAGTCCCCTGTTAACAATGCCTGCAGTGCTGACTGCAGCACTCCCAAGCCTCTTGGGCAGAGGAGAACAGAGGTCTCCAGGCTTCAGATCATGAGCTTCATGCATCAGCCATTCTCTGCCGAGATCTGGTCCTTCTGCTGCCTTCTGACAGTTGAAACTGTCACACAGACTTTCATCTTCTATTTTCATATGGCACTGCCCTTCTTGTGGACTCTAACATTCACACCACCACTTCTCCACAAGACTACAAAACTCAGCCACAAAAGTTATCTTCCCAGCCCATTTATCTGTCCACATCCTCTCCCCCCTCCCCCAACCCAAGATATTTTTCTTTGAACTTAACCGTTTTATCCTTGCCTTCAATACCCTGAAAACGTCTCAGATATAGCAGGTCCCATATCCTGCATCAAGTCCAGTCCCTATCTTTTGGAAAACCTTGTGCTTTATCCCTGTCTTTACTAGGATGCAAGCCAGGATTCATTCCTATCCTTGTTTGGAAGCCAAAAATCATCTGCCTTGATGAACCCCAAGATTTCTGAGGAAAGTCTCAGTCACTTGCTCATGCTGCCAGCCCTAGAGAAATGGCAAATGACAGATAAAGTAAAATTTAGCCAGTAAAGGCAGTGAGAATACCTCAGACTTATGTCTGTATCTGTCCACAAAAGACCTACCATTAAGGTATACCATGCAACAAAACAAAATCCCTCTGTGAAGCATCACTGACATGAAAAACTGCTGGGGCTGAAAAGTTTAAAAAGCAGATCCAAAGTAGCAGGGCTTTTCTGGGTCCTGAGTGCTGTCCACAGAAGCAGGAAGCAGGCAGGTTGACCCTGACCCACCCTGGTCCACGGCCAGGAGGTGCCTACTCAGGCTCCTCAGCAGAGCACCAAGTCACGCCAAAGCTTCCTGCCTGCCTGGCATGTATCACAGGATCCACCATGCCTGGGGGTCCTGGGCCCCCGGCTCCCCTGGTATAATCCCAGGTAATCAGGTTATCTCTTTCTGCCCATTCCCAGCTCAGTGGCTGGAGCTTCTGCCAGGCCCTGCGTCCTTCTCCCCACAGCCATTCTTAGAAAGCTCTGCCATATTGCAATGTGAAAATACTGACAGTGGGTGCCACCCTACTTCCTGCCCACCCGTGGCCCACCCTGGGGAGTGCTGGGGAAGGGCCCCTGCTTTACCTGCTTGCTGGGAGGGGGAGACTGGCTGAAGCTGCTGGAATCACTGCTGTCAGAGCTGTGGGGCATGGCTGCTGCTCCTGGCTCCCAGGTTCTCTTCAGCTTCCTTTGTGCTCTTGGTGTGCCTGCTTTCAGTCTTGCTTCTCTGCCTCTCCTCTGTCCTCCTCTGTCACCTCTGATGTGGCCCTTGGCTCCCTGCTCTCACCCGTCCCAGAAGCACTCTGTCCTCCTGCCCAGCTCCGACACTTTCGCTGCCTCTCCTCTCAGAGCCTCTGCACCTTCCCTTTAGGTCTCAGCCTCCTGTGGTTTCTCAGAACCTCAGGGATGTAAGCTGAAAGTCACGTGGCCGGAAACTTTAAGGCAAAGAAGAAAAGTTACAGAAGAAAAATTTTTTAAAAACCAATTAAAAAAAAAGAAGAAGAAGAAAAAAGTACATCTGGGAAAAATGAGCTTCAAAATAGCCTGAAAAACCCCCGAAAAACACCTTCAGGCAGTTGAAAAACAGCAAGATGGGTTTCCTCTGAGACAAACAGCAGAGATGGAAAGGAAGAAAACCCCCAGCTCTGGCTGTGAAACTTGGACCCTCAAAGGAGGGCAGTGCGGAGGAGGTGACACTGGGAGCCCCAGAAATTCCAGGGCCACCGTGTCCCATGCCAGCCCTATGTAGGCAGGAAGTCAGTCCAGCCCCAAGCAGCCTCAGTCACCCCAATGCAGCTGAGGAAATTCCCAAGCAGCCACACATCTCCCCACAAGCCACCCACCCCCTCCTGCCACCCCCGACACCACTGACGTGGGTCCTGGGGAGGGGATGGCTACCCTCAGCAGGTGCCACATAAATACTGCTTGTGCAGTGTTCACTTGGGCACGATGTAGCACCAGTCCCAATTAAGAAGAAAGGCTCAGGATCATAGAACATTTGGACTGGGTTGGGTAGGACTAGTATTTTCAATAAAGCAAAGCGATTTAGCACTTTAAAACATTCATTAGTATGTCAGCACTGGCCCATAAGGAAATATCAGCCCTGGAAGACCAAGTGCTGTAAATATAACAATCTATGGATCAGCCCATGCAGACAGCAGCAAGGAGAAGCTGCTTTGGATCCCCTTCTTTGTCCCCCAGTCTGTGCTCTCTGGGAATACTTCTGTCCTTAGTAGGAGCCTCAGAAGACTAAAGATGTGCAATCAGCCCCTAGGAAGGCAGCAGTGCTTCAGGGGTACCCTCGGAGTACCCCATGCTAGTGGTTCTGGAGATGACAATGTAGGAGCAGGAAGTGCCAAAGTAGGGACCTTTTGCTTCCTGATCTGCTCATGTCACCAGATCCAGCAGAGTGAGCCAGGGCCACATGCCACCAGGCTCTCCATTTACTGACAGGAGCACAAAACTTTGGAGCTGCTAAGTTCTTGCATGTGCAATAAGGAGCAGATCTAGAAACAGGCATGAACCCATCCACAATAACCCACTCCTGTGTAAAACACCAATTCCCAGTTCCCAGCTTAGTGGTTTTTGTTGCCTGTGGGTCTTTTGGCCGAGTTTCTCCTGCCTCAGGCAGGAACAGCTAGCAAGTCCCAGCAGCAGGACATAGGTAAAGGCACTTGAGATGCAGTCATCATTTGGGAAAGACTATTGGAAATAATTTCTGTATTGCTACACAGAAAACACACTTGCAGAGAAGCACATGCTTGGAATACAGTGCAGACTTGCATGGGCGCTGCTAGCATTTCTTCCCATCCTTGCCATTCATGGAGCCAACACAGGAGCAAACATGGCTAAAACCAAGAACTGTGTGGGGCTGACTGCAGGCTGGGTGGCTCAGGGAAATCTCCTGACTTAGCTCCAGTAGTGAAAATAGTCCATTTTGACCCATTTCCCTCTTTAGAAATATCCTGTGGCACTGGTGTTCTACTCTTAGCCCTTTTATCCGAGCATTTCACAGCACTGAGTGTATTTTTCCCCGCAGTGTGCTATACAGAAATTCTAGGATCCACCACTCATTTTAACATGGCTGCAGGGGTGTGCTTGGCACGACCCACACTGAGGGACACGATTTCCTGGGAGTGCAGCCCCGCTGTAGCACACAGGGCTCTTCCGGTGCAGCTGCCTCCAGAAATGGAGTAGCCAAAGGCATCGGTGAGGTGAGAGGTGTTGAGTTCAGGCCTCCCAAGGCACTGGCTGGCAGCACAACCCCTGAAGGATTCATTAGCTCACTGCGTCGCTACACTTCCTCTGAACTCTGCAACCCTGTGCGGCACTTCCTTTCCAGGAAGCGCACTGCTGGATTCCCACTCTCCCTAGGAAACCACACTCCTGCTGCTGAGCAGGTCTCAGAGACCGCCTCGCCTGTCCTGCTGTGCAGGCTGCTGCATGAAGGGAGCTCCTTCCTCAGAGAAAAATATCCTTGTTCCATTATTGGACAAATTAGCTGAACTCCTTCCTTTTGTTCCTAGCAGGGCCAGTGTCTGGAAGGCAGTTGGGAAGGTAACGGGGGAAGCTGAATGTCCTGGCAGAAGCTGGACGGTCAGTGCAAAACTGTCCAGAACGTGGCTATGGCAAAGGCTGTTCTTTGACCCACAGGAGGAAGGTTTTGAGTGCACCTTGGTTTGCCCAAAGCTGGGCTTTTATTAACTGCTGATGAAGGTACCTTCGAAGAGAGCAATAGCATGGGAGAGGATTTAGACACTTGGTCATTCTGAGCAGGACTAAGAGAGCATCCCTTTTCCTCCCTTGTCCAAACACACTCTTTTCCTTAAACTGGCCACGATGTTAATGAGTTTCTGCCACTTATGAATAAATAAGCATCTGTAAGTGAGACAAGTGACTCCTGGTGGGAAAATGGGCAGAGCCTTCACAATGGTTCTCCAGGCTGGGCTGGACCCATGTTGTCTCCTCAAAGGCAGTGAGAGCCCCAGCCATTTCTCTGGTCAAAGATGTGATCCCCCAACCCAGAGCAGCAGAAACCACCAGTATGGTTCCTGCTCACAGCTTTGTGGGAGCTGATGTGAGCACCTGCTGCAGGCACAACATGGGGAGCTGATTTCCTGCTGCCCCTGCCCAGGCTCCCCAGCTCTGTGAGGGGGAGTTTCAGGAGCCAGTCTCCTAATCTCTGTGTTTGACTTAGGTGACTAAATTTACACTGTGAATAACATTCTCTGACTTTCTCTCTGGGATCATTTAGTTTTCTCTGGTCTTAGTCACGGGAGCTATGAAATCACTGTCACTGGCACCAGAAAAACTCACCAGTGCTAGGCTACTGCCATACCAGCAGCTTGATGGAGAAAGGATGGTTCCAGAGGTTTTTAGGGGAAAGACAGGACTAACCAGTCATGTACTTGTCCCTTGTAAATTACAGCAGGCAATACTGAAGGGAGTCTTGTTCTCCCAGGACAGAGTGGCTGCAGAAACTCTGGAGTCTGGGCTTAGTGTAATCTCGACTGCGGAGAAACAGTTTGAGAACAGCAAGATGCAGTTCAGCAAGAAGAAATGCAAATGTAAAACAAAGCAAGCTGTATGTAGGTAGGAAATCTGGGGAATAACCAGTGGGGCAGCACAATAGCAGGGAAAAATCCAGGGGTTGCACAGCACTGAAAACTGAAACTTGGCCAGCAGTAAAGGGGTCAGGTATTGATTTGGGGTTCTGGGGCAAGGCAGAGGAGATGACTGCCTTGTGCTGCCTGTGCAGGACCCATTCACAGTCCCAGGCCAAGAAGTGGAGTAGTCTGGAAGAAAACAATACAAAGGATGAACACACAGAAATATTGCTCTAAGAGAAAGGAGTGAAGAAGTTGGGCCCATTTAGCCTAGAAAAGAGAAGTCTTGGGGATGGGAAGTGGGTGGTGTGGAAGGTACAGTCTTTCATATGTTGTAATGGAAAGGGTGGTCAGCTGGTTTCTGTGCAGCCAAGGCAGGGTAAAAAGCAACAGACTCCAACTGCAGCAGGAAAGGTGGAGGTCTGACATTTGAAGCAAGATGAGGTTAGGAGACCTTGAGATGGGCAATTCAGGAAAGTTATTCAAGCCCCTTTATATTGAGTGGCTGGGAAGAAACCTCTGTTAAAAGAAGTCCAGGTTTAATCCTGCCTCTGTGGGATGGATTATGAGTTATGTCCCCAGGGTTTAAATAATGAATTTTTTTTTTAAAAAAAAAAAAGTGCTACTGGGATGGGTTACTCAGAACCAAGAGAGCACACAGGGTATTTTTCAACCATGTCCCACCTATGCAACCAGCTTCCTCAGCACAGGTGTGTGTTGGAGTTTCCATGTAAACCTGCTGCTCCAGAGCTCTTGCCTGCAGCAGACTTATGACAGCAACATTCAAAATGGCATCTCACCCCATCCACCTCATTCACCTCGTTTGCACAGCCATTCAGTGCATAGTGCTATTTAAAAATCCAGCCTAGAGCAGTTACCAACTTCAGCCTCCTGTAAACCACCGAGGTTGTTTCTGCTTCACACATAGCATTTTATGCAAATAATTTCTTACAGTGTTTGGACAATTGCAACAACTTGTTTATAATTCCTCACATGAGTTTGAAGACTTTTGCATAGAAATCAGTGCTGAGAAGAGATGTTAAGTGAATGGTTGTGTTGAACAAAGTCCCTGCTCTCTACCAGATGCTTCTGCCATGTCCCGCTCTCCCAGCACGTGTTGTCCTGTCTGCAACGTGTGCAGTTTCCCCAGTCTCTTTCACCGGGGCTACTTCATTTTGACTGAGCTGAGTGTGAGAGTGAAGTTGTGCCAGGAGAACTGAAGCATAGTCCCACCAAAATCATCCCACTTGGCACAGAGCAAACACCAACACTTTCGGTCCTTAACAGGTACAACCAGCCAATGTACAGGAAACAGGTACTTTACACCCAGAATATCTGATAAATGAAAAGGGCTGTAAATCAAGTACTCAAAATTATGGAAATCCCATAATTCAATCCCTAAAGCACACTGCATTTATGCCCTCATGCTATGTAACATGCTGTGATCTGTGGCTGCATGATCCACTAGGGTTTATTCCCTGAGAGGGCCGTGTTACCTTCATCTTGTCCTCAAATCAGCGTGCTCCAACATTCTGCTTTTCCATTTCTTCACAGACTCTTTCTAATGCTCATCACTTCAGCACTGAGTGAGTGCTTCAGGGTTATTAATGAAGCTGTTTTCTCAGCCACCTTTTCAGGTCCGGAGCTGGGGATGAGAGGACAGAGTTATGCCTATTTAACAGGTGCAAAATAAGAGACAAAAGAGATTTAGGTCATAAGTACTAATTCATTTTGTATACACATTTTGAACCAACTAGGATCTAAATTTTTTTATGGTTTTCGCACTATATAGCACTTCGTTTAGTCAAACCCCAGATCCTGATGTCTGTGACTGCATCTGCAAATCTTTAGCACTTCTGTAAAGCAGCTTGGGAAATGAGGAAGGTGCGGCTTCTCCTGTGAAAGCTCTTGCTTATGTGGCTCACCAATTCACAGAGTAACTTCAAGGCAGGGGTAGACACAGACCCAGCTCTCCAGGGAGGGTCTGTGTCTACATCAGCTGTCTACCCAGGAGAACCACCTTGCTTTCTGACGTCTCTTGCTTCACTGACTTGATAGGAGTTTCCCAGCCCTGCTAAGAAATTAGGCAGCCTAGCTGCCCAGCTTATTGCTCCCTTCAGCCAAGGTCCAGCCTGGGTGCTAAAGAGGTTCCAATCCAGGGTAAAATGTAGGAAGTAATCATATGCACAAGACAGCTGAAGCTAGGCTGTGAGGGCAAACCCATTTCTGGAAATTTCTAGGTCTTCAGTACTTGGCTTTGCCACCTTTATGTGGGTTTTTTTGAATGTCATTAGTAATGCTTTTTTTTTCTGCCCATATTTTAAAAGAAGGAAACTGTAGAAAGAAAATGCCAGATGTGCTAGCTTTCCAGATATGGACACTGAGCTCCAGGTAGATGGGGTCCATCTGGAGAGGAAGAGAAAGCCTGGCTAGAGCTGAAGGGTTGAGGAGGTTGGCAGGGTCAGACCTGCACATACATGAATTTCAGTCTCAAGACACTGATTATTAGAGTTCAGCCCAGGCTATTTTGAAGGGTTGAACCACATTCTCCTTCTCCTGTCCTGTGCAGATCAGCTGATTGTATATTTAGTTGAGCAACCCCTAATCTGTTCCCTGCAAGGACTTAGCAACTCATGAGCAAATACTCAGATGTACACTTAAAAGAGTCTACAGGTCAGCAGATCTCAAACCCTGGTAGAGTACATCCATTCAAGACCAAACTTTCTCTCACCGCTGTCTTCACAGGCCTTGTCTACCTTCTGGGATCAGTCAAAAATGAACCAGATCACCCAGCTGCGCTTGGGACACTGAAAAGGTTCAGCTACCAGACGCCCCCGAGTCAACCAGGGTTTCTTTGCTTCCGCTGCCTGGGCTGAGCCCACCAGTTGAACTATCCAAGCGCATGGACGTGGTGTGCGGAGGATGCAGATGTTGTCTGACGGTTTGACTCATCTCGCTGTCAGTCTCGTTCGGTGATGATGGGGAAGGCCCAAAGAGGAAGGGCAGTGACCCGTTTAACCAGAAGGGCTGATCCACCCAGGGGTAGATTTACTGGTGATGGCAGGGGGCCATGGCCCCAGCTTCCTTTGTGCTTCCCAGAGTGTCCATTTCCAGGCAATATAAGAGCAGGAGAGGCACACGTGGCTGTTCAGCCTGGCCATGGTGGCAGCAGGACTCAACCTTGGGACTCTGCTACTGCTGCAGTGAATCCAACCGCAACAATGCAGCAGCACAAATTGTGCTCCCAGGGGACGAACAATGCCTGATGGAGGATTTGATGTTCACAGGACTTTGGCTGAATCCATGATCCATGGCATGGGGGTGGATGGTGTCTCTAAAATTAATACATGACTCTTGAGTGTATTACATTGCTGCTTCATGATGCCATTTAGAGGAAAATATCCTTCAACAGCACCCATCACCACAAAACATGTTCAAGACTCACAAGGATTGAGTACAGCTTATTTAGGACTTGTTCTTGCAGATAGACTCTGAGATACCCACCTCGGCAGGAGGTGGCTGTGAACAACACTCATGCTAGTACTGTACTTTCACACCAATGGGATCTGCTTCACTTTTGGATTACGGGGGTGTGTACACCAGTTTTCCCTTCTCTCCACCCCATTTGGCAGGAACAAGAGCTTCCCAAATGCTTCAGCTCACGCAGCATGATTGGAGGAGGTGTTCAGCACAAGCAGCTGCACTGACAGGCTCACATGCAGTGAGCTTGTGCCCAGGCTTGTGTGATGCTTGTACAAGCAGTGCTGGAGCCCAGTTGGAGGCAGCATGGAGGAGGACAGGCAGTGTGGGGCAGAGTGGCTGTGAAGGAGGGGACAGGGGAGCTGTGCAGGCACACTTGGTGCCGGTGCAAGTAGCACACTGCAGAGTTACCAAAACACACAAATGGGTGTAAGCCCCATCAGCCTGGACAGTGCACTGGCACGTGCTGTCACACCCTGGCACACACAGCTCTCACCTGCTGCCAGCTCTCTGGAAGACAATCCAGAATCCCAAATCAGGCTGCTGTGGGAGGCAGCAGTAGGGCTGAGCCCCTGACCCAAACCTGGTCCATACCCCAGAGCCCCCAGCCAGGGCTCTTCTATGTCTTTTTGAGAGAAACACAAGGAAGGAGGCCCACGGTCAAACACCCAAACACCAAGGGAGGACTCGCTTACTGCTGGCTATTTTGGAGGGCTTGCAAAGTCCCACAAGTTTCCCCAGGGGGCTTAGAGCAGCAGATGGAGGGAGGGAGAGGGAGCAGTTTCAGATGATCATCAATCCTGTGCTTTCCGTCCTTGCATTTTGGTACACTGGCAAGAGAAAGGGGCTGTGTAATCAGCCTCCTGGGACATGGCTACTTTTCCTACAGCTTTGTATGTGGCTGCCAACAACCTAAGCCATGTCAGCAGTGATGGTACAAGGCCCTGACTTGAAAACTTGGTCTTCCTAGTGTCACTAATAATGCCAAAATTTGTTTCAAAGAAGGGACAGGAAAATAGAAACTGCTTGCTCCCGTTCTTTACCTGAACCCCAAAGTAGGTGTCCAAGAATCATGTCATCTTTTATCTTATTTAAGCCAAACTTTTTTACTTCACTTTTGAGTATCCTTGTTTTTCATATCAATACCTGATCCTTTGTGAGCCATCTGAAACTGCTGGCCAGCAGGGCATCTTGTCCACCTGCACAAACCAATTTGCTGGCTCTGTGAGAAGTGTGTCAGTTTACCAGTGTGAAATGAGTTGTCTTTCCATTTCTTTGAACATCTTGTGAGGGGGTGAGCAGAGGAACAGACTTATCTCTAAGCCAGGAATTGCTCTGCACATCTCTATCACGCGGCATTTCACTAGTTTCCACTCTAAACTAGTGGGACTTTTAGTCCCTACATAGGGAAATTTTCCTGCAGCCCTAATTTAGGTCAGCACCCATCTTTGGATGTCTACTGATTTCACAGCAGGGAAGACAGAAGCAAACACAGCAGCCCAGGGAAGCTTCCCCCTATCTACCATGTCATTACAGTTATAAAGGATGAATCTACTCTTCTTTATCCCATTCCTCATGCAGTCTTCTTCCTTTCTCCGCTGCTGCACACTGAGAGGCACCTACCAGGTAGTTCCATCTGGAATTTGGAGCACAGCCTTGAACGCTTTGGCACTCACATCTAAACCACCCAGGTGCCAGCTGGCACTTAGGCACACTCAGAGCATGGCTGGGAGAAATGCAGAGGTGCTGCTACCCCAGCCTGCAAACTCAGCTGCCAAGCAGTGTGGGACCTTGTAGCCACAGCAGATGGTTGCTGTCAGATGAATAAATGTGCTGCTCCAAAGTCCTGCCTGAATGAGGCTCCATGTTACATGGGGTACACTGGCTGCTTGCCTTGCTCCTAAAACTTGTGCATGTGATCCATCAACCTGCAGGTATTCAACTGAGAGCAGAACAGGTGCCTGCATCCACTTTGCAGACACAAAGAACACTTTGCACATGCAGCTGAGGGGGTTTGTTTGGACCAGTGAGTTTGGCTTTGCCAGCCTGTTACACTGGCTGCATGGGGTGCCATCATTCTGTCCAGTCAGACAGCAGTGCCAGCACACACCAGCACCTTGGCCACTCATCCATTACCTGCTGTCTGGAGGTAGAGAGTGAATCAGGTCACTGACTCCAGGGAAGGCCTGCACAGAAGAAAGTGGATGCCTCACCTGGCAAACACCTGCAAAATGCAGCAATGCCTCTGCTTGGCACCCACGGAGTTTGCCTCTGTCAGAAGTCAGTAGCCCATGTACCGAGAGGCACTTGCCAATACCCACATGTTAGTTCTAGAGCAAACCTTCTCTTGCTGCTTGTCTGGTCACCAAGTGTTCAGCACCACCTTGAGATGAGCTGCCAGTAGCCATTTTATCTTCATGCAGAAACTACATGTTAGCCTGCTAGTGGCTCCATTGGATTTGGGAGCCTGCAGGCCTGCAGCACAGCCTTGCCACCCAGTTCTTTCTGACAACCCCATGACATTTCAGCACAAGCAGGTATCCAGCAAATCCAACCAGCCCAGATGATGCTGCTGGAATTGGGGCCATGGCAAAGCAGAGGCAGGAACTGCAGTGTCAGGAGTCAGGACTTCCCCTGACAGTGCCACAGATGACAACTCAGCAGGTTCATTCTGCAGAAACTAGATAACATCAGCACAAGGTGGTGGTTACTGGCAAACGATCCTGTTCCTGAAGCTTCATCTGAGATGTGACAGGCTGCAGTGAAACCCTCTTGTCAAACAGACCCAAACTCTGCTTTTGCTGAAACCCATGTGGGCTTCTGGAAGTAGCTTCATGCTGGTATTTCCTAGAAGCTTCAGGTCACAATGCTGGGAGCCAGGGCTGGAAAAGTCCATCCCCTTGCTAACACAGGACTTTTTTGTCTAGCAGAGTCCCTTAATTAGACAGGGATGCAGAACTGTCAGTCTTACGCACAGTGACTCACCTCCTGCCTTGAGCAGCAAAAGCTTTTCCTTCTCCATAGGGCCTAACCTTTCTCCAGTCCCCATGGCACCCCACTTATGCTCTGCACAAGCACTGCAGGACACAGGACTGGAGAGAAGAAAGTCCTTCCTTCCTTCTTGGAAGTGGCTGAAGTTCAATAAACCCCTTGGCAGATGTTCTTAATCAGCATTAAAGCCATCCTAGTACAAGTGGGCTCACTCCCTACCCCTTGGGTAGACTTTGCTCGCAAAGAAATTATTAGCACAGGCAGACATACCACTGCCTGCTCCACCAAATGTGTCCCTGGGCTCAGGCTCAGGCTTGAGTTGGTCACTCCACTTTAAAAAAACCAAACCAAAGAAAACCCACTTTAACTCTGCAGCAAGGCATCTGAAGGAGGGTTTTTCACCACCAAATTAGTCCATCACTTGAGATAATTGGGAATAATTTCTTGCTCACCCTGGCAGACAAAACCAAAGGCTCAGCATCATTAAGCTTTCTCATCCCACAGCCACACACTGCATCCTCAGCCCAAACTCAGCCCCAGGTGATGTGTGGGCTGCAAAGCTTGGTTCCAGCATATGTGAGCTGCTCTGTGTCTCCCTGCCAGCCTCAGCACCAGCTCCTTCACCATCTTCTCCCCAAGTGTGTGGTGAGGAGCTGAAATGTCTGTGCTGGGCAGGAGACCCAGCTGCATGCAGGCAGAACCACCAAGGCTGTCACGGGCTCGCTGAGGCTTGGAGAAGCATCACAGGCACTGGCTGTGTCTGGAACTACAACTCGGTTGCAGTGGAGGAGTCAGCCTGAGCTGACAGGTGCTCCCAAGGCTTCTGCTCCTGGGGATTCAGATGCAGAGAAAAGGCAAACTCCAGCCATGATGTCATGGGTGCCACCCCTTCCCGGTGGCCCTGACCAGCAAGAACTCTTGGCTGCAGGGAAGGATCTTTCCTTCATATGAAAAGTGTTGGTGACAGAGCTGCTGATGGCAAGCTCCCTGCCCATGGGCCTGGCTACACCTCTGACAGTAGCTGCCCTGCCTGCCTCCATCACCCACCTGGGAGATGACCCTGGCAACCCCACCAGCTGGATGGTGTGGGGCGACTCATGCCCTGAACTGGGGATAAGTGGCCCACCCAGCTCTGCCCACAGAGCAATTTCCTGAGCCCAGAAGGAGCGTGATGCCTCCATGTGAGCATGGGATGCACATGGACCCATTCCCCTTGTTTGTGCCCACCTCCCACCCTCTTCCCCCCTCCTTCAATCACCAGCAACTGCTGAGCACAAATAAGCAGAAAGTGTGGAAAGCCATAGGGAGCCAGGTGATGCCTCCAGGCTCAGGGAAGCAGGAGTTGGGTTTTTTATTTTTCTGTGAGCATCCTGGCAGCATGGTTTTCCCTGTCCCCGGTCCTGCACCCAGCTATGGGCCATGCTGGTGCCAGTAGTGCTCAGCAGAGTCTGGCACTCATGGTAATCAAAGCAGTTTCCATGACTCTTGGTAAATATCAAGGCTGGGGATTTTTGGGGCTTGTTTTCCAGCAAGTTGAGTAGAAGAACCAATAAGGACAAAGACAAACGAATACCTGTTGCCCTTGGCTCAAAATGAAACAAGAGAGACAGGTCACTGGCAAAGGTTAGTTAATACCACTTACCACAGCGTTACAGTTGCCCTCAGCCACTGACAAGAAGGGCAGAAGAGGCAATTTTTCATAGACAAAGTGAGAACAATACTGTGAAAACTGCAAAGTAATGACCCTCAAGCATCTTCTGCTGCAAGCCAAGGGAGGGAGGGGCTGGATGCCCCTGTCCCCAGGACTGCACACATACCTTGCCTACAAGGGGATGGGGGCAGTTGGTTGGGAGAGGATGAGGAGGAAAGGAAGAGGGCCACAATGAAGCTTTAGGAGCATGATGGCCTGCTCAACCTTTTCAGGATGATTGCAGGAGAAAGGGGTGAGAAGCTGGCAAGACACTTCTGGGGAAACAGAGTTCACTCTGTTCATGGGTCCTGACACTTGTCAGGGGTCCAGCAAGAAGAGGTATGCAGTATAGGGCATTGAACTCACACTGAACTACTGTAGTTGGACTCCCAGCCCATTTATCCCCCACTGCCTCAGGCCTGGTGATTTTAGGCAAAGTGGTACCTACCTTTCCTTAGGAGTGAAAAGGAAAGGGTGGCTTTGTAGAGGGAACTGGGGTAGTATGTGAAGGGCAGCAGAGAGCTGTTAGAAGCATCTAAACAATGGAAAAGTAGTGTGGCTCACCTGCCTGGGGTTCAGGAAAAATATGCTATCACATCACTCTGGGGAGACCTCTGGCCTGAACTACTAGTAAGTATGAGAAGGAGCACAAGAGTAATGACCTGAATGTGGATCTCACAAAACAGAAGATGGGCATGTCCTGGAGGAGGCTTGCTGGCGCCCTGGAAATTCCTGCTGGTTGTCCTGGTTGTCAAGCTACCTCAGGTATCTCAGAAGCAGATGCCTGCAGGTGAAATGGCCAGGAAGCACCAGTGCTGCCAAATCAGCTCATGTGTTTAACAAGAACCATCTGATGGAACCATGGGATGGCATCATGAACCATAGAATGACAGAGGTTTGAACTGAATGGGATCTTTAAAGGCCATCTAGTTTCAACCCCCTGTCACACACAGGGACTCCTTGCACTAGACCAGGTTGCTCAGAGCCCTATCCAACCTGGGCATGAAGACTTCCAGGTATGGGGCATTCATCACTTTCTGGACAACCTGTTTGAGTGCCTCACCTTCCACATTTTGAATGTTCTTATATACAATCCAAATTCTCTTTAAGTTTATAACTGTTGCTCCTTCCCCTATCATCACAGGCCCTGGTAAAATGTCCCTCTCAAGGTTACCCAGAGACCTTTAGGTACTCGAAAGTGTTCTGAGGTCCCCCCAGAACCTCCTCCCGGCTGAACAGCCCCAGCTCTCGCTGCCTTTTCTCATAGGAGCGGTGCTCCAGACGCCTGCCCGTTGCTGCTCCGGACCCGCTCCGAGAGCTGCGCTCAGTATTCGGGGCGCTCTCCCAAGCCGTGCTCCGTGCCCGTCCGGCCGCCCTGCCCGGCCCGGCCCGGCCCGGCCGCTCCCGCGGCGCCTCCTGCCGGCGGCCCCGGTTCCCGCCGCCTCCGCCCGCCCGCCGAGCACACGGCGGCTCTGCCCGGGTCGGGGCCGGGCCGGGTGAGGAGCCACGAGAGCTCAGGGAGAGGGACCGGCCGCTCCTGCCCGGTGCCCGGTGCCCGCGCATTGCCGTATCCCGCCCGGCTCCTGCGCGCCTGGCTCCGGACACCTCGTGTGCGGGCTGGGGTGAGCGCGGGGAGCCTCAGGCTGGAGCAGTAGCGAGCGAGACCAGAGCTGTGTGCCAGTGGCGACTGCCGTACTCAGGGCTCCTGCGCCCAAGGCCAGCAACTGCGGCTCTACAACCAGCTACAGCTATCCACGGGAGGGATCCATGTGTGCGTGTGCGTGTGCGTGTGCGTGTGCCCACCAGGAGGAGGGATGCAGCCCGAAGGCTGGCTGGACCGGGGACGTGGGGCTGGCAACAGCCCCACAACTACCAGGCTACTGGCTCCAGCACCACCGCACCAAGTCCTATCCCAGAAGTACGAAATCCCTTCAGCTCTGCTCCAGTAGTGGTCCACAGTGCACCTAACACAGGATTGGGTGGTGTGGGATGGCCAGGAGGTGGCTTCCTAGCCCTTTGAGAAGTGCCAGTTGACTCTTCCGAGCAAATCCACATTGCCAGTCCATGCATGAAGTGGATCCCAGTGCAAGGATACTGCCACGGCCCAGGTAGAACCATTGCATTTTAAGTTTGGGAGCATGTTCTTGCACTGGCAACAGAAGGCTGTGCCTGGAATGTGCCCTCTGCTCCTGCCCAGGAGCTGTCACTGTAATGCACAAGCCTGGCCAGTGAACCAACTGTCCCAAAGCAAAATTTTTAATTCTGAGAAGATGGGAGCTGGGTTTTGAGAGGTCAGATGCTACCGGAGTCAAGATCATCTAATAGCCTGTCCCCTACAGAAATCAGGTGGGGTTTGCAGTATAGCACACTGCACAGAGATGGAACCTTTTCCATTCAACAGTCAGAGCCTGTGGCATAAAGGGGAAAAGGGCCCAAACCCTCTGCTTTAACCTTATTGTGTTACAGCACAAACAAGTCACCTGAAAAAGAAATGCCCTGAACTTTGAGTGTCAAAGGCCTTGGTGCTGACTGGAATACAGTAGAAGGCTGTTTGGGTGACAGAATCAGGGAGTGGCTTGGGTTAGGAAGGACCCTAAAGATAATCTCATTCCAACCCCTGGGCAGCTAGGATTCAGCTCCAATCCTTGGCTGGAATAGCTGAGCATTAAATTGATGTAGATATATCACTCTTCTGCTTCTACCTTTGCTAGCTGCTTCTAGCATGCTGGGTTTCAAAGGGCACCTTTTATTTATCTTCCAAGCCAGCTGTTTCCACAGAAGAAATTTTTACTGCAATGTGGTTGTCTGCCAGAGAAAGGCCATCGCCTGCACCCCCAGCACTGCCAGTGCTGCTGGAAGCCGTGTAGCAGGGGAGTGAAAGGTCACCAGGTGAGCAAAAAGTACATGATGCCTGTGGACAAGATGCCTGGATCATCTGGTATCCACAGGGAGCTCCCATTGACCACCAAAGAGGGAATTTATTACCACATACACTTTGCAGAGGGAAATAAAGAGAAAATACAAGGAGGCCCAGGACATACTCTGCAACCTTTCAGCAGAGTTTGATGAAAGGCAGAGGTATCACGTTTTTCAAAGAATGAAGATTGGCTGTTGACAGCAGCTGAGGAATGGGTCAGATCTGAGCCATGAACTGCACAGTCCAGGCAGAAGGAAGCACAAAGGCACATAAAGGGATCACCAAGACAAGGACATTGTGATAGCCCCCTTATCTCTTTCTCATCCCTGAAATGAGTTCAAACTGCTGTATTTGGGACTAAAACATAAAGGACCAGTTAAGGATGACATGGTCTCCCTCTGCCTTTCCAAGCAGCAAGCTATGCTTGCCTATCCTCTTTGGTGCGCAGCATTGAGCTACTTCATTGAGCAGTCAGAGCTGCCTCCAAGGTTCCCAGCTTCCTAGGTGAATTCTCCTTTCCCACAGCTGCTAACACAACCACCAAAACCAGCTCTGGGATCTGCTCCACTGTGCCACTCAGCCATGAACACACCTGGCCCGTTCAGCCCTGCAGATGCTGCCACAGTGCTGCTGAGCCAAAGAGAGCTACAGGAGGACAGCATACACAAAGGTAGCATTTACTGAGAGATACAGAACTGAGTATTATGAAGGACATACATGGATGGAGAGGGTAGCGACACCACTGCAGAGGGCAGCTTGGACCCCTTTCCCAGCATGGCAGGAAAGGATCTGGATGCTACCAGACAAGTAACACAATGGAGATAACTGTGGCGTATGTGTTTGTAACAAACAGACCATTATAACATACATTTCTATGGGATCACATCTAGTGATTATATAAATCCATATAGAGATCACTGTATAAAAACTTTGTAAAAAATACTTTAAAAAAGTGTAAAAATGTGCATTCAAAAGCACGGCCGACACAGACAGCTGGGCTGTAAACATTATACTGAGTGTGCTTGTGGGGGGCGCCTGCGCCACCGAGCCCCGACAGGCCTGCCCACCAGATGGGGCTGCATCAAGTGTTTGTGGTTCTTGGGTTTGGGTTTCCCTCCGGAGCGTGTGCCAGGAGCAGCGGCAGCCTCTGGGCAGGGTGCTGGTGGGCACTGCACAGCTGCCACTCTTCAGCCTGCAGCCCCTGCTACCCACAGGCTGCGTGGCCGTTGCAGGACACACAGTGGCTTTGTGGGTCCCAGGGCTGAGAGCAGGCTGAAGGGCTGTGATGAGTATCACAGGGAGGTTGCCCTCACTGGCACCACCAGCCCTGGTCCCAGGTTCAGCCTCAGAGTACATGGTTGGCTGGCTCCTGATTGTCTCTGTTCCCATGTTTGGTCCATAGTTCCCAAGGAAGCCCACTGGGTCCTGGCTGCACCAGGCCTGGGTGCACAGTTCTTCATACAGTACATACATTAGAGACCCTGGAAGACCCTGTTGCCACTGTCTCCTCCTCCTGGCCCTGTGCCACCTTCACTTCTTCTCTAGCTGCTCCAGCAGTGGGTTGGCTTCGCTCTCAGGCGTCTTGATGCTGTCTGTCCGCACGATGCAGGTGGGACGGTGCCGGTTCAGCATCAGGATGAGCTGCTGCCTCTCCTGTTTCAGCTCTTCTATCTGGGCCTTCAGCTCAGCATTCATGAGCTCTAGACGCTCAGACTCCTAGCAGGACAGGAACACAACCGCATGTGACTTTATCTAGCAGGACAAGATACAAGAAACATTTTGGCCAACATGCCACCTCTGCTCAGTGCTGTCCCACAGCCCCTGCTGCCTTGTGCTACTTAGTGCCATCACACAGAAACACACAGCCACCACCTGGGGCAGGTCTCTGCAGCACCCCAGCAAAAACTCTGCCTGCCTGGCTGCTTTCTGTGGTCTGGTAAGGCGTTTGGGAACAAACACATGTTTAAGTTTTCACACAGCCCATCTGTAAGATCTGCCCTTGTGAAGTGACTCCTTGTCTCACGCTGTGTCATCTGCCCATGTCTCACCAGTGTTTTCAGAAAAACAGCAAGGTGCTGTTACAGTTTTTCTGCCTTGGGGTTAGAGGTGGAGTGGGCATCTGGCCTCTAAAATCTTTAGGATTTTCCAGCACACTGCCAGCCCCTGTCCTGTGCCACACTCATATGGGTGTTCCTGCTCCAGCACTGAGGCAGAGGCAATATCATTCCTGTTTCTCCGCAAGCCCAGAGCCAACCTCCAGCCCTCTCCAGCCCTGGTACAATGGGTAAGCTCTGCCTGGGAATGTATATGGCCACCACCTCCACAGCCTCATGAAAAGCAGGGGCTGTATTTTCCCAGATAAAGGCACTGGAGCAAGAGGAGGCAGAGGGGCAGTTCAGAAGGCAATGTTGTCTGCAGCTGGAACACTGTTCTAGTGAGGTCCCTGCTGTGCCCTGGGACAGACTGGGGCACCCACCCGCTGCAGGAACTCCGTCCTCTCCTTCTTCTTGTTCCGACATCGTGCTGCTGCTACTTTGTTTTTCTCCCGGCGCCTTTTCCTCCTCTCCTCTTCCTCATCCAGCTACAACAAGACAGAGAAACCCAGGTCAGAGCCAGCAGGTGTGGGCTGGGGCAGGAGGAAAGGGTGAGCATGTGGTCATGGGCCACCAGCAACATGACTTAATCCCATGTGTGTGCCGCTGCTACAGGCTCTACCTCCACTTTGTTGGAACACAGAGACGGAGAACTGTACCCACAGCTGAGGACATGGCTGGTAGGGGACAGACAACCCTTCACAGGGCTGCCCCTTCCTGAGAGAGGGAAGAGAAAGAGAATAGAGCCCCCTCCCAGGAACACGGGTGGTTTGTCACACAGACATCTACAGGCTCAGTTCTGTGAGCACAGACATTGAAAGCATCACTCACAAAGCCAAGAACAAGAGGCAGAAAAACGTGAAAGATACTACAGCTGGGCCTGCCCCTTTCCAATACCTGGGACTGTCTGAGTCACAGGGCCACCACAGTATGGTGGGGACAGATCCTGCATCCCCTGTAAGGAGGCAGGACACAGCAGTACCTGCACTGTTCACCATGACTCAGTTCTCTGTGCTCTTTAACTCAAACCACAGGCCAGGCCAATAGGCCCTATGAGTTAGAAACCCATAATCAAAGTATTTATTGATACATGCTGCAAAGCCTGTGTAAATGGCCTATGGCATGCCTACATCCAAGAATCCAAACTAGCTCCTTCAAGGAAAAATCTGAGTGCTGGAAAGCCCTGTGAAGTCAGGTTATACTCTGTAGCATGGATAGAGAAGAAAAGGTCCCCTGTGCCTTCATCCACATTTGGCCTGGGTCTTGGAAATTTGAGGCTGTCAGACTGAACTGCCTGATTCCTATTGACCGATACCTGGTGGCCACAAGATCACCCCACAAGTACAGACACCAGTGGTGCCTGATAGTAATGAAGGCTGCAGGTGCCATCATCCACAGTAGACCGTGCACACAGCTAACAGTCACCAAGTCCAAAACCCACTAATCAAAATATCCCAGTGTGATGCACAGGGACTGAATGAAACGTGGACTCAACAAAGGTAGGGTGAAGGGGTGCCTTAAGTAAGCCACATGTCCAATACACAGCACACAGCCTGCTAGAGAAAGCAGTGTCTGAGCTTTATAGCACTAACGGTTTTGCATCTTTTCCACCTTATTTTGCAAGCATTATACCAAAGTTGCTGTTTTAGCTGGGGCTAAAATATTAAGCAAAGCCAGCACAAGCTATTCACAGACTTCCATAATGCCAAGCTGTCACCATTCCTTTGCCAAGGCAGTGTCATGGGGGACCACTGTACCACACTTGAAGAGCTAGGATGGGAGCTGTGCTAATACCCTCAAGTCCAGTCAGAAATGGACAGCTCACACTGCACCCACATAACTTAGATGTGCCAGGTTAGCAGAAGTAATCTGGAAGGCATTCACTCTACATTCCACTGCGAGGTCTTAGAAAATTTCCTGATAGAAATTAAGAGGAGGTGGACATCAGGGTAGATACAATTCCCCTCTGCACATTTACCAACTACTCATCTACCCCAAGACAGCTTCTTGGCCTTTTAGTTCAAGGATTACTAGGAGGGTCCCGAGAGGTAATGTTCTCACAGCTCCAAAGCTCAAAAAACACCCCCAAACTTGGCTTCAAAAGTACATCTTGGAGTGGAACAGCAACTGGAAGAGCAACCAGCAATTGCACCAGCCCTGGGAATTGCCTGAAATTTCCATGCCCCACTAGTCCACTCAACTAGAATTACAGAATAAATGACCTGTCTCTGACCCTGCCTCCACCCCACAGAGGGCCCAGCAAAGATCTGTATCCTTTAGATGGAGTACAGATGCCCAAGGAAGGTGGCTCAACACAGACAGAAGCAGCTTGAACTCTTGGCTCTGCTTTTTGACCACAGCTCCTGTAGCTTCATAGAAATATAGAAAGGTTTGGAGAGACATTAAAGATCACCTAGTTCCAACCCCACTGAAAGCCCCATTCAGCCTGGTCTTGAACATTTCCAGGTATAAGGAATCCACAAATTCTCAGGGCAGAGTTCTCCTTCTAAAGAAAGCAAGTTTTACCCATCTGCTTTTGCTTGATTTCAGTTCAAAAAGGTGACACGGCCCTGGTGTTGAGGGTTAGGATGTTATTCAGAGGCACATAAAACAATGATGATGTATCCCTCAATAGCATGTCCCAGCAGTTGATCTCCAGGGGTTCCATGTGGGTTGAAGCTTTGGGGATGCCTCCTGAACTGCTTCAATCAGCAGCCTCAGAGACCAAGGTGATCATCTGCCTGAGGGGCAGGGCTCAGTCCCAGACGGACCACCCCAGGTGGGATTCAATGGTGGAGGAATCCAGCAGCATCTGTCTACACCTGTCCAAGAGGAGAGCAGCTTTCCCACTGGGGCTGTCCATCACCCTGCAGAGAAGCTGGCACCAAACACCCCTGGGTGGGTTTTGTGTGTGCCCCCAGGCACAAACACCCCAATGCCAGGAAATGCTGGTGCCCCCAGCAGAGCAGAGACAGCTGCTTTGCCCAGGATCATGGCAAGCAGCCTGTCCTTCCAGCACCACAGAGTGGCACGTCGGCACCAAGCATTCCTGGGCTCCAGCGCCCTGCATGAGGAAAGCAGCTGCAGGCTGCATTGCAAAACTGTGCGTGGGCAGCTTCTTGGCTACTCATGGGATAAGCAGCTACTGCTTCAGCTCCCTCAGGCTTTTCTGCAAAGCCTTGCCAAGGGCAGCTCCATTTGCTGTCTTCAACTCCTCAGCTTCACAGGCCATGCAGGGGAGGAACCAGCAGCATGGAAGCTGTGCAGGGGCTGTCAGTGAGTTTTCTCTTATCTTTCCTCCACATGGTGCCGTAACAGCTAGCTCAGAGGACACTCAGCAATTCCAGTACCTGCTGTGGGGCAGAACTGCCCTGTCCTTGTTACACAGATGCCAGTTACATCACATACCCATGCCCACAAAAAGCAAAAGCAGCGGTTGCAGGGCCAGCTCAGAGGTGCCTGAGATGCCCCAGGAAAGAAGCTGGACCTGGGAAGATAGCATAGCCACAGAGTTACCCTCCTTCTTCCCCAACCCATGAAGCAAGGCAGGTACTGCAGACCATTTGCTGCATTAATACTCGGGCCAAGAGCTTGGAACAGAATTTGGCTTCAGCTGCAAATCCGTGACTGCTTTGCCCATAGAGGAATGGAAGCCATTAGCATTCCCCAGAGCCTTGTGATGGCCTCCCACAGTATCCTATCCTCAGCTCTTCCCATTGCAGAGCTGCCCAGTCCTTCCCAGGCAACCTCCAGACTGCACAAGCCGACTGGATACTCTCTTGGGCACAGAGCTCCTGTGCAAGGTGATCAGATGGACTACATCATACAACAAAGGAGTCCACCTCAAATGGCTGAGGGGAAAGAACCGGGATGCTCTGCACAGGTGGGCCTGGCTACTGCTGAGCTTCTCCCAAAAAATTTGGATAAATCAAGTGCCAGCATCATTTGGAGAGCAGGTTGCTCCCTGGAATTCCTATCTTACTCCCTTCAGCTCACAGCTCACCACAGGCAGCTTTTCACATCATCTAGCACATCCTTGCTCACAGTTCCAGAGAACACAGCCCAGCAGCATCTGTCTACACCTGTCCAAGAGGAGAGCAGCTCTCCCAGTGGGGCTGTCCATCAACACAGAGAACACAACCCCATCCTCATACAGCATCATCTGAGGTAACCTCACACAGAGCAAATGCTCTGTTCAGAGGGCTTTCTATTGGACCTTCTAAGAGCAGCCAGCACCCTCACCAACGTGGGACCTCTGTAACAGTGGGTTCCCAGCTCCATCTGCAGGCAGTAGGAGGTGCAAACACTCACCACCAGTTCAAAGACTGGACAACCAACACGTGGGACAGCCACATAAGGAAAACACTGTCCAAGCATCTCCCTATTCCCTTCAGCCTGCTTCTGACATGGCAGCCTGTGGTACCAAGCAGAAACCACCCAGCTTCCCCATCCCAGGAAAATCGAGGTGAAGCCAGGGCCCACCCCAAGCAATGGCTCCCAGCCAGCAGCACCTGTGGCACAGGCTGAGTCACTGCTCCACACTGCTTGTCCACACACCCCTTCCCCGCTGGAGAGGCAACACCAATGCCAGAAGCACCAAAGGCTTGTTGACATGAGTGACAGGTTGTGTGACTTCTACTCTGTGTGTGCCCCAACCTAGGGATTGGCTGCACCAGACCTCACTCCACGTGCAGGGTTTGAGTTCAGATGGCTGCCAATTGTTGCATTGGACCAGTCAGGTCTGGGACACTGAGGCTACCACTGCCAGCCAAGGACAGAAAATCAGGCAGGGAGAAGAGGCAGCTAGTGGAGCAGCTGCCAACATGCATGCACATCACCAAGCAGGGAGCTTATAAAACATGCTGCTGGCCACCCTGCTACAACAGCCAAGCACGGGCAGGAGGGAAACCCAGGCAAGTGCAGACAACAGCTCTGCCCCAGCAGCCCCTAATACTCACCTCACTTTTGACAGGCTGGGGTCTCTTCCCAAGCTTCACCTCCAGGAACTGGAGCGGTGAGATCATGGCCCCGATGTTGCGGATGTCAGCGCACTTCAGCTCCTCGGCGGTCAGGGCTGTGCCAGGCAGTCCTGTCAAGGGGCCGAGCCCAGGCAGCGCGCCAGCCGTCAGCGACGGGTCGGGGATCTGCCCTGGCATCATAGCAAGGGAAACAGCTTCCTAGGCTGGAGGGGGACAGAGATACCATTACAACCCAGCTACAGGGCCTCATGACACAGCACAAGACAGACTCATGCTACAGTCCCACCACCTACAGGGCTATGAATCAAGGAAGGCAGACATTTTCCCCCAGGAAGAGCAAAGGCAGAGAATAAGTAAAATCTGTATGATAGAAACCAAAATGTATGAATCCTGACAGGAAGGATAGGCTACTGGGATGTAGATCAGGAAGGGAAGAGACTTGAGAGGCAAAGTACCAGAAGAACAGGAGCTGCCTGCAATGACAGTGATGTGATCCCATGGACACGTTCTTCTGGAGTGTCTTCAGCAGATTAAGGTTTGCTTTTAATTGAGTTTTGATTAATTATTATGTGGATTATTAGTACAAAAAGAAAATGGCACAAAGAGGACCATAATATGCCTAGGCTGGATTTCTTCCAGGCAAGCTCAGCCACTGGTCAGGGCTGGGACACAGCACACAAAGACCATGGATTAAACTACAAGAAAAAAAAAAACGCCACAAACATCTCTCAGCACAGACATGAGGAAACAAAGGTTGGAGGGGAAGGGAAATAGCGGAAGGTTCAGAAAGGTTCAAAAGTCTTCTTCTGTCATGAGAGAAAAAAGTGAGAATAGGATCAGGGCAACCTTCAGCAAGTCACTTATAGGGAGGAGAGGGAGTTCCCAATAAGTACAAAGAACAAGCAGCAAAGAGGTAACAAAATTAAACCTAAAATAGGAAGTCCATAGAGCTGGAGCTGTTACATTAGTCCAAAAGCCATGGGAGCAGATGGATGTTGGCCGCAATGCAGGTAACACCCCTGCTGTGTAACTGGCCTGGGACACTCACAAGTTACCTATTTTACAACATTTAGAGTCAACTTCTGTCCACACAGCAGCCATTTGCCACTCTTCTTCAACTCAACCACGTGTCCCAGCATGTGTGCACTCTCCTTGCTCTGCCCATCCAGAGAAGTCCCAGCAGACTGTAGGAGCCTCCAGGTATCCACCACATTCTGCCGTTGTGCAGGAGGCACCAACACAGCAGGGATAAAGACCAGCAATGTCAAAAGAGAAACAGACTAAAGGAGTGGACCCAAAATCTCACAGTGTAGCTTCCTGCAACCACAACAGCCAGTCACAAGGCAGGATTCAACAAACATTAAGGGGAACTCACGGAGGCTCTCACAGCACCAAGTGTCAGAGAAAGGAAGAACATTAAATGAGGGATAACATGCAGTTGCCCTGCTCTTTCCAAAGTATCCACCCTCATCTGCTGATAAGGGTGGTACAGACTTTTGGCCCAGGCAGTAGAGTCGTGCAGACACATGCACACACACCTAGCCAAGCCAGCTGCCACAGCTGCTCAGCACTTGCCATCCTGGGGTGACAAATCTACGTCAGTACCAGGCTGAAAACCCAAGTAAAGCAGCATGTGAGATAGAACTGCTGGATCACAGAATCACAGAACAGTTGAGGCTGGGAGGGATCTCTGGAGATTGCCTGCTCCTGCTGCCCTGCTCAGATAGAGTCAGTGGGAGCAGGCTGAACAGGATTAATCATGACAAACAAAAGTTAAGGATTTCTTGGCGCTGGCACATCTTTTTACCCAAGAGGTTATTTAATATATTTTTTAATGTGAAGGAACCAGAGATAAGCAGCAGAAGAGAAGGAAAAATAGGCACAGAGGCTAGTTAAGGGCAGAGAGGCTAATGCAAGCTCCACAGCATCCAGCACGGGTGCTGTGCAAGCAGTATTGGTGTGACAGACAGAATGATTTACAGCAGAAAGTGCCTACAAGCTGCAATGAGCTGTGAGCCGTCATACAGTCTAATCTGCCAATGAAGGGGTCCAGGTGTCAGCATGACATGTCCCCTGTCAGGGTTTGCTCAGCTGTGACCAAGAAGACTTGAGAAAGAGCAGGGAAAGCACATGCAGCTAGACAGAAAGAGGTGGCAAGCAAGAATCAAGCCCTCTGCTCCAGTTATCCTTTAGGAGACAAGAAAGGGGAGAGCAAGCCAGTGCTTGGCAGTGCTGGGAGCACTGCTGTGGGGAGAAGAAGCTGGGCAGGCAGGAGGTGATCTGCATAAGGTCATTAAAGCCTGAAGAGAAGACAGGAAAGACAAGTAACTTCTCAAGAGAAGTGATACTACCTGATGAAATGAACTCCTGCCCATTTGGTGACAGAAATGAAAAATACTTGGTAAGGATACTTGTCAGAAAAGACTACAGGTCAACTCCTTGAGATTGCAAGGACCTAAACTGATGCAAAATATTCATTCTTCCACAGAGATCTCTAAACTAGAAAACAGTAATTCCACATCTGCAGTGCAATCTTGTACTGACATCTTGTAAGGTGTCCAAAGATGCCCAGTGCAGTTGGGCTCTGAAGCTGCATGCTACCTCCCTCCCCTTCCTTTCAGGCCTACATATGGCTAAGATGCTTCACCCCCCCAGAAACAAGCACCATCACAACCTTAGGCTGCACTCCAGACAGGAACTCAGACAAGTTACTTAGGGAGTGTGGCTAAATCTCTACCACCTTCCTGAGAGATCATCCCTCTCCAGCAGGAAGGCACTGGGTCAATGAGATGGCAGGACAAAGGGGAGGTAAATCTAGAGGTTCTTCCTAGGACCCTCTGCCACAAGACAGAGCTGTATGGAGTTAAATTCAGTCTACCATTTTGGGATAGCTGTATACACTGCAGAGCTGGCCATTTCCCTGATGCTGCGGCCAAGGTGACATGCTGTGGCACTGGGGAAGACACCCATCAAGAGTAGCACAGCCTGGGCCAGCTCTTTCACACCCCTCACCAGCAATCCTACAGATGTCCATCCCCAGCTTGAACAGCTTACATCAAAATTAAAAAAATAAGATAGAAGAATGATCAGTAGCAAAAGTATATGAGCATCCCTTGAAGTCTCTCACAGACTGATTTGGGCCCCTGGTCCATGCTTTTACAGGCTTCAGGATGAGAATTGACTTGAGCCTAGTACTGGATGCCAAAATCCATTCTGAACCTGGAGGACTCGGTTTTAATTGATTCACAGAATATGCTGAGTTGGAGGGCCCATCAGGATCATCGAGTCCAGCTCCTGACCCTGCACAGGATAGCCCAAAAGTCACACCATGTGCCTTGGACTGTTGTCCAGACACTTGCTGAACTCTGCCAGGCTTGGTGCTGTGACCACATCCCTGGGGAGCCTGTTCCAGTGCCCAACCACCCTCTGGATGAAAAACCTTTTCCTGATATCCAGCCTAAACCTCCCCTGCCTCAGCTTCATGCCATTTCCTCAAGTTTTGTTACTGGTCATAAGAGTACCTTCCCCTCCTCTTCCCCTCACAGGAAGCTGTAACTGCAACGAGGTCTCCCCTCAGTCTCCTCCAGGCTGAGCAGACCCAAGTGACCTCAACCATTCCTCATGTAGTCTCCCCTCCTTTCCTTCACCATCCTTGTGGTATTCCTTTGGATGCCGTCCAATGGTTTAATCTCTTTTCTCTATGGTGCTGCCCAAAACTGCTCACAGTATTCAAGGAGAGGCCACACATGTGTGGAGCAGAGCAGGACAATTCCCTCCCTTGACTGCTGGCAGTCCTGTGCTTGTCATTCATTACGACATGCAGTCAACAGCACCCAGGCTAGACAGTCCAGGTCCTCAGGCAGACTGCAATTTATGAAATAAGGAGCAAGGAGAAATCCAGTCTTCAGACTGTGAGACAACCTGACCACTCAGCACCCTCTTCCATGCACTCCTGAGCCTGGGACAGGTCCCTGGGGACAAGTAGCTAAAGGTTTGAGAGAACACTGTGTTTGCTCCAGCACATCTTCTCCTTCTGCATCTTTGATCTGGTAGCTTAATATGCCTTGAAATAGCCTCTGTACCAGTGTAACACACAACACAGGTCAGAGTGAAGGGGTTGGCCCAGTATCCAGTATGCTCTAACAATTTATCCTGGATCCAGGGACTGCAGTGCCAAAGCCCACATCACACCTTTATCAGTATAAACTAAATTTTAAGCTGATCAAACCAAAGTGCCAGAAACCTTCTAGAAAACCTGCACATTAAGATGAGCTGAGGACTAGGTGGAAAGAGTGAAAAATGTCTTCCACAAGTGAGAGCTTGCTCAAGGGTCAAAAAGCTCAGAAGCACATTGAGAACTGCCAAGAGTCAAGTAGTTAGGCCTTGGAGAGGAATGCAACACCATTCCCAGCAGGGCTATAATCATGGAAATAAAAAGGAATGAGGAGAAGTGCCATCCCTCTCTGCAGAGCAGGGGTGCAGTAACAGATCATCCCCCCAGTTCTTGAGGGCTCTCAGCCCTATGCACTGTCACTCCTGTTGATTGGAGGGACTCAGACTTGAACAAACTCCAAGTTTGTTCCACTCCTTTGCTTCTTCCTAATGTAAGCACAACTTCCTTTTCATCCCAAGTCTCAGATACTTTCCTATTCTTTTCTGGTCAGTGCCAGAGTTGTACTTTGAGTATGTAAAAAAAAAAAAAAAGCCAGAATATGGAATTCTATTTAATACTTTAGTCTTCCTCCCAAAGCATGGTAGACATGGACACGCCTATTATAGCTCCATCATATTTGTATCATATTCACATGGTTGGGCAGAACTTGAAAGTTCAGGATCTGAGTTTGACCTTTAAGTTGCAGCTCTTCAACAGCCACATCTTGCTGGATGGGGTGAATACAGCTGGTGCCTTACCAATTTTTAATTCCTTTCTGGATATTCCCTTACAGCATTTGCCATTTCTAAGGCACATGAACCAACTCATGTCTCTATTCCTTCTCTTTCTAACATGGTGATTTAGTTGGGATTCTTAATAGATTTTTTCTTTTCAGAACTGATTAATAACACAGCCTTTTTCCCTCAGTCACAGGTGGTCTTTCAACATCTCCCTACATGAGCTTGGAAATGCTGTATCTTCAGTAAAACCTAGTTTTCTGGTGTCCTACATTTGAACCACACAATTCCTTTGTATGCATTGTATCAGGGATGCTTTTTCATGTACTGAAGCCAACAGCAACACAGCAAGGGGAAAGAGAATGTGCAGTCTTGCATATGACCACTGGATCAGCACGACACCAGTTTCTTGTGTTTACATTCACCATAATTCTACCTTCTGCACCAATACTATTCATCATTTTGTGCCATGACATCAAGATGATCCAGAGTGAATTAGGAGACAGAGAAAACTTTCTTACAACTTCAGTTCAATGATGACTAGCTTATGCTATTCATTGCTCTGTTCAGCAACTGTCTTTGCAATAAAAATCTGGTCAACATGTGATTTCACGGGTCAAAATTTAGTTTTTATTTCCTTAGCTTTGCCTCTACACTCCCTTATTCTGGTTAAAATGCTGTAACACAAGACTTGACCTCTTGCCGAAATGTCTGTAAACCCTCCTGATAATTGCAGCAACTTCTGCATCCTCACTTGGGCACTGTTCTTCCTGTGGCTTCAGTCAACTCAGTTATTTTATCAGCAGTCTCATACCCAGAAAGCTGACAGCAGTACAGCTTTCTTTGCTCACCTTGGTTTTGCTCCATCTTTCCCACCAGTTTCAAGTGTTTGTGTGCTTTGTTCCCCAATTACGTCCTTATGGCCAGCAATTGGTGACACTGCTTGATTTAATATTTCTTAAAGGCAGCTCCCATTACACTTAGTTTTTCTCCTATTGACAGAGTCTGTCATCTTCTGGAAACCACAGCCTAGAGGGAAGAAGCTTTACCAAGTTGTTTCTGTCCCATACAGTTGCTCAGTTTCCTCAGGGACCCCGTCTCCACATACCCTTCTATTCTTTCTCCTGCAGTTCTAATCTTCAAGTTATTGGGCTTTTTTTTCTTTTAAATGGGTTGGGGTTTTTTTTCTCTTCCTATACTGATTTGGTTGCTGCTTTTTCAGGGGACTCTTTGTTTGGTTTTGGGTTTGTTTTTTTAAGAAGCTGATGTTTGCACAGCAGTTACAGCATAAATCTAACGTGCGTAGGCATAATTCGTATAACCCAGTATCCCTGGGGGCTTGTACTCCAGTTGCCTGTATTCACACCCCTCCTGCCACCTCTTCACTGCTATTCTTACCCACAGACTAAAACTGGCACAGGAATGCCTACCTGTGTTGAAATCACACATTCAATTCCCTGTACATAGACTGCCTCACCATCCTATGCACGCCCCTTATCCAAAGGCCCTGCCTGTTTCTTTATAAACCAAATGCAGTTGCTGCTGTTGCATCAAGATCATCATCCTGCAGAGACAACCATGACATACCAAAGCAGGCTCTGACAGTCACACTTCAATTTAACTTGCCATTACTGCCTTATCTCTGGTGTCAGCTTCCTTGGTGAGAGTGAGGGCTATCTGCAGCCTTATTTTCAATTTTGCTGTCTATAATACAATCACAGTTTCTTACAACATAAGCTATTTCACATGTGCTGACATCTATAATGGTTGATGCAAGTACCCTTCTGATGCTCAGAGACCCACTCTAGCATCTAATATTGTCAGCCAGCAGATTCTGACACTCTGTACCTACCTGTATGTTTCTCTTTTGCCCATGTTAAGCACTGCACTAAGGCATAGTCTGTCCTACCAGCCCCTCTCCATGCTGCCTGCAGAATAAAGGCCTTGCCTGCCTGGTATTCTCTCACCAGGCTCAGCCTGGGTGCCTGCCGTTACTTGTCAGCTGCCACGCATCAGAGCACTGCTGAAGTCTGTAAGCCACCATACAAGCAATCTTTGATCTCTTCATCAGTGTGTTAGCACCCAGCACAATACTGCCATTTGTATGTACTATCTTGGAGCACCCAAGTCACAGTAACTGGCCTTTCATCTGCCCCTGGCCCACAAGAATAATCCTGCTTCGGAGATCAGAAGCAGTGCTACCAACTTCTAGTTCCTTAGATTCTACTCTGGCTTTATTACCATGTTAAACTTTTTTTTTTTTTTTAGCTGCTGGCTATCAAGCTACCTCACTCCATATGTCATGCATTGAATCTATCTAGTTCATTCTGTGAGCAGAAGGATGATTTATATGAAAGCCCTTTCCTGACATACCCAACTTCTCATGCCCCAAGAATGTAACTTCCTAAACAAAGACAGGGCAGTTGGCTATCACTCCTTCTCTGAAGCTCTGAGCCACTTGCTTTTTTCTATCTGGACTCTTCTGAGAAGACTGCAGAGTGCTGATGGTCTGAAGCCTACAGACCTTCCACTTCCACTTTGAGGTTCAGGCCCCAGTGGGGGAAGATGAAGGCAGAAAGACACTACCCCATATTCCCAGTAACACAAGTACTTTGCCATGCAATTAGAGCTTTCTTCTGCTGTCTAAAATACGATACTCTCCCACTGCCAAACAATTCTATCTGCTCTAGACATATTTCATTTTGAGTAGCACCTTTTATCTTCTGCCTAGCTGCTTCTGCTCTGCACTGTTAAAAGCAGTAACTTCCAGGGCCAGTGCCAAGCACCACCGTGATCAGTGTCAAAGTTATTTACCAAACATCAGAACACAGCAGCAGACAAGCCCTTTGGGGGTAACCAGTCTTTTCAGATCCCCATGCAGTAGCTCTGGTAAACATGGACTTTAACAACAGCCACGGTGTGTTTAGTCATTCATTCAGTTGCTGAACCTGTTGATGCCAAGGAACCTACCACCTATAGCATACTGAAAAGCTGCAGTGACACCAACTGGGATAAAAAATGTGCATGCTCTCTCTTTACTGAGCACATAACATTACTTGCTGTCTTATGGCATCACAGAAATTCCTCCTTGTTTAAAGACCAGTTAAAGGCGCAGTCACAGCATGGCCTATCAAGTGCACTGAGGTGGAGCATGCCACCTCAAGAATGCAGAACACTGTAGTACCTCACTACTCACTGTAGGACCTCCACACTCCATTTCCATCCCAGGAGGGACAGAAAGCTCCTACAATCAGGTTCTAGGTTTGCAGGTCCAAAGATGCATCTGTGCCCTTCCCACAGACACTTGGAGCTGCCACTCCTGCTGTTCCTTTCCTTCCACAGGCAACCCCATGTGGTGGGAGAAGAGTTGCAGGGTTTGTGAGTGCACATACATGTAACCTCCCACCCCCAGTTCACAGAGCGAGTGGGGGGCCACAGTGCTGAACAGAAGAAGGAGCTATGAAGAACTGTTCCTCAGGAGGTGAAATTCTAAACCTACTTCACGAATGAGAACATTCTGGCTCAGTCCTGCACATCTAGCTGGCAGGAGGAACATCCAAGTCATTGACAGACCAAGGGCTGTGAAAAGCTTTCTAAAAACAGGAATGCGAGGAGCCCTGCTGCCCTCCCTCCTCCATCAGGGAAGCTCAAAGCTTCCTACAGTGTAGACACTGGGCAGCCCAGAGAAGACAGCATCTCCTTGGCAGAAATGCCACTTTGCAATCCCTGGTCCAACAGAGTCTCACCATTAGGTCTCCACACCTGCCTGTCTAATACTTTGATTTCTCGTCCCTTTTATGAGGAGGGGGTACTGGTTCTATTATTTATTTATTTCTATTATTTAGAAATAATCTCCATTTGCCATTAGCAAAGCAGTCAGCTCACTGTTCTTTCTCTCTGAGCATTTTCTTCCATACCCTCACAGGGCAGCAAAAAGCAGTTTAGCTGCTCCCACCACTGCAATGCAGCGACTGACTTCCAAGCAACCTGTGACAGCAGGGTTTTGTACAGCACCTACCATAGCAAGGCTCCCCTACTGCAGTAGTTAATTGCAATAACTGAAAAAAAATGCTATTAATTATCACAGTATTATTAAGATTGCAATTAATTATTTGAGGTTGAACCACCCACTGGACACTAGTACAGAGCAGGAAGGTAAAAGTTACCCTATTCGCACCTGAAGCGGCTCAAAGGGATTTGAGAAGGAAGGAATATCCTGGTCTGAGAAGACCTTGATGTCTGAGCTGCAGCCTAACAACTGACTTCTTGAAATTACCCAGGACCTTCCACAACCACATGTGGTCAGGGCTAGAATCTTCTTCAAGAAGACAATCCTGCTCCAGCACAAAGCTGTGCCCTCGGGGGCCAAGGATGGCCTCAGAGACTACAAACCCCACCCCCACTACAAAGTCCTCAAAATTATGCCCTGAATACCAGGGTCATCCGCAAAGACCTCTAATCCATATAAAGACCAGCTCTGGCTAGTTTGCAACAGCACTGCTCAGCTGAGAGGCCCGTATGTGCCTTCAGCTCCCTGGCTGCATGTTAAAATAGCCTGCAATGTTTGGATTGATACTCTGGACAGTCCAAGCAACTGAGAAATGCAGCCAAAGACAGATGGCATCAGGTTCGCAGTGCCCCCTCCTTGCTGCACTGCCACTGCAGGACACACACACACTGGCAAGGGGTCCCGTGCCTCACCACGGTTCTGCCTCCCTTGCTCTTGGGGCCAGGCCCACCACGAACAGCCACTGCAGTGAAAAGAGCCTCTTACAGCTTCAAATTCAAGACATTGCATGCTGCCAAGTACCTGGCCCAGGCAATGCAGCTAAAGTAGCAAACGCTAGCACAGGGAAGGAGACCACAGAGCAGATGCTCAGTGCTGATTGTGCAGTTGGACACGCTGCTCAGATGGACAGGGCAGGGGGAGGCAAGAGGTCTGAGGGAGTATTTACTCTTCCTTGGCAAGGAATGTAGCACAGAGACCTTTGCATCCTGTAAGGAGGGAAATACTCAACTGAGAAGATGCAGGGAAAGAATCCATAGGCATCTCAATGAGGAAGCAGAGGCTATAACCTGCACACTAAGTCAGCAGATTTTGTTAATTCCCCAGACACCAGGGGCAAACAATTGCTGTATGACCCAGTAATGGTGCGGATGGCAGCTCCTGCACCCATACACTCATTCCCTAGACGACCACTGCAGCAGGTTTTTGCATTTTTAAATTACTAGGATTCATACCAAGAATCTGAACGCCAAAGACTGGCATTCACAGATGCCCTCACACAAGCTTTTACCAACAATTTCCCAGGGCAGACTCTGTCAAGAGCCTCCAGACAGAGTTTTTAATGCAATTTTTCTCAAAACTAGCTAAAAAATCCTGGTCAGAGCTGCAGAAGCGTTTGCTTCTGCTGAGCTCTTGGAGCCCAAACACACACACACACACGCACACACACACTCACAGTTTGGCAGTGGTTGTGTTCCAGGGCTGGTAATGCAAGCCATGAAGCAGGCTGCCAAGACAAGCAAGAGAACGAGCCAGGCCCCGTTTCATTGGCCACCATACGCTGCATATGGCCCTGGAAGCAGCCAGCACAGTGTTCTCACCCTCCTTGAAGGCATAGGAGACCCTGTGTTTTCAAATACACCTCCTCAGGGCCTTCATTAAAGGAAAATGGAAACATAATGTGCCTCTTGCTCCCCTGGTATTTCTCCCTTTCCCCCAATTTGCTCTCAAACCTATTTCCCTTCCATGGAAAAAAGAAAAGTGCCTCTTGGAGCAGAGCGTGCAAAAGAATGCAACTTCCATTCAACTCCATGCCTGACTGCTAAAGCGGACTTGGGACCGCGCGGTGGGGGCACCTCCAGGGCCCCTTTCCTTTCCCCGGGCCTCCCGGGCTGGAGACACGGCTGGCGACAACCAGCCCGCCCGGGCCGGGCCGGCAGCCGCAGGGAGTCCGCGCCCCTCACCTGCGCGCCCAGGCGGCAGGTGAAGCGGAGGCAGGAGCTCCCGAAAGCGGGGGGAGGCCGCCCCCGCCGCCCCGCAGCTCCTCCGTGCAGCAGCAGCCCAGAGCCAGGCACCCCCAGAGGCAGCCCCAGCCCCCGCGCATCGCCGGGTGCGGGGGTAGCAGCCCTGCTCTGAGCCGCCCGTGCGGCTGAGCCCGTACCCGTAGGGGGTCTCCCCGCATCTCCGCGGTGCGCCCGACCGCCCGGACAGCAGCCCCGTGCCCGCTGCCGCGGGATGCCGGGATACTCCTCCGGGCGCCCCGCAGCCCGGCCCCCGTCGCCGCTGTCCGCCACCCCCGCGGAGCCCCGCGCCGCCGCCCGCCCCCTGCCGCAATCCCGGCCCGCCCGGCACGTCCCCCGCCCGCGCCCACACCCACCGTGCAGGGCGACCGGGCTGCCGGGGTGCCCGCGGGGCCCGGCCGTAGGGGCCGGGCGTGGGCTGCAGGCTCAGCCCCGCCGCCTCCGCCGCTGCCCCGACCCCCGGGCCCCGCCGGGTGCCGATGTCGGTGCCGGCCGCCGCCGGGGCGCCTCGGCCCGCCACCGCCCGCCGCCCCGGTGCGCGCCTCCCGCAGGCTGTGGCAGGCGGCGGGGTGGGTTGCATCAGCCCCGGTTATATAGCGGCCCCTGGGCTGCGGGGAGGGGTCGGGAATGCGGAACCGGCCGGGCTGCCAGCGCCACACGTCAGGGAGGGCGGGGGAGCGGGGCCGCGGGGCGGGGAGCGCCGCACAGGGGTGGGACCAGCCGGGGCACCCCGACATCCCGCGCTTCGGCATCCCGCACCCCACCGCCCGGCATCCCCACACCTCACGGCGGGGCATCTCCGCATCCTGCGCTCCGGGACTCCGCACCCGCCACCCCTCGGCAGCCCTCTGCCCTCGCAGCCGGCATTCCCGGCACGCTCCGGCACCTCTTGACCCCTCCGCGCCCCGGCACCTCTTGACCCCTCCGCGCCCCGGCACCTCGCTCCACCGGCCGGGTGCGCGTCTTCCCCGCGCTCCGATTTGCGCCCCTCCACATACTCTGTGCCCCCCTCCACGTCGCTTTCGTTCCCCGGTGCACGCCAGGACACCGTCCCGGGCAGTCCAGGCGACGCGGCCCGGTGCCGCCACAGCCGTGCCCGAGCTAGCCCGATTTGTGTGGAGCCTCCGGTCCTCGGTCCTGAGCCTGGGAAGAAGGAGGCAAAGCACCAGAGGGAGGATCCAGTGCTCCCCAGCATCAAGCCCACCTCACCCAAGGTAGCAAAGACACAGGAGCAGGGAGGGCTGCAGGATCACTCCACTGTCCCATGAGAGGCAAGAACCTTCTCATCTCCTCCTTCCCCCAGCCTGGCCTACTCATGCCCCACACAACGCTATCTCCCTCATACAAGGGCCAAGGGCTGTCAGCCCCAGCTCCCCCACTCCCTTGACTGGCCTGGAGAGTAACCAGGAGGAAGCAGAGGGGTCCAAGGCTCCTCTTCACAGCTGTTTTGTTTTCTTATCATCTGTAGGACATCAGGGAGGGACATTGCCTGAAGCACAGGTACACTCATGGTGCCCAGTGTTCTAGCACCTCGATGTCAGACAGGGATCATGGAGAAGGTGCAGGTTGGGGCCTTACTGAGAACTGAATTGTGTTTTTTTCTTTCCTCTTTCTCTCTAACACTGGCCTCTTCCCAGCTGCATCAGCCAAACTGTTCTGGGGAAACAAAGCTTTGCACAACAGGAGGACCATGCTGGACCTACCATCCAGGACCACCTGGATTCTCCGGGGCTGTTGCTCCTATAGCATTTTCAGGACAGAAAGGCTCGTTTTCCTTTGGAAAGACAACATTCTAAGAGTAGCTAGCAAAACCACTGGGCTGAGCAGCACTTCCCAGCTAAGTGACAGTGCCACCTCCCTGACCCACCTAACACCACAGAGAGGCACCATCCACCCTGCCTTGTTTTCCTTCCCCTGACTTTTCAGTCATTGTTTATTTTCAGCATTCACCAATTTAATTTCTTTTCACAACTGAGGATTCACACTATTTATCATCTACAAGGTCCTGCCATCAGCGCTTCCAGCCATGTTCTCTTCATCTGTACCTCAGCAAGAGAAAGAGAATTCATTTGGAGAGATCTGGGACTGAGCAGGAATACGGGATCAGAAATGCTGTGTTCAATATAGGATATAACCTGCCCAAGTTGTCCTACAGAAATAGGTGACATCTTGGCTTGGCAGGACACTGCACACGTATCTTCATTACTAATCTTCACATGCTGTTGTTCTTTTGTTTGTTTTGTTTTCAGAGAGGCAGAATACTTTTTATACACTTTTGCATCCAATCCCAAAATTTCCTTCATCTTGGCACCTCATCTTGGGGAGAAAGGAGAAATGTCAGCTAAGATATATTTTTTCCATATGCATTTCTTCCTGTATCAGATAGGACAGACTTTTCTATTGCCTTAAGCTGCTGGTATCCCAATGGGGTTGACAAACAATATCTCTCTCTGGCAAATCAGACAAGTTGCCTTCAGGGTATGGCAGCTTCCTCACAACTACTGCATCCTCAGGGGAAGGGAAGAGGACAAACCAGAGGGATTTCAGAAGAGGCTGATGACCTGGTTGAGCAAGGTCCAGTCCAGCACATGGTTCCTCCTGCAGCCTCTCCCTACCCTGGAAAAGGTGGGAAAGTGCCATTTCCCCTCCTTTGCAGGGAGTTGGAAGAAAGAGAGCTTTCCCTGCTCTGTCTTTCACTGTTTTTGCCTTTTTCATTTCCCTTTCACTGGTGGGCAGAGCTGGGAGATCTCATTGCAACATAGACATCTATTGCCCCAGCCTTGAGTACTGGCCCTTTTTCTCCCAGACAGCCTCCACAAGAGGAGCAGGGATCCAGAATCCACCAGTCTGTAAAAGACCAGCACTTGCAGCATGTTTGCAGTGCACCAGTTTCAAGACTGTGCTGAAGAAGGTTGGGAAGTGGGAAGGAGAGCCCATCAGCCTAAAATTTCTTTCCTTCCCTGCTCTCCCACTGCAAGTCCTGGAGGCAGCTGAGCCTCCATTATTATAATAATGCAAGTTAGTCCTAGCTAGGACCTACTTAACCATTGAAGAGGTAGTTCCAGGGAAGCAATCCTTGTCTGGGACAGTACTTACGCACATGTTTAAAGGGACAAACTTGCATCATTCTTCCTTGACTTGGGAACTCTTGTCTCACAGGGGAATTTTCCTTGCTCTTGCAGCCTGTGCTTGAACTGTTCTTTTCCCAAGCTGGGTTTTGCCTCATGTAAACACCAAATATGTTTACTTTTCAGATAGTTTCATTTTGGCTAGAAAAGGCATAACAATGAATTGAGAATTCATGGCTTCAGTGGGTAAAAGTGAACAAAAAAGTCACCTACAACAGGCTGTTTGCTGAATGATGCAGATAAACACGTCTGGCCCTACCAGGGCTGGTCAGTCTTGCCACTGCTGTGGAAACATGTGCTGACAAAGACAAATTAATCAAATGTGAATGGCAGCATTTGAAATGGAAACAGGAGCTGTTGAGAAAAAAGCAAACGTTCCACTGCACAGAACATAAAAAGCTGTCAGTACCTTGCTGCTTGGCAGATGGCTTTCTCTTCAGATGAAATGGATGATTTGCATATTTTTGTCCAAAATAAAGTGTGTGGAAGGTGAAGGCTCATGAACGTGGAAACACAGCCCCTAGAACAAAACACAGGGCCAGAAAGTTATCAGGAACAGAGAGAGCTCTAGAGCAAAACAGAGCTGCACCAGCACAGAAGTTTGACTGCAAAGGAGTTGCTCTCAGTCCTCGGGAAAAGTCTTTCCTTTTTGCCTGCCAGCATGCATTCCTCTGCCTTCTCTACATGGATGAGCTGTGCAGCTCATCAGCTGGATTTAGACCTAGGGCAGGACACCACAAAACAGCACTGCAACCACCCTTGTTCTTTCACCCCTCTTCTGGACTGTCTGGTGGCCCTCTCACAGCAGGAGTGGATGCTGCCCTGGGGCAGGCCTGTGTCTTCTGAAGGTGGGTAGGGGAGGCAGAGTCAGTACTGGTCCCTCCTGCCAGGTTTCTCTCTGAAACCTGTTACAGCCCTGTCTGTGGCACAGCAACAAGAGCCACAGCATGGACAAGGCTCGTGAGGGTCCTGGACATTTCATGTGCCCTGTCCAAATGCCCTGAGAGCATATTTAAGACCCCAGCAATGGTAGTACTTTGCTTGCCCTCTGCACCCTCCACATACCCCTGTTAGTAGTGATGAGCTCACAGTAACCTCCCTGAGACATTATTGGCCAAGAAAGCCAATGATACACTAGACCTAAACATCTCTGTTGCATGACCAAGCACAATTTTATGTGCTTGAAATTAATCAATACTCTAATTCTAATCAGGATGTTAGCCATTCCAGTTTACCTCCTTTCTGCAATTTCTTCAGGGCTGACTAGCACAACAACATATACATAGGACATGCCTGGCAGATACAAAGCCACACTGATATCCTACACATAAAATTCTCTCTGGCACTGCCTCTTGGTGCAGGCTGACAGGGTTAATGATCCCCTCCCACCCACTGAGAGCTGTGCTGTGTCTCTGCCTAACTGGGATTCCTCAGACCTGCTGCTTGCTTGCACACTTGCTGTATCAAACAGTGTGTTTCATCTGTTACCCATCCACTTCAATTGCCCAAATCCCCATGAATCTGCTTCCCTTTTTCCTGATCTTTGTCTTTAGTATTAGTATGCAATCCTGATGGCCAATTCTGAAAGCCATTCACCGAAAGATGTGACCTAGGACTTGTGCATTCAAATTTCTGTAAGACACAGTACAATACCTATCTGCAGCAAGAGCTTTGCCCCGCAGGAGAGAATGGTGGTGATACAATGAAAGACGTAGTTGCCATTTCGCCACCTTTGGCTTCATGTCACACCACCCCCTTGGCCATAACTCAGTTCCGATTTAACTGTTCCCTTCTTGAATCTCTTACTCATTTCCAGTCTTATTCTTATTTAAAAAATAAATAAATAAATAAATAAATAAATAAATAAATAAATAAAACCCCATTACTTCCAGTCATTTTCTAGAATTGGGCTGAGAAAGAAAAATCACACAAGCAGTAGGAGTGAGAAGATGGTAAATTGCCTTGAAGTCACTGAGGGAAAGCAGCTGTCTGAGCTTGTGGAAGTGCTAAGGTCTGAGTAGCCACCACCACAGTGGTCAGATAGTGCCACAGGCTCATGGGCTGACTGATCCCCACCTTGCTTGTTTATAAAAATAGGACTGATTAGATACCAGGTCTGGAAAATGCTGTGGAAGAGCTTGTCTCTGACAGTGACAGATCCTTAAGTTAAATAATCTTTATGTTGGACAGTTGGACAGAGTGGAATAACCTCTTCAAAAAGGAATTTCCTTCTTTCTCAGTTAGACATTAGCCTAAACTTTTAAATATATGTGTCTCCTTAAAAAGTTACAGTTCTATCTAATTCATATCCTTTCCCCACATATCTTCTCTGTAAACTGATGTGTTCCTTGCAGTCCCTGCTCATGTGGAAGGAGTTTCATCTTTTTAGTAACTTTCTTTATCTGCTTTATTTCCCCTATTTTCCCCAGCATGGGTGCTAAGAAGCATACAGAGTATTCCAGCTGGAGGTGTATTCCAGCTGAAGGTCTATCCCAGACTCACTATTGTATGAATTAGTTTTCATTCTACTACATGGGTCTCAGAGGCAGACTGCTCTGAGCCTTCAGGGCCCACAGTTTCTGCCCTGCAGTATTTCAGCACTGCCAGGACAAATCACTTTGTAGCCAGTTAGTCTCATCAAGAAGTTCCTGTGAAAGACAGCGCTCCTCACTTTTTTGAAAATCTAGGTCCTGCTGTTATTTCCTACAGCTGGAAATACTCCATAACTTCTAGCAGCTCCAGGAGTATGATTTTCCTTAGCAGAGAAAGTGAACTGTAATTTTCTTGCTTCAATGTAGCCAATCAGGTAGATGGGGGCCTGCAGATCTGTAATGAGCATCCAACAATTTACCTGGGATGGAAATAAGACCTAAGTCTGCAATTCCTTAGCTCTGTCTGCTCTCCCCTATTGCTGCACACAGCTGTCACTCTCTAGCACTCTGCTCCTCTGCACTCTGCTGGTGCCCAGTCCTGAGGACTATTGTTTTTTAAGACACCAGCCTTGCTTTTAGAAGTTCTCAGTGCCTGAAGGTGCCTTATCTGAAGCAACTGAGAAGCACTATTAGGGGCATTTGTCTCTTTTCCTTTTAGGTGTAGGAATTACGTAGCTTCTCTGCAGTCCTAAGCTTCCTTAGCTACTCTGCTTTCTTCCCTGTTCCCAAAACACATCAGTCTTCTCCCAGGCTTCCTTCTTTCTACAGGCTGAATGAAGGTCCTATAATTTTTACTGTATCTTTGTGCTTCGCATTCTCTCCCTCCCTACCAGATCCACATACAACATATTCCCTACTGCAGCCTATGCACCTACTGTCTGCCTTAGCCATAAATATTCATTTTCTGAAGGATTTCTCATGCCTTGTGTCCTAGAGGGGTTTGGGGCAGGGAAAGGTGGGGGTTCCTTGTCTTCCTCTGGACATCTTTGCCTATGGCAATAGTATTATTAATAAAGGAACCGATAAAAAAGATCTCCTAATATTTATCCAGAACTCCTTCTCTCCTCAGTGTCCCCAGTCCTCTTTCCCTATTTCATTTCTCCACTGTCTCTTCCTTACCCTGCTCCCCTGAATACTTTTCTACTTTTCTTTCTCACTTTTCTGGCTTTCTTCATTCCCCCCCTCCCTTGTACTCCCTCCTTCTTTCACTGCCTCTCTTCTTCCCTCCCTCTCCTTGGCTCAGTATTCAAAATCCCTGCCCATAGCGACGAAAGGAAAAACAACAACACAACACTCCAGCCTGAGGAGGCCAGAGCACGGGATTCCTTCCGAGAAAACTCAGAAACCAGGGAAAGGAGGGAAAACAAACAGTGAGACCAGGAAGAAATCTGAAGAAAGCATGGATATTTCAAGGGGGAGGGATGAACTGGTATCTCAGGGAGACTTGGTGGGGTTTGAGACAAACACAGAGACACGATCACAGGTCCAACCCAAACACAGAAGAGCAAGTTCTGCTTTCTGGGGGAAGGAGCTGGGTCATGAAGCCCAGCACACACAGAGAGAGCCCCAGCACATACCTATTAAAAGGACAGAGATAACTGTACAGATGGCAAAAATAAATAAAAAATCAGTGACTTGCTTTAGGGAGTGGATGGGCCAATGCTCTGGGGACAACCAGGAAAAATACCTGCAGTGGACATAGAAGGGCTGACTTCCCCAGGGATGTTGGGGAATTCTTCCTATGAAAGGCAGACTGTGGGCCTGGGGCTGAAGGGTTAATACCCCACAGGAGGGCCCTGGGGAATCCACTGTAAATAGGTGTGGTTTTCTCTGAAACTCCAAGAGGCATTTTCTTTCTGTACCAGTCTGGACAGGTGAGAAATCGGAAGAAGTTGGAGCCTGTGCTTCCCACTAACACAAAGCAGGGCTGTTAGTACAGGTCTCACTGTTTGTTTGCACACTCCAGCCTGGCTGCTTAACTCTGTAGTACCCAGTGCCAGGAATCTCTGGCAGTCAGCATCGTGGTCCCCCGGGTACAAGCACCTGCCTGTTAATGGAAAGCCACAGATTAATGGAGCAGCACAAGGAGCCTTAGTCAGTTACTCATTGCAGAAAGGATAAGTTCAGTGATAAGCAAAAGAGCTAGATAATGGCATGTGCAGCAAAGGAACAGAAGCAACTCTCTTCCCTTCTCCTCCTCCAACATCTCACAGGCCTGCATCCCCACTCCAGTGCTGCACTTGGCCCTCCTTCCTAGCCTCATCACTCACGACTGCCAGCCCCAGGGCCCAGCCTTGCCCTCCCCAAGCCACATCTCTACACTGAACTAGAGCAATTTGGTTTCTTTCCATAATCCAACCTTCTTTCCTGACCTGGCTCTGCAGCCTGCCTGCTGCTAGGCAAGAACCAGTTTTCAATCTCCTCTGCTCCATTTTCCTTTTTTAATGCAGAATATTTGAACCTGGAGGATAATTTTCCCTACTTCAAATGAATTTTAAGCATAGCTGTCTCCCAGAAAGTTAGAACTAGAAGAGACACTGAATCACTAAATCCAGCCATAAGCACCAATGGTGTAATTTATATAATTCTCTTAATAAACTAACCAGGCTCAATCTTGAAACCAATTGGAATTTTGCTCTCCCTGTTCTCACTAGAAAGCTACCTAAAGATCTTACTACTTGGAAAGAAAAAAATACTCTGTTAATCTCCAGCCTAAATTTGCTCAGGCAAGGAAAGATAGCACTCATGCAGCAAAGTGCTGGGTAGGACATAAGCCTCAGAACAGAATTCAAACAAATCTGATTGAATGGCAAAGAATAGCACTGAGGAATGAAAGCAGAACTGTTTGCAAAGTAATTAATCTAGGGCTTGGAAGTGCTCATTCCCCCAGTCATTTCAAATCCTGAAGGCTCCTCAGCCCTGTAGAATCCCCACACCTCTTCCATTCTCCAAGTGCATAGTAGGGCCATGACACCACTGTGTCTCTAGACCACCAGCTCTTTTGAAAACTCCTTCCAAGCAAAGGCATTTGCATGAAGATCTAGCCTCCATGCAGTTCCCTGAGTCCTACCTAGCACAGCTGCTGCCAAACTGCAGCTTCAGCCCAGGAGGGCTGCAGGAAAGGAGAATGCCAGTGTCTACAGAGAGTACAAGGTGTATATTGTCTAAAGTTCAACATATAAAACAGTAAAATGAGGCTGCAGATGGTTGAAAGCTTAAGGATAGATACCACAGATGCCTGGGAAACAGAAACTGCAGGTAGTGAACTTTCCTTCTGCCCCCTGATCCTAGACACTACTGAAGTAAGCAAGAAGGTTGGGTGGTTTTGCTTTTTGGTCAAGTTCCATTTGGAGGAAGCCAAAATAGTGATGCTAGACACAAAGGCATGTCACATCCCAGCAGAAACATGGCTCCTCAGCTTACATGGGTAGATTCAGCCGGGCCACAGATACTTGCACTGAATCATAGATTCCTGTCATCCAACTGTGAATGAGGATAACGGGAAACACAACAGAAGAGATGGGGTAACCATCTGCTCCTCTTGCTTGATTGCGCTGTGAAACTGTAGGCTCTGTTTGGGATAAACCAGTGCTTATTTCCAAGGCAACAAATTGCAGTATCATAAACAACAGAGGACCAGGAGATGCCTGCAGGTTGGAAGCTGAGAGAAAGAACATCCTTCACGAGGGCACAGGTGGACCAATGAGGCAGGACTCTGAGCTCTTGCCCAGGGTGCTGTTACTGCCAGTGTGACCATTTGAAACCTCTTCCCTGCTCCTCCCAACTACAAGACACCCTGACCATGGAGTACAGCTGGATTCTGTCACAGCTGCAGAGGGGCTAGATTGCCTTCCAGCTTTGTGGGTATATGTATCTACAACCTGACTGAAGGAACAGCCATAAAAACCAGAGATGCAGAACATCCTTCTGGTGCCTTGGATCTAGAGCTACAAGTCACAGCAGAGTCATGGCTGGGACAAAGCCCATGCATTCTGCTGTATCTCCATGTGACAAGAGCTCAGACCCAAGCAGGGGATTGGAAAGCTGGCTCTGATGGTCTGACACAAAGAAGACAGAGCTGGATAACTATAGGCTAAGGCCCAAAGAGGCACAAGATAAACATAAGTAAAACACATTATATTGCCATGACTTGTAGGATTATCCCCTTTCCCATGTGGTGATCTTTCTGGAAGCATAGCTCCCTGACTTACATAGAAGACTAAGTGCACTTGAATGTGGGGGAGACCAAGATGGAGAAAAGCTGGAGAAGTAAAACTGCAGCAGAAAGATAAGCCTTCTTTAGTGAAGGAATGAGGCTGAGCAGGAGCAACAGGAGTGACAGCATAAGTGACACCGATTTAGGTAAGCCATTGAGTGCTAAAGAGATAAAGCCCTACAGAAGAGCATACACACAGTTCAGGAGAAAAGAGATCAAAAGGAAGAGAGCTGAGCTATTTACTGATGATGAACTATGTTCTCTTTGGGGCAGATGGACCAGCTAAGCAAACTTAAGTTCAAATCATGGGGCTAAATGTGGGGTGCAATGAAGAGAGGTGATGCTAGTGGGTACAGACAGAGAAGCCATTTAAAGAGGAAATAGGAGTGAGATTCCAATAGCTGATGGCAGAAGCTGTAGTCACAGCAGATATGAGCTGCAGGACTCCTGACAGCTTAGATATCTGTTTAAAATGCAGACTTGGGATCTGAAAGAACTAAGTAAACCCTTCTCTGTACATTCAGCTGCAGAATGGAGGTGCCTTAAATGCCAAAAATCTTGAGGACTGGTGTGCATCTCTCACTGCATCACTGCTGCAGTTGCCAAGATGCTCAGCCCGTGTCCTCCTAGCAGTCCTGGGACTCTCAATCCTCATATACAGCACAAGCGCTCTCATAGTGGGGCCAGGTGAATTCTGCTCCTACATGGCTGAGAGCAAGCCACAGAGGGAAGGGAGGCACTCTGTGCAGAGGGTAGGACGAGCAGGAACAGCGGGTTGGGGAAGCTGCCCTGAGAGGGTGCTGAAGACCTGTAGGTGAGAAGAGGTTCATGCACATGCATGGACACAGGAAGAATCCCAGGAAGGATCAGAATGAAATGGAGAAGGCTAAGGGCCAGAGCTGACCTGCTGAGGCTGCAAAAGCAAACAAAACACCCTAGAAACTAGAGAATGAGAGAGGGAAATGAAGGGGTTGCAACTGCCCACAGAGAAGGGAAGACAGATGGCCGGGGAGGAGGTGCACTTGCCCACAGTCAACTTTACTGAAGGCTCCGCCAAAAAAGTCATTAGTAGCAGAGTCTCAGAGTAAGAATAGTTAATGAGTTACAGGAGAGATCCCAAGGCAGAATCAGCATGATGCAAGCAAAAGCTCCCATTGTGCGAGTTGGTAAGTCTGAGAGTGGATCAAGGGGCAGAGAGAGAAGAATGACATCCCTCGAGATTCTTCAGTGATCTGTGTGCTCTGGAATTAATGGGCTGCCAGTAGGGACTGTGTGAGACAGCACTGTTGTACAAACTGGACTGGACTTTCCAGGAACTGAGGAAAACCACAAACTGCCTTTGTGACGTGGGCAAAACTTGTGGAGCAGACAAATGGCTTGGCTCATTCCAACTGATAGCCATCAATCAGTTCCCCAAAAGGCTGCAGCAGATATAACCCATATAAGACTAGATTCTCCACTGCCACCAGTACCTAGGAACAGTGAAACTAATTTTATGGCAGCAAAAAAGGACTCACTGGCCCCTTATGGGTTTTTCCCCAGAGCAACACATTACATCCATTTTAGCCTGGCAAATGTTTCTGCCCTTTCTTTCCCTGCTCAATTCTTCCACACAAACATCTTCCTCTGTGCACTCTATGACTCCATCAAGGCTTCCTATTAACAGACACTGAAAAAGGAAGTCTTCCTGTTGTACACAGTCAGCCCTGTGTCTCTGCTGGTTGGATTCATGTGTCACCAGCAGCCCTGAGGAAATCCAGCCTGGGATGTGGCTACACAGTCAGATAACGTGACACACAGAGACAAAATACAGCTTGCCCTCAGGTGTGTTAGGGGCTAAGTCCACCAAGAAAGTGCTGCTTAAACCAAATTTGCTCTTTTTCTTCTCTCTCTCATTTCTTTTAGGTTTGTTTGTTTGTTTGTTCAGTGTAGGGGGTTTTTTTTGTTTGTTTTTTTGGGGTTTGTTGTTTTGGGGGGGGGGTTGTGTTTTGTTTTGGGTTTTTGGGGTTTTTTGGGGGGGTTGTGGTTTTTTTGGTTTTGGGTGGGTTTTTCGGTTTTGCTTTTGGGTTTTTTTGGTTGGTTTTTGTTGTCTGTGGGTTTTTTTGAGGAGCTAGTGAAAAGGCAAAAAAAAAAAAAAAAGAAAAAAGAGCTACTATTTGTTTTGCCCCTGGAGGAGCCATGAAGGGAGCACTGCAGAGTGGACAGTACAGTCACTGTGGCATCACAGCAGTGAGGGAGCTGAACCGGGAGCTGTGAGGTGAAGGTCCCTGTTTAACAGCTTTCCGTTTGTTTACCAAAAAAATATTGTTCCATCATAAAAATTCCCAAAATAGTTCACGTCTTGACAGACTGACTGGCAGCTACCCAGCTCTGCAGGATCCTGCTAAATGAAAGGAAATAAAAAGAGCTAATCTGGTACCCGTGTCCCAGTGCTTGCAGCTTGGGAATCTGAGGAGTCTCAGGGCTCAGCTGTCCCAGTAGGTGCAGAGTAGGGTAGACAGTCCTCCAGTCAAGAGGCTGGATTTGCTGATGGCATCAGCTTTTCCATGGCTGCTGGGTAGGCTGATAAGGAAGATAGCACTCACCTTTCAATGAATGATCAACTTCTCTTTATTTTTATACCAAAAGTCTTTCCCCTCCACCCAGCTCTGTAAAGCTTTACCTTCATAAGACAGCCACACTATGGCTTTCAATTCCTATCAGTGGCTTCTTCGGGGAATTTTTTTTCATACAGGTTTTGCTCTGGACAAGTGGGATTCCTGACCACCTCATATACTGCTTGTTGCTGAGAAGATCTTAGTCTGACAACCTACAGTTGCTGCAGATTGTGGTGATCTTATTAGATATAAATGGAAAGCATCAAACAGCACATGACAGCGAAGTCAAAGACAGTCATCATCTGTAGGAAGAGCAAAAGGCCACTGTGAAGTCCTGCAGCCTGCCACAGTGACCAAAGGACTGTGCACACTGTGACTCACAGTGTAGAGAAGCAACAAACCCAGATTAGGTCATGCAGAATTAACAGCCTCTGTGGAAAGAACCTATCCTCACCAAATTGCAGATGTCTCCCCAGCTGCAGAGTTAACTTCTCCCTGGCCCTCATGGCGCCCAGGGCAAGTCTGTTTTAGGGAGGGAATGAGGGAAATTTGCACTCCAGACCATTCTCAGTATTTGCCTCATGGGACTCTCCATTCATTCCTTAGACATTTTAGTATCCAGCCTTTAAATCAGGCCAGGCTGTAGCAGCAGACTTGAAGGAGGGTGGAGGAATTACCATTCCCCAAGTGCTTGCACTCATGAATGGTGTGCAAAGCCAGGCTGGCTGTGCTGGCTGTGGTGGTTCCTCTTCTTGTGACACAATCAGTCTGGCCTCCCACTGTGCAACATTCCTGAGCAGTGCTACACTAGTTCAGGAGCCAGACCTGGGAGCCCTTTCAGTACAGGTGAGCTCAGTGCTTGCCAGGCAAAAGTGACAGGTGACACTGCTAATGGATTTCACACAGCTCTGGGGTTCCTTTCATGCTGCACACGATGTGCATGCTGCCAGCTGGGGCTCCCTTTACCTATCTGCTGCACCTGAGAGAACAGCTGACCACCAAATTTTGCACTGGAGGTATGCTGCCATTGCAGGCTCATAGAACAGCCCCCAACCAAAACATACATTCACCTTTCTGCATTCTTTTCTGGGAGATCCTTCCACTCCAAACAGCATGTGAATCAATCACACTGGTAGGGGCAGGTGTCTGGGATCCCACTGCCAGCAAATAAAGCACAAACTGATCACTGCTGTACCAGACTTCTCCTTCAAATGAAAAACCTCAGAGAAAGGGCCAGGAATCAAACTCATCTCTGAAGTATTAAGTGAACAAAAATGTAAATACAGGGTTTGTGGCTCAAGGAAGTCAACAGAACTCCTAGGTGCACCCTTGTCAGCATCAAACACCTGCCAAGTCCCACCCTGCTCATCCCTGGCTTGTGCATTTGGTTGCTATGAGAGCTAGCTCTTTATCAAGACTCATTTTACATTATTTGTTATCATTACATAGCAAGTGATCAGATTCATTATTACTGCTGTTTCCATCTTGGCAGTTATGGGACTCCCACCCCCTCCCTGTGGAGACACAGTTCACTTCTAGGAAGCACTTTCCTGATGCTAAGTCTAAATTTTCCCCTTTTGCTAACGCAATCCCCATCTCCTCACAGATGTTTGGAGACAGCAATGCCTCCCCCACCTATGTCATCTTTTGGCTAAACTGGTTAGCATTATGTTCAATCTATCTCCCCTCTCTGTCAACACCTCCAATTGCCCACAGTTCAGATCACAATATTTGGTAAACTGTTCAAGAGAGATCCTCACTCCCCACCTCAAGAGGAAAATCATACTAGCCTTTCTCACAGCCCTAACATAACACAGAACCCCTACCTGATTTGCTCCTCACTGCCATCCTTTGGACTTCACTCCAAAAATTAGTGAAAGTTATTAGAAAATTGATTCCATCTCTTATCTTTTGGTTTCCATAAGGGTAGGACCTTGCATGCTACAAGCTGCTGCTCACAAGCATAAACAAATTATCACAGTCCTTTTTCAGCCAGTTGGCAGGCAAGTCCATGCTGGAATCTGTGAGTCCAGGACACAAAGTTTTGTGAAAGCCACAGTTTGCCCCTTCCTTAAATTGCCCACGACTTCGTCTCTCTTGCATGCAGGAGGGCAGGAGCTCCACACTGATCTCATCCATCACAGATGGCAGAAGGAAGACCAGCCCATGCACTAGGGAAGGAGGGAAGCAAATCTCTATGCACTGGCAACAAGCAGCTGGCCACAAGAGAAAGCTCATGCAGCAAAGCAGATTAACAGGGACTATTTTCACTTGTTGTCAGTATGACACACCAGTCCAGTCAGTCTGTAAGTCTTATTGCATTAAGTTCTTCTACACATTTTGGTTGAGAAAAATCACAGAGATGATCGCCTAGTTCATGCAGTCACTGGTTGACACTATTCTTCAAGCTCTTTGTGCCCTGTGGAGTACTGCTCACTTAATTCACATTAACTGGCTCCAGCTTTGGACTTCTACTTCCCACTTTCCCAAGGATCTTGCGATAGTGGGTGGATCATGATAAAAAAGCAGAGCTGAGAGCAACTAAGCAATCTCTGCATGATATCACTCCCCACTTCCAGGAAAGAGATGTTTTCTTAAGCAGGAGGCTACAGCCACAATGAACAAGGAATGTCTTGCAGTCAAGCAGGTCTCCACTGCAGGATTTGGAAGGGGCTCTGATGAGGGCTGGTGGTCATGTTGGGTTGCTGTGTGGTATGGAGAACTGCAGAGACAGAGGAGCCACAAAGGAGAAGTAGCATGGGAGAGCTCCTGCAGAACTAAATCTCTTTTTTGCATAATCTGTGGCAGCACTAAAAGCACCATTGCTTGTTTATCTCTTCTGGAAGTGGACTAAGCAAAACTGAAGGATGGTATGCAGAGTTCAGTGTCCTCACAGGGAGCTCGTGCAGAAGAGCTACTGCTCTCATACTCTGGCCTCAACACTCACTGCTATATGCAGAGTAGCTGCTCAACACTCACTGCTACATAGGGAGATCGCAACAACAAAGAGAGAGAAAAAAAGGGAAAGAACCACCCCTTTTGATGCCTGCTAGTGAGAGAAAGCCATTTCCAAACAGAGAAAGGGGCATAAGAAGAGAGAGTATTAATTCCTCTCGATTAAAGATCTGGAAAAGCCTTGTGAACATTTCCTTTCCTGCATTATTAACAGTTCTGCAGGGTGATATCATCGAGGCCTTTTCCAAACTCAGAGCGTCTCAGACATTACACCACCAGGTTTTGGCTGCTGATACATATGACCAGCTACACCCACCCCAGCCACCTCCCTGCAACACCCCCAGAGGGACAAGTGAACCCCCACTGCCAGATTCACCAGACCCCTGTTCAGCATCTCAGCAGCCACAAGCCTCCAAGATCTCATCCCTGGACACTGTACCTAAGCAAATGCCTTCAAAAGCAGCTCAGCTAAAAATAGACTCTAATTGCTCCTAGGAGCCTAACATTCTGAGTCCCACTGTTTTTAAGACCAAGAAAGCAAGCAGCTCATGATGCCAGGCAACAGGATGCTGACAGGTAGGTTTGGAAGTAGGAAGAAGAAGGAGGAGAGCAGGTGCCTCTGAAGGATATCTCCAGGCCAAGGTCAATGCAAAGGTCCATGTCCCTAGTGCTGCAAAGTCTTGGACAAATTAACAGCTCACAGTTGAAAACCTGGTCTTGGCAAAGCTACTTGAATGCTGGAGGAAGGAGAGCAGCTCTTTCTAGTCCCCAGCAGTTATGTGCTCACATTCTGCACTCCAGAACCTCTGTTGCACATATCTTGATAGCTGCAGCTCTCCTCTAGGTATGGCGGGGCTCGTGTCCAAACTAGCTCTGCACCAGCATAAAGAGGAAACGTCTCCACTGACATTAATGAAATTAGCCCAGAGTGTCAAATTAGGCCAAGTGAGAGCAGAATCTGGGTATGGTGGAGATTTGCAGCCACAGAGAAGCCTACCCACACAACAGACAAAAACAGTGTGTCAGCAAAGAGGTTTTAGTTTCAATTTGTCCAAGAATCACAAAAAAGCAGCAGTCATTTAAAAAAATGCCTGAGCCGGGTTCCTCAAAATAGTGGAAGTTTCGTTTAGTGCTTACCCCAAGCAGTGTGTTAGCAACTCACTCAGGGCGCCTTCTGTAGGGAGAGAAAGTGCCAAAGGCAGAAGAAAAATAAACAAACCAAATGCCTGGGCTGTTCCACTGGCCAGCACAGATGTCAGATTTGCTGTTAATAATGCCGATGGTTTGACCTGCTTCCCTGCCTGCAGTCACACCCAGGAAGGTGTGAGGAGCCCCAGAGATGCAGACAGCATGTGCTTGAAATGTCCCCCAGTGGGTTTGCACGACAGCCTGGCAGCTCTGCTCTACAGATGTGCTCTGTCAGTATAAAACATCCCAGGGCTGTCAGCCTGCTCCCAGCGGCCTCATCTACTCCCTTTATGCTTAAGGATCACAGAATTGCAAGGCTTTCTTCTGTTTATTGTAAGGACATGTTGCCTGGATCTTTTTTGGATGGAAACTCTCTGCAACATTGCTCTCTAGCAACCTTAGTCAAGGTTCCCCAGAGTTTTTTCCAGCCCACCAGACAGTTTAGTTGCTCCAAAACAAGACTGGTTCAAATCCAGTATTTGATCAAATGGCTCAGCTACATTCCTGCTAGGATATTGCCCTCAGTATCACCACTCTGCCTATTTAGCAAGCAGTCCATGGATGAGAAAGACAAGTGCATGCCAGAAGTTACTGGGCTCACCAAAGCAAACTAACCACAAAGGTTCCGAGCTGGCAGCCTTTCACTAGGAAGAGATCTGCTCCTAAGGCTCTGCTCTTCCATCACTCTGGCAGCTTTCTGCCGCTATTGTTTCCCCTCTCTCTCTCTCTCTTCAGAGATTTATTTTAGTACTGACAGGGACACTGCAAGGACCTTTCTTTCCTTTCTCCATTCTAAGGCACTTCCTTTTCTCTCTCTCCCACCCTCTGTGCAGATGAGAGGACCCATTTCCCTGCAGTGATTAATTCCTTTTGGCCCTTACAACTCAGAAGAGATTTTCTGTTACTGCTGGTTTTGTCCCTCTCTGATTCAACATGCACCTTGCATCATATAAAATAGCTCCAAGCACTTCCCATTGGGAATATGGGTTAAAAATCCAGCCTGAGTCCTCACAGCAGACAGTCAGAGAAGAACACAGTGGGTAGGGGTAAAGGAAAGTACATGGATGCCATTGTACAGCACTGGCAAAAGCATCATTTCCCTACTTTAAAAGGAATGTTGACTTCTGGGGAATGGAGGAGGAAAAGAGACTGCAATGGCTGAGAGCTGCACTATTTGCCCCACAGTAAGCTCAGCCTGTTTAGCATCTTGAATGCTAGAAGAAAGTGTCTTTATTCCACTGTAATCCCAGCGAGTAAACATGGAGCACTCAAAAAGTCTTTAATCTCCTGAAGAAAGGAAGAACGGGAACCACAGCCGGATGCCATTACCAGGCAAGCTCTGATTAGAAATAAAACACCGTTTTGTAGAGTGGGGCTGATCAATCCGTGCACACGGTAGATTCCTTGTCTCCACTGGACTCTGCACTGAGGCTGGTTAACCTCCCAAAAGCACTGCTGGCAAACCCATATTATTGGGTGTGGGACAGAGGTAACTACTTGAAATGAAGGGGCCAGTCTTACACAAGAGGTGAGGCTGGATGATTGCCTGTCAGACCTGGGGAACTTGTGAATTGCCAGAGCTCTCGTTTTGCCTGTGGCATTTCTGTAAACCTGCCACTGGTCCTGGTTCAGTGCTGGCATGTGTCCTGGAAGCACACCTTCTCCAAGCTGTTCATTGTTCCAGGTCTGCCAGAGACTGAATTTTCTAACCTGCCTCTGGCAAGAAAGTTTCAGCTTTCCTTGTATAACCTTGCAGAAGCAGGGAGCATTGCAACCAGAGGGGGCTGGGTACACCCTCAAACCACAGACCAGAGGCTGTGTGCTCCAGATCCAGAGAGGAGGGTGGACAGTCAAGGTGACCTCAGAGTCACAGAGCATACAGCCAACTCAGCAAATCAGCTCAGATGACACTCACTGCAGTGTGGCACAGATGAAGGAAGAAGTCCCAAGGTATGCAGATAATCTCAAGGATCCACTGGCAACAGTTGTACAGCAGATCACCTTGCAAAACTGAGCTCCCAGGGTAATGTAGTAAGGTGCTCCATAAGGCAAAAACTCTGGTTCCTGCTTGGGTATGAGGGGAATAAAAAAAAAAAAAAAAAAAAAAAAAAAAAGCAGACATAAGGCTGTGGGTCCATGAAGTTTCTGCATAAGCTGTACCCAAAAGAAAGAAACTTCAGCTGCTATGTAGCACCCCCCTAGTCTTTGATGACCCATATACTTGATGCAAGGGGACAGCATATACAGACCAGGCAGTGAAGACTTCCCACAAAAAGAAGCCATGCCACCTTGAAAACTTGCCGAGAGATGATGGGTTACACCTAAATCCCTGCAAAGTCTCTCAGGATGCAGGCACTGCTTTCAAGTTTCAAGCCTGATTAAAGAAGAGCTTAGAAAATGCAGCCAGCCAAGTGACTCTTATACTCAAGTGCATGAAGCTACAAAGAAGTGTATATAAATCTTCACTCACGAGCGCAGACTGTCAAGATTTCTTTCCAGTATTAAGAAGCACAAGCCAGTCTAGATAAGGATCTTGGAAAAGAAGAAAACAGCAGGTGAACCAATTTCCACTCTGGTGTCCCCTGCCTTTGAAAACCTCTCCCACATAACATTAATCCTGGCTTCCTCTTCCCACCTTTCCCATTGCCAGTTCCAGCTAGTTGTGATGTGTGTGTGTGCTGGCTGTGGTACTAACACACACACCCTGCATACACAGGTTGTCTGTACATTCCTGGACACAGGTGCCAGACCAGGGTCCAAACCAGCTGCACTCTCCATGTCTTTTCCATGGCATGGCACTGGACCAGGCCTGACTCTTCTGTCCACCTGCAGAACTTCACAAAACCTGTATAAAGGTTACAATCTTGGGAATTTCTGCTTTTCTCTCAAATTTGGTTGAAACTGTTCCACATGTTCAAAAGTTGGCAGAAGGGCCCCATGGTAAACAGCACGATTACATAAACTTTGTCACCTTAGGAAAACATCCAAAACCAGCCAAGAGCCTCGTACACTACATCCACAACCCTACAGGTATCTTACTGCAACAGGACAAGCCAAGAAGGTGCCCTTTGTGCATGAAGCACGGGCAGCTGTCTGCTACTGGTGCTTTGCTGCCTTTCCAGTTCACTTGCACATTGTAACATGGACAAAAAATAAACTGCTTATTAAGCAGCAACCCCAGGTTTGTCTGGTTTTGCTAATGGTGGGTGTCGATCCTCACTGAGATGATTCACAAATTGACACTATTTTCTGTTCTCCCCTTCTGTCTCCAGCCAGAGCTCTGATATCCCTGGCTCACAGCCAGGGTGCAGGGTGAGTGTCTCTCACTTGTTTATAGTAAGGCTGGGGGATGTTTAAATGAGGGTGGTGATGGGAATCTTGGAAACTTCACAGCACACGTAACTGCAGCTACAATCCTTCCTGCAGCTGACAAGTTCCACTCAGGCCAGAGTATAGAAATTTCTTTATCTAAAGACAAATCCATTGACCAGCTACTTCTGGAAATGAAGGCACTCTCAGGGATCATACTAGCTCCAAAGCAAATTTAAAAACCATAATCACTCATAGCCTCATCTTTAAAAGGCAGGGATCCAAAATCAAAAACTATGTGTGCAGCTGCATGCTTAGTCAACACATGCAGCTACCATGATTGCCTGCAAAAAGAAACACTTTGACAAGAGACGGAGAGTCCAGGCTGATCTCTGTGGCGAGAGCAGGTCCATGGTGAACTGTGTGTCCACATGGTGAACTGTGCAGCTTCAGCGGTGATGCTGTCAGAGCACAAACCCAGCTTCAAAATAAAAAATTCTCTAGTTATTAGTTTAGCAAGGAAGCCCTACAGATTATTACTAAAGCTAAAAGAATTTGTTTAGTTCCATGCTGTGTTTCACTGTGAATGTTTATTTTCTTTCAGCACTTCATTCAGCTTGGACAATGACAGCAAGCTAATTAGTTTCATATTTTTCCGTACTTTTAAGCCTTTCTCCTTGACAGGATTTCATGACTGCAATACCAAGACTGTAAGCATGATGAGCAAAGGCATGTTTGATTTTTTTAAAGAAGTCTAAAAATCTTCATTTGATCACTTATTTTTTTTATTATCAAGTGATTCCAATAGGTTTGCTACTAGCTAATGACTAGACCAGAGGGTCAAAACTGACCTGATCATGTTTCCTTACAAAAAAAAACCAAAAAGAACAACAAACAAAAAACCACCAAAACCAAAACCCTGAAGCCTAGCTTAGGAAACCGAAATGTAGATGCAGAAACTGCTTGCAAGCAGAAAAACTCTTGGAGTCAGAGGAAGCGGAATCAACTCTGATATGATAAATTATTATTTTTTAATGCCTAACAACTCGAAGGTCAGTGGTAGACTTGATGATTGGATGGGAACCAAATGCCAAGACCCAGCAATATCACATCTACCTATGTTTGCAGTTCAAGACAACAAACACATTCAGGGGTTCTGCAGGACTGTCTTCTAATGACCCTTTTAAAAAAAAATTATTTGGACTCCTCACAAGAGAGTCTGAGAAACCCCAAGTCAAACAACGCACTGGAGTGCCTGGAGCTCATTTTTGCAAGGGCAGTTATGCCTGAGAGTGCAGCTAAGCACTGGCTCAGTGCTGGACTGCTTTTTTTCTGAGAATGCAGCACTAAGCATAGGAACCATCATTGGCCACAAGTGCATCACACAGGACCATTTAAGAAGAGAAAGAACCTGAAAGACAGAAGGAGCTGGGCAGCAGCATGCTCTAACTCTGCATGTTTCCCACACTGACATCACCAGCACCACTGGCAAGAGCAGTGGCACAGCAGCCTGGGTGCTGATTGCCTCATTTAAAGGTCTTGGTTCACCTTACCAGGGACCTGTAACTGCTGGGGAACTCCTGGAGCAGAGCTGGGTTCCAGCCACCATATAGCACCCTCAAAGTACCAACATGGATCTGGTAATTCCACAGGACAATTCTCAGCTATTCCTCCCTGGACTCACACTAATAACTCCCTGTAAAAGCCAGTGTCCCACCTCCCATTCCCTCCCACAATTACCCTGCATTAATTTTATTTTCTTCTTTCTACTTCCTTCCCATATTCTGCCCCAGCTTCCATATCTCGTCTTCAGTAATTTCTACTGGTGGACAGTCCTGCTACCTATCAACACCAACCTTTTGAAAAGTAAAAACTCCATACAGCTATATCACAAGCAACCAGAGATCCTACATTGCATCCATGCAAAACTTAGGGAGCAGCAATTGCTGCTGTCATTACACACACCACGAGAGCTGATCCGTGCACTGGAAACAGCTGCCTATCTGCATATCAGCAGGCTCGGGGCTGTGCTGCAATTGTTGCACCGCATTGACTTGTGCCACTGCTCTGGCCAAATCACTCAGCTCAACAGATTAGCCACAACAGCCACAGAGCTGGCAAGTCTTACCAAGCGATGGCGCAGCGCCAGGGTGACAGGCTGCATGGGAGATGAAGCCAGGTAAATATGTAACAGCTGAGACTGGGGATAACTTGGAAAGAAAGTCTACCTCAGCACCACAGTGATGAGAAGCGGCTGAAGCTCTAGAAAAAACGGTCCTTCTGACATGCCTAAAACCCCCTAAATCTTCCTTCTGTGCTGAAGCCTAAAATAAAGAAGAAGAGGAAAGTGGGTTCCTTACAGCAGAAAGCAAGAGACAAAATTCCCCTCAGAAGAAGTGCAGTATTTTCCACACTGGTGACTGTCTTATCATGGAAAGACATCTGAGACACTTCATTAGTCACTGCCTGCAGTGTGCCTCCTTAAACATGTCCCCAAAGCAGTAGAGACCAAAAATAAAATGAGAAAAGAGGAATCTCTCTATCTCCTCAAAAATGTGGAATTAACTGAAGTGGCAGTTTATATACCATGCAAAGCATTTTCTTTGTCTATTTTACAATCGTTTCATCTGCTATTTTCATCTGCAAATAAATCCTTGAAAATGGGAGCCAAGTCCAGAACTGCACTACTAAAAAGGCCCAGAAGTAGTTTTCTTCAAACAGGTGTCTTCATTAGTAAGTCCAAATCCTGAAAATAACTTAAAAGCTGCCAGTTCTCACTGGAGCTTCTCTCACAAGTTTGGAGATGTGTTGGTAAAGAAGCACACATGCAGAAAGCTGTGTGTTGCATGTGAATACTCAAGGTCCTACCAACTGTGCCCCTAAAGGGGACTGCAAGTCTTCACTGGCAGGGTCAACAGAGACCACTGGGAGGAGCCAGAAGAATGGAGAAAGGAGGGATGGAAGAAGGTACTGCAGTGCCTAAAATTCTTCTTTGCAAATATGACTTGTATTTAATTAAAATGTTAAGAACCAATAAGGTACAGAACAGGTATTGCCCTTTCAAATCTCTCCTAGAACCTAGTCTGCACATACAGCATCAACCCATGCATGAGAGAAACAAAAATGCCAAGTGAAGTACGGAGAAAGGTTCAGTATATTTTCTGAGCTCTGACAAAGGGCAAAATCACTATGTGAGAGTCTTCTAAGCTCACTGGCATTCTGTGGTTCTTATCGGTCACACACTCATCACTTCAAAATCAAGGAAGAGAACTGGACCTGCCCTTCCAGCTCTGGCAAAAACTGCGTGTAAGAATCAGAATTGTTTATGCTGGAAAAGACCCTTAAGACCATCAAGTCCAACTATAAACCAAACACTGCCAAGTCCATCACTAAACCATGTCCCTAAAACCCATACCTACATGTCCTGTAAATACCTCCAGGAATGGTGACTAACATTTCCCTAAGCAGCCTGTTCCAATGCTTGACAACCTTTTTGGTGAAGAAATTTTCCCAATACCCAATCGAAATCTCCCATGGTGTAACTTGAGGTTGTTTCCTCTCGTCCTATCACCTGTTACCTGGGAGAGGAGACTGACCCCAGCTCACTATGATCTGCTTTCAGGTCATTGTAGAGAGCAAAAAGGTCTCCCTTGAACCTGCTTTTCTCCAGGCTAAACAACCCCAGCTCCTTCAGGTGCTCCTCTTAGGACTTGTGCTCCAGACCCTTCACCAGCTCCACTGCCCTTCTCTGGATACGTTGGAGCACCTCAATGTACTTCCTATTGTGAGGGGTCCAAATTTGACACATGACTCGAGGTGTGGCCTCACCAGTGCCAAGTACAGGGAGACAATCCCTGTCCTGGTCCTGCTGGTCACACTATTTCTGACATAAGCCAGGATGCCACTGGCCTTCTTGACCACCTGGGCACACGCTGGCTCACGTTCAGCTGCTGCTGACCAGCACTCCCAGGTCCTTTTCTGCCAAGCAGCTTTCCAGCCATTCTGCCCCCAGCCTCTAGCACTGCCTGGGGTTGTTGTGGCCCAAGTGCAGGACCTGGCATTTGACCTTGTCAAACCTTGTACCATTGGCCTCAGCCCATCAATCCAGCCGGTTCGGGTCCTCCTTGCAGCGCCTTCCTAACCTGCAGCAAATCAGCACTCTCCCCAACCTGGCGTCATCTGTAAACAGAGGGAAGGCGTCTCCAGAGCCAGTCAGGCTTATCAGAGCAGCCAGATGGTTTGGCAAGGGGAAAGCAAGGTTAATTCACCTGTCCTGGCAATGACGCCTGGCCAGCTCTTGCTCGGACATCCCTCCCTGTGACTGGCGGAGGGAGCGCTGAGCCAAGCCGGGCTGCAGCGCACCCTCAGGCCGTGTCCCGGCCGTGCCAGCAGCTGCGGTTCCGGGCCCGCCGCAGCAGCCCGGGCCAGGCCGCGCCGCCGCCGGCGCCCTCTGCCGGCCACGCCGCCACCGCCCGGGCCTCGGACCGCAGCGAGCGGGGTACAACAGGATGGCGGCCCGGGGCCCGGGCACCGCACAGCAGTGACATGCCAACGCCGCCGCCTCCAGCCAAGCTTCCCTGCCTCCTCTCACTTCTCCCTGGGCCGGCAGCACTCTGCAGACAAATTCCTTCTGCCTGGACTCTTCTTTCAGAAGAGCAGCAGGCCCAGTTGTATCAGAGCAAAGGGCTTTGTTCTCTCAGACGCTGCAGGTTCCCAGCTTTTGTCATCAAATCTTCGTTGAGGGTACTCATCACGCCCCAAATCAGCGTGATTTGCTAAACCACAAGGCCTGGAGTTCCCTTGAAGAGCAAACATTCTGCCATCGGACCAAGAGTGTTCACTTTTGTATGACAGCCTCCACCAGCACAAAGTCTAAACCTCAACTTAGACACCTACAATGCCCTCATTGCTATGCAGCCTCAAAACAGGATCCAAAGAGCTTCCAGAAAGAAAACGGGGAAACACACACGGCAAAGAGGGCAAGGGAAACAGTGATGAATCATTTTTGTGGTAAGCTAACACCCATTAATTGATCAGCTACAAATTTCTGGGGTGGTGGGAACCTGTACAGGTGCACAGCACTCCCCACAGCTGGCAAGTCACAGTCTCTGCAGGACAGCAAGCTGTGAGACACATTATCAGCCTCAACACAAAAAGATTTGCCGTTTTCTTCACAACCACAGAGCAGCCTGTAATTCCCAGATGCAGCTAATAGCAGTCAGTTATGACTAGTTGCGGTTTCAGGCTATGATAGATGCCATTCACTGGTAACCCTTCCCTCCCTCTCTCCATTAATAATCCTCCTCCTCCCTCCAGTTACCAGAAAATACAGCAGTGCTGCCTTCTGCCTGTCCCTCTCTCCTCCCTCCAGGCTACTCCTTTGGAGAATTGGCTCCACAGCTGGATTGTAAAATAATCCAGCTGTTCCTATGACAACATGCTGGCAATGGGCAGAGATGACGCCAGCACGCAGTGTTGGCCCATTCACTACCAACACCCAACTCTGTTTTGGTTTGGGAAGCATTTGTTTTTCTATGCGGGCAGCTTTGCCAAGTACATTTCTGAAGGCCGGAGGGGCAGGAGGAGCCACAATCCCATAAATGCCAAGAAAGTTGCTGGCTCTGTGCTTTACCCTTGTTTTGGTTTGGCTGGGTTTTTTTTGCCCCAGCTCCATCTGATGTGAGGATAAAAACCCCTCCAGCAGTCTTGCAGCTGCACACAATCTTTGCAAGACTTGATCCAGAGCCTGATTTGAAAGGCACAGTGCAAGACTTTGCGTGTCAGGCTTCCACAGGAAAAAAAAAGAAAAGCCTTGAGTAGAATCAATAGGGGCCACACAGTTTTTATTTTAATATCTTGCCTGTCAGCAGAAGGTTTGCGGGGTACAGGGAAGCAAAGGGAAAGCTTGTTCCGTGTAAAGAATTAGCCAAACACCTGGCTGGACTCACCCAGCCTCTCCAGCTCTGACAGGAGCTAGCTCATGTACCGAGGGATTTGGGCAGAGGCCATTAGCAGGAGCAGAAGGACTTTCCTGTCAGGCTCAGCAAACACAGGAGGCTCCTTAGGTACTGCAGGTATTAAACCTGCTCAGAAAAGCCAGCTCCTTCAGAGTTACTAGGGTAGTTCTGCATACATAGCTTGGCAACTCCAATGACAGTGTTCCCAAAGGGAAGGTCAGGAATATGCCTGACATTCCTCAGGAGAGGAAGACAAATTCTCAAGGACTATTACCCTCACAAGGTATCTCAGCACAACAAAATGCCCCTGCTCCTGGTATCAACAAAATAAGAGGCAGAATTTGTTACTGCCTGTACTTTTCACCATGCCTCCATTTTTATTCTGAAGAACTTGAGAACAGAGCAGAGTGTAAGACAGGTGAGGCTCTGTAGCTGAGTAAGTGCTCAGGTTATTCACTACTGCAAGTGTAACAGTCGCAACTTCTATTGCATGGCTGCAACTACTGCAGTGGTTGTCTGCCTGCAGTGACTGCAGCAGACCACACTGCTCTGCCATCAACATGCAGAAAGTCAGCAGGTAGTGGTGAAGAAAGATGGTCCTCAGCAAGAAAATAAAATAATGAAAGTGGTTATGTTGTTTTTGAAGAGACATCTCCATGGGCCTCTCTGGAGACAGAACACAAACCACCAATCAACCCAAACAAGTGCAACAAAGGCATTGTATCTCAAACTACTCAGGGTTAGTTCTCTGATCTGGCATGTTGAGCAACTGGACATAGCAGATTGTTAGGTACAAGGGAAGGCAAGATAACAGATTAGCTTAAACCTGTACATGTCTCCTAGATGAGAGCAAGAAAAGAAAAACAACTAGAATGACTATTTCAGGAACTGCCTTAGAAACTGAAGACCCAACAGCCTCCTGTGAACCCTTCAGCCTCAGCACCACCTGAACATCCAGCATAGTGATTACAGCAAGACACCCCTTTCCAGGATCTAGTCTCTGTCAACCATTCAGTTGACTGGCCCAAGACAGGCTTAACCCATAATCTCTCTAAATTTTTCCTGCAGAACACAAAGAGTCAAAACACAGTAAAATAAACAAAAGCAAGGCTCTTCTGACTAGCATAGCCTGTGGTAGTCCAAGCCCCTTGTGTGGTGTGCTTTAGTCTTCAGCACGTCTCACAAGTGCCAGATCCCAGCCCCACAGCCTCTGCCAGATCCCACTTTACAATCTCTCTGACTTTTTACTATTTCCTAGGGCAAAATCTGATAAGAGGCTGCCAGGCCCTTGGTTTGTATGATGTTTACAGGAAGAGACCACTCTATCCAAAGCTTCATTAGATAAACTAGACTCAATATCAGCACATGTACATATTTGAGAGGATTAAGAACAAGATTTCATCAAAAGGTATTTCAATTATCAGACTGCACAGCAGATACACAGCAAGGCAAATGACTCTGAGAGCAAGTCTGGCCATATATCAACAACCTGTCCGTCCTATGAAAAGTCTACCTGCCTACTTGGTCCTGCCCCAGGAAGCAGCCTTGTGAGGCTTGGCAGGTCGGTGAGAGGAAGGAGGGCAGCCTGAGAGCAGTGTCAGTGCAGATGGGATCAGGTGAGTGACTAGGAAAGAGGTTTTGTGGAGAGTACTAGAGGGTCCTGGCAAAGTAGACTGCTGCACTGGAGCATCAGCTCTTTGGTTCTGATTGAGCCAATGACTGACTTTAGTATCTAACTATATGCCACCTACCCCAACAACTAAGCTTAGAAACAAATTAGTGAGATAAGCACATATTTCCCCCATGTGGGTTGGAAACTGTCTGGATCAACCACACTCAAAGTCAGTCATCAGTACAAAGTCCAAGTGACAACCAGTGGACACTCTAGTGGCATCTCTTAAAGGTCAGTACACTATGATGTCCTTAGTAACACCCTGAATGGTGTAACAAAGCTTGCAAACAGCGAATTAATACACAACACCAAATCAGGAGTAGTGTCTGACATGCTTGGAGCGCAGTGCTACCACTTGGAGAAATCCAAATAAGCTGGAGGAATGGCTGATAACAGTTTTGTGGAAAAAATAATCAAATGCAAGTCCCTTGCCTGGGAGAGAATAACTCCATAAAACAGTACTGGGTGCCACCTGGCTGAGGAGCCGCTTCACTGAAAAAGTGTTTGGCATTTGCAAAAAGTTTGGGACAGCAACAAAATACTAACGCATTGTCCCCAAAAATGTCCCAAGTATGTCCCCAAGATCCTGATTGTTTCCCATAAGACTAATCAAACACTAGACCAAGTAGCCCAGAAACGTTGTAGAAACCCCATTCCCAGGGATATCCGAAATCGAAGTGGACAACACGGTGAGCAACACACTCTGGTTGGACCTGCTTTGAGCCGGTGGCTGGACTAAGGACCTCTGGGGTCACAGCACCCCGATTCAATACTCCTCAGCTGGGACTAGTCGCCTCTGCCTTTCTCCCCCAGTGCTCAGCTTCCCGGAGACCAGCAGGGAGCAGTGAAAGGCGAGGAATGAGGACTTACCCACCAGACGAGCAGCATTCCTGCAAGGCTGCAGACACTTGCCGGAACCGCCCAGCCCTGAAGTTGTGAATGCCCAGCCCGGGGAAGCGGGAAAGGGCCTCGGCCAGGCACCGGCCAAGGAAGGGCACGGTGGGGGGCGACCCCCGGGCACGGGACAGGGCCGGGAGCTGCCGTGGGGACGCCAGAGCGGAGCAGATAAGGGAGAGCGCGGGTAGCCACTCTCTCTGGGACCTGGCCAAGGGACGGAGAGGCCGGGGCGTTTCCTATAGCCGGAGGGTCGGGCGGAGGGGCTGCCCAGCTGGCTGCACCCACGGGTGCCAGCCCACGAGCCTGATCCCCAGAGCTCCCGAGATCTTCCCGATATTGCTGCTGTCGGCTCTGGACATTGCTTGTTGCTTCAAGGGTCTGGGGCTACAAGGTTCATATTGCCCAACTGTCCTCCTTGATCTTGAGATACAAACACACATGCTTAACAAAAAACGAAATTTCAATTCTTACATAACCACATGACTTCAGGCACTGGGATGATGATGAAATCCCAAGAAGCATCAAGACTCTTCCACTGACAACAGACCTGCCAAAACCCAGGAGACATGGGCCATTTTACTGGTCAGCTTTGCTACAGCTCAGGATAATGCCCACAACCATTGTGCAAATGAGCACCAAGGCCACAAAGACATTTGCATCTGCTGTCAGTTCTAGTATAAATTACTTTTTTTTTTTATGTAGCACGTTGATTTAAATTATAGAACTTTATTCATAAATGACATGTACAGAAAATCAGACACAGGACAAAAAAAACTTCCAGCAAATGGATGCCTTGTGACCCCAAAACTCTGGGTTTAGAGGTGGCTGAGCTTAGAAGAGCTGCCTCAGGGGTCTAATTGGGGTGGATGACTATGACTATGACTGGGGTGGTTGTAGGCATGCCCATCTTAGTCTCTCCACCCTGCTCTCCTGTCCTGGGCTAACACACCTGTTCCAGGGGAGGCAGAAGAATGGGAACATCAGTCCTTGTCACTGGGCATCAGGGAGCTTTGCAGAAGCCCCTTTCCTCAGTCACTTGGTTAGCTAATAGCTCTGGGCATGGGCAAGGGTACAGCACAGGCTGTCACCCAGGAGACCTAGCAACACACTGTAGACAGCAAAGATAGTATTTTAAATTGCTAGTTAGATCTCTCAGAGCGTGACATCCAGATCTTAGAGCTGCTCATACATATACACAGAGACATTTCATACATCTGGAGTAGTTGCTTGCCACAAACCCTGTGTGCTACCACTCAGCTGCTTCCACACACACCACCAAGGCATTTCTTGGCTCTCCGTGATGCAACAGAGACACAATGGCTGACCCAGCCATTCATACACTCAGTGCATCAACAAAAGTTGGAAGAGGTCTCTGAATGCCACCCTTCCCATCCCTGCTCGAAGCAGAGTCAGAGTGGGTGGCTCAGGGCCTCAGCCAGTCAAGTTTTGATTACCGCCAGGGCTGGAGGTTCTACAGCCTCTCCAGGCAACATGCTCCAGCGTCTGACCACTTTCAAGGTAAAACATAAGGATTTTAGTGAATGCTCTGAAGACTGAGCACTCCAAACTGAACTTAGACAAATCACTTAGGTCCTGGATATGCTGTTCCACGGGGGTTATACAATTCTGTCAGCTACAGGACAGAATGTCCTTCACTGGTTGTGAAGTAACTTTGGTCAGAAATTCAGGGCAGCCTAACTCTCCCACATAAATACATTTGTTGTGCCAGTGTAACTTCCTGAACCATTCAATTGAGAGGTCAGACAAGTAACTGTGTATAAGCCAGGAATAAAACAGAATTACACGAATGACAGCAGACAAGATAACAGGATCATATATGAAGATTGACTTAAGATCTTCTGAAACGGTAGCTTCGCTGAAATAATATTGGCCTTTGCAAGGGACACAATTTTCCAAAATCTGGAGAATGAGCTCCCTAAGGGCTAAGGTACCTTCAATACCTGCCTGTTCAGACTGCAAGCTATGCTGCTAACACCTGTAGCACAAACACACTGCAACACAAAATCCACTGGGGAAAGGGGAACAAACCACACATTTGCTTATTAGTCACTTTTGAGGTTAATGGGAAAGTGCTCAGATGCTGCTTTGAGTGGTTCATGGTAAGCTGCAAACTAGAACAGAACACTTCAATTATTAATGCCCAAAAGGAGCTCCAAGATCCTCAGATGGAAATAATGATATAATAAATACTTCATTCTCTTAAACACAGAAGATTATTTCAGTGCATAAGGTACCTTAAAAGGAAATACAAACCTTTGCTTAAGAGTCAGAGCTGGTCTTTACTACGTCCTGTGCCCAATCACCTGCAGGGCACAAGCTATCATGCAATATCCAGTAATTAAGCTATATTTATTACAAGATTGGAGGCTGTGAGGTCATTCTCTGTGCTACTACACGTGCCTCAAGTTAGCTATGATAATCATTCTCACACATACCCAACCAATGTTTAGGCCTTCAGCCACAGTTACTCTCTGATGATGCAACAGCAAGTGACAAAGTGGCACAGAGTGGAAAAAGATTGCTGACTTTGGTCATAAAGTGATTTGGAAAAAAGAGATTTTGCTCAGTTTGACTGCATGGAGTTACACTCTATTCCATATATCCAGCAAATGGAATAGCTTGGCACTATTACTGCAAAGACAGAAGTATCACCATTCCAGAACCATCTCATTGGTTCCAGAACCATCCTTACCTACTCTATAAGGAATAAGCAAATAAGTTGCATTTGTTTTGGCATGAAAAAGCTTGCACAGTAAAATCTTTCTCAAATTATAGGTTCTAAAAGATATGGAAAAAAAAAACCCCAATACCGAAGTGCTAAACCTTTCTTGGCAAATCTTGACTTATGTTAGTGACATATGACTATATGGCAGGTTTATGAAGAAGCCATGTTAATACTATTCTGGTGTAATGAGCAAGAGTCTTGCATTCCTGTAGTGCCTTTCTGCAATAAGGAATAAAACAACAACAAAAGGAATTTCATTAGGTCTTGACTAAATGTGTTGGGACTAAGATCCAGTGAAGGATTTGCCCTTGGAACTTAAAGGTATGTAGAAAATGGATAAAACTTTTCTCAAATAAATGTTCCCAATCAGGATCATCCTTTCTGAGGGATGAGGCATAGGTAGCTCATCTGACTATTTCGTGGTTGTTAAAATGTGGAAACCATCCTATCAGCTTGCCATGCCCCTTGACTTAGCTCCCAGACCTAAACAAAGACCTTGAAAATACACATCCAGGTAGAATAACATGTTTCCATGTCTGTTATTTCACCATGTTTCCCACCAATTATGGTTACATATCTGCCATTCAGTGAAAAACATCAGTTCATGTTTCCCTTAAACCCCACCCCATATTTAGGATAATTTGGAGATAATTTATCAAACACTGCAGTCATCGGGATTCCTTTTGGAGCACTGAACATGTTACACAACCCTTACTACAAGGTAAATCCTCTAACCTGCCAGAGCTTGTTTATAGCCTGACACAGGCAGCATCTACAATGCCAAGTGAAGCTGGGCCAGGAGCTGTTCTGTGGTGGAAGGGCTGGGCAGTCCCTCACCACATCCACACTACACAGCACCTGGCTGGTGGTCACCCCCAACTACACGTGGTCTTAAATAAATATTATTTCAGGAGTTTTATTTCAAACAGGCAGATTTTAATAAAGGAGAGCTTGTGCTGTAGCTCAGGGGGATGATTTACAACAGGAAGCTAAAGGACTTGTCATATGCCACAGCACAGAGGTGAGTTTGACACTATGAAACCTGCTGGGATGTAACTGGATCACCCAGAAAAGTGGAGGGGGTCCAATCTCACAGAGTCTTGCTCACTGCTCATTGGACACATGCTACCCCTTAAACTACACCCAACCCATCATCTTGGAGACTGCTGGTTGACACATGCCAAGACTGTTCCAGAAACCAGAATTATTACTGTATAGTAGAGCAGAGTGGAAAACAGGAAACAAATGCCTAAACTTGATTCCTACCCTCTTTGATTCAGCAGCACAGGCATAGCCAAGGGACCCAAGCTTGTGGCACCTGGAAATTGCTGACAAATAGCAGCAAAAAAACCACAGCCATGTTGGTGGGGGGGAGGGGGAGGGGGAGGGAAGAGAATGAAGAGGATGGGAGGATCCGAGAGGCCCATGAATAGTTAAAGCTTTGAAGAGCTGAATTCTTTGAAAGTCTTGGAGTGAAATCCTTATCTGTGCCGGAAACCCCATTCTTGGCTTTGTACTCAGTTCTTATGTAATGACAGCAAATTACTTTGTTTTATCTTCCCCGGTGTCCTCGAGGTTAGTGACACATCATCATTAGGTTACGTTGCTATTTTAATTCAACTGCCATACCACATGCTTAAATGCTGTAACAGAGCTTGTCCTTCTCTACAGTGTGCTACTGGAAACTGCTATTTTTTCTACAATTAGAATTCAAATGCTTCATAGCAGGAATTTCATCAATCTCATGCTGAAGCACTCAATATACTTCAAAGCAGTGTCAAAATAATGTTTTATTTAAAAACCCAAATACCCTCTCACTATCTGAATTCCATGAACCTTTCAGAATATATGCTTTAAGACTTACACTGCCACTGTATTTTATGGCCTTTGCAATACCATTACCTATCCAGGGGAAATATTTAATTTTGCAAACAAAACTAGATAAGTACTATATTATGACATGGTTTCTCTTCCCTTCTTCCCGAGCATGAGAAGATTCAAGATGGGCTATTTAAAAAGCACTCAGTCCTTACCAAGTGGAAGATGCGATGCAATCAGAATTAAAATTACTCCTTTAATGTTGCAGCTGGGTGTCCATAGCCAACAGACCAAGTTACAAAACATTTGTATAAAAACAGAGCTCAAATCTAATCAGTGAAGAGCTGAAAATCTGTTGTACAGACTAAAGCTGCCAGGGGTTGGCAGGGGACAGGACACCACAACGCAGAACAAGAGCTCCTTAATTGGAAATAATAAAGATATATTGTCCACATGCTAGTTACAGCCTTCTTTTGTTTTCCCATGATATCCTGTTGATATAATATCCAGGTCCCTTGTGAACATCCGCTGTTTCCAAATAAGAATGGGTGTTGTTGGTTTCACTTCAGCACCTCACTGGGTCACCAGCCTACCTCTGCCTGGAAATGCTGCCGGATGCAGCTCCAATGAACAACCTTATCAGCAAAAGATCTGAACAGATAAGGTGCACGGACATATGAGATCACATCTTCTGGTAACTTAAACAAATTTCAAACACCATTACAATATGGAAGCACAGGAAAGAGTGAAAGTTCAGCTAAATCCCTACAAGGCCACATAGAAGTAGTCATATTTGATTAAATCAAGCACAGCTTTTGCCCCTCTCTTATCAGCCACAGTCTTCTGACACTGCCTGGTAGCAAGCACCCGAAGAAAGTAGTAAGGACAAAGTCAGTGGTCAATGTGTAGTGTTGCCTCATCACAGAATTCCCTAAGGCCCCAGAAATTTCAAAATCAGGATTTGCACAGCCAAAGGGGATATTTGTGTATTTAATAGTCCTCACTAGCTTTTATTTATGATCACTTTCTGGACTTTTCATGTCAAAAAAAAAACCAAACAACAAAATCCTTGTAGTACCAAAATCAGGCAAAAAGGTTTTCTACAAGTACCCATAACATGGAATTAGCCACCTTGTCAAGTCTGGTTTTATTCATTCCACATTTCTGCAAGTTTTGCTTGTTGTACATCATTCTTACACTGAAAGAAACCTCCCCTGATTTGTGTCTGTGAAGCTGAAGAGTCCTAGTTAACTTACCTACTTCTGACCTAGAAACTGTCCCATACTTCCTAACATTTATCTACTTGTCTGAACCTCTTACAGTGCTCTATGTCCTTCTAAAGATCAGAACTGTACAAAACATTCAAAGCACTGGTACACCATGGATTAATCCTGTGCCATAATGACACTCTCTGCTTTTATTCTCTTGCTCTTATCTCCTAACACTTGATTTGCTCATTTACCAAGTCTTGAACTGAGGTTTTCAGAGAACTATTATGTCAAGATCTTGTTCCCAAGGGATAAATCAGCTTCTAGGCTGTTTCTGTATGATTGAGACAGATTGTTTATGTACCATTTAAAACACTTTAAATGTATCAAATTGTACCACCCACTCACTTTGTATTGTGACATTTTACTACCTTTGCTCTCAGTCCGCAGGCTCCAATTCAGATCCTTGTGGAACTTTCCATATTGACTCATTCTACTAAGAAATATTTTTCCTCTGTCTTACAGTCTTTACTGCAAGGTCATGTATCCACATGAAAACTTCTTTATTCTACAGTTTCTTCAGAAGATTTTGCTCATAGATTTTGTTGAATACTTTTTAGAAACCCAAGTAGAAAATATCAGAATGTCTCTTGTCCACATGCTTTGCTGACTCCTCACAGGACTCCCAGCAAGGCCAGGAGTTCTCATTAGAAAGGCTCTGCCAGCTCTCACGGTACCCCATTTTCTTCCCCCTGCACCCACTAGTTCACCTCTTTAAAATTTTCACTAACTTGGCTGGTACAGGCTCATTGTTCAGCAGCTCTGTAGAACTTTTCAGGCTGTTTTTTTGTTTGGTTTTTTGTTTCGTTTTGATTGGTTTGTTTGTTTTATTGGCATATTAACTATCTTCCCGTTCTCTGTTATCGAAGCCCTTCTAAATGCAATGTCACACAAAAGCCATTAGTAAATAGCTCAGCTATTTAAGTCTTGACTTCTCTTAGAACTCTTGGATGAATGTAATGCAGTCCAATTGTTCGATGCTTTTTATTTTAGCCATTTGTTTCACTACTTTTTCTACAGACCTTCAGCTTGAAACATATCTTCTGATAAATCTTTCACAAAATCAGGTATTAGTACAGTTCCTCTACAGTGAGCACAGAGCAAAACACTAATTTAATTTTTCTCTCCTCTGAATCTCTCTTTTTTTTTGACTTTTCACTGGCTCTGATAACATTTCTGGCCGCCTTCCTGTTCTGACAGAAAGCAGGAGACAGATTTTTGTAACAAAATAGTAACCAAAAGTAACAAAAAGACACATGGCACGAGAACTGGCGCAGTAAATCTTCAAGGATGGAGGTGCCTGGCACTCGGTACACTGCAGCCACGTTCACAGGGCAGCTATGGTGGGGGTGGGCTGTTTTGTTTTGCCACCATCACAGATCAGTTCTTCCAGCTCAGAGCTGACTGTGGAGATTTCCAGGTGGACGGGTGATGCCACGGAAGCCCAGTTAGGGACAGCGAGAGCTACAAACCGTTACGTGTGGGCTGGCCTGGGACTCAACGCCCCGCTGCGTGAAATCCCCGTTCCTTCTGCCGACCCCTCACCCCGCAAAGGCATCCAGAGCGCCAGAGGAGGCGCAATGGAGACCAGGCTGCCTGCGAGGAGACAGGTGGGGCAAGGCAGGGAGCGGTGTCCCGGCCGCGGGGAGGCTGCCAGCGGCCGGTGTCCGTCCCGGTGTCCGTCCCGGTGCCCGTCCCGGTGCCCGTCCCGGTGCCCGTCCCGGTGTCCGTCCCGGTGTCCGTCCCGCCCTGCCTTCCGGATCCTTCCCGCCGCACGGGAAGCGCGGCGCCGCCGCCTTGCCATATATGGGCACGGCCGGAAGCGCGCGCGTCACGCCGCTGGCTCGCGGCGGCCCCGCGGGGAGCGGGACGTCACGTCACGTCCCTGGCGCGCCCGCGCGCGGCGCCCCGGCAACCAAACAGTAAACACGGGCGCGCGCAGGCGCGGCGCGGCGGGGCGGGGCGCGCGGCGGGGCCCGGGCTGCGCTCTGCCCGCCGTGAGGGCCCCGCGGGGCCGCGCCGGGGCCAGCCCGACTCGGGAACCTCGCGCTGATCTCAGGTACCGGCAGCGGCCGCCCCGCCGCGGCCCGGGGGCTGGAGCGCCGCAGGCGGGGGGAACGGGCGGTGTGTGTGCACAGGAGCGTGTCGGGACTGTGGCTGCTGTCAGCGCCGAGAGCCGCAACACCCTCCTGTACCCGGGTACTGCTGTGCGGGGCAGCCCTCCTTTAATCTACCGTAAACGCGTTTGAGGATCTTCACGTTGTTTTACAGCTCTGCTTTCTGTAATTCCTGACAATAATTCCACTGTGCCTTGCATTGTGTTGCAGTTGCATTTCTAAGAATTAATTACACTACTGCCCTCAGAAGGATCAGGAGCGCAGGAGGCGTCAGAAATAAGACGAGCGCTCCCTACTTGTCTTATCTCGTTCCATTGTTGTGTTTCACAAAGCTTTACGCTGGTATCTATGTGATGTATCAGATACAACTTGTAATTGAAGCACGTGCTTATAACACATTGCAGGCAGAGATTGCTGCATTTTTCCTCAGCTGAAGATAGTGCCAAGATGCCCCCTCTTTTAAGTGCGACTTCACTACATAATTCTCAATGCTAGGAAGCAGATAAATCACGTTCATAACACAGCATAAATTTTATGTAGTGCATCCTGAATTCTGGGTTGTTTGTGGCTGAAGGCAAGGAGTAAGGCTGGAGCCTGGGATTAGACGTGTCTCATGTGGTGCTACCCCTGAATCTGACATCTTTGTGTAACAAATGCAAAACTGACACTTAGACTTAGCACTTGCTATCACTTCTGTTAAAAAGAGAAGCCTTGGTTAGGTTGCAGGACTGCTGTCTCTCTGAATTTAGCTGTAGATTTTGCTTTAGCCTGTTTGGTGATCATGAGAGATGATGGGGCCAGGATCACTCCACCTACTCTAAGGGAACTGTGTGATATTTTGGGGCTTGGTGGACCCCTGGTTCCTTTCTGCCTCTGCTGAATCTCTGGTGATTTCAGCAGCACCATAGGCTCCCAGAGACCTGAATTGTTAAGCTCTGAACTCAATGGTCTTTCAGCAAGACAGCACATTGTGATTCCAGATTTAGTGACTTCACAGGGTTACCTGTCACATAAGTCTGACTCTTGTAGCATCACCTCCTACCTACATGACTGCTTCATGGTTCAGCGCTACTGTGCATTTGCTGCACCTGGGTGTTGCCCGTGTAAACTCAAGTGGCAACGTGAAAGTAGCTGCTTCTCAGTAGTAAGTGGGATTAGTCTTCATCACTTGTCAGCTCTGCCTACAGATTAATGTTGAAAGATGGGAAACTGCACTTGTAATATTTGCTTTTACACAGGGCAGGCCTTGTTGAGCAAGTCATGGAGCTGCCATACTCACTGCTGAGGTGAGGTACATCCTGTGTGTGTTCTGATTAGGGAAGGGGTGGAAAAAAGTAGAGCCTGCTGCAGTGACCAGGAAATGTGGATTTACAGAAACCTGACCCTCAATGCCTGCCTACAAAGATTCCCTGAGCCCATGGTGTCAAGATGGCCTTTGGCTGGACACATGTGCCAGCACAGGTGACATCTTCACTTTCACCTTGAGAAAGGAGGTCTCAGATTGGAGTGACAGGGCTGGAGGCTGTCAGGGGGACCTCGCCACTCTCAGGCAATCCTTCCTGTGTAGCCATGAGGGAGGGAGCAGACCACTACTCTGCATGCGGGGATAATCTGGCCCAGCTGCTGTCCTGCCCAGCAGAGCACATTTCAGTGCACAAGTAGCAGGGGTGACAGAGGGTAGCAGCCGCTCTCAACGAATGCTGCAGGAGAGACCACATTTTCAGAGACCCCAAGGAGGCAGCACATTCCTAGAATGTGTGTGCCATTTGCTATAACTCATTCATTAAGGACACAGCTGGCTTTACTAGAAACTGAAGAGCCAGTGGTTTGCCTTATACCACTCAGCCCAAATTGAAGAGTGCACAAGCCTTTCTCCTCCCCTCATGTCCAAAGAGGATAGGCCAGAGGTTCCTAGAGGAACCAGACCACATCCAGGGGCGCCCAGAGAGAAGGAAATTGGGCTGTTGGGCACGTGGAAATGATCATGTGGGCCCCAGCCTAGAGGTGCCCTTTCACCACCTTCCCAGCAAGACCTCCAGCTGGTTGGTGAAAGGCCACAGCAGGTGACACACAGACAGAAGGGGACCAGACCTAGACAGATCAGCTGGGAAAGGCCATAGGGAGCAACCCTGCTGCCTACCAGGATGGGTGTAACCACAGCCAGCCCTGACTAGCGCCAGGACAAGGACAGGGCTGGCCTAAATTATATTCCCACCCTGATGCACCCTAAGCCTCAGGCAGATTGCAGTTGTCTGCAGTTTATAAAGCCCAGACAAAATTAGAGGCTAGGGAACCCCTTTGAGGTCGCAGAGAAACAAGTGCAAAAGGCACCACAAGGATAGCTCCAGCAGTCAACTTAAATGCTTTTATTGACAATGTCTCTGAACAATAATAAGCAAACAATGCTTAAGTTTCATCCAAATTCACTTTCCACATGTCAAAAAAGACCTCAAGGTAGAAAAAAATAAAATAAAAATATAAATATCTGAGAATCCATCTTAATAAATAAATTAAAAACACAATAAAAACGTTTTCATGGAAAACTTATGTCAGAACATTCAGACCACCTCAACAATGCATGATCAGTAAAGTTACAATGAACATCAATGTAGAACTACAGTACATGGATATAGCTATTTATCTACCTACTAGAAAATAAAATAGAGTCTCTTTCCCCCCACATAAGATGGGTCATTGCTAAGTCATCAGAACACGATATTGCCAGGAACACAGTAGTTATTGTTAATCAGCTGCACTAGATACGAGTTGGAGATACCCAGCACCAGGTTAAATTCCAATTATTCAAAACCAAGAGATTAATTAGTTAATGCTAGTGATACTAAGGAGGGGAGGGAGTCACCTACCCAGCCATGTGGGACATGCTACAGACTACCAGCTCTCATGGATGGGCCACTGGGGACAAGACAAACTCCATGCGATTTGCTACATCTCTGGAAGAGGTAAGAGACCTCGGTGCATGACGCTCTGCCAGGCCCCGGGGCGCCAGGCCAGACAGGGGGTGGCGGTGGCAGGGCCCTCCCCAAGCCTGGGGAGCCCCATGGGGCACAGCTGCAAGTCCGTGGGGGTGCATGGGCAGGGGAGGGGGCCCAGCAGGTCAGTCAGTGCTGGAGCCCTTCACAAGGCCAGGAGGGTGGGGGAGCTGAGGGAGTCAGACGAGGGCTCATTGCTGCTGCTGCCCTTCCGGTGCGCGGCAGCGCAGCTGGGAAAGGCTTCTGCCTCGGGGTAGGTGAAGACGAAGGTGGAGGTGTAGGTGCTGGGGCACGGGGTGCAGGTCACCACAGGGGTGCAGAGGGGCTCCAGCTCACCGCTGGTCCCGGCAGTCAGCGACTCCCAGTCCGACGGGTAGAAGGAGGAGGCCCCAGGCAGGTCCATGTCGGGCACAGAGCGGGAGGCCTCCCGCGGCCCCGTGGAGAAGAGCAGCTCGTCGAAGGGCTCAGCCTTGAGCTCCAGCCCGCCGCTGCTGGTCTCCTTGGGCGGCACGGCCGGCGGCGCTTCAGGCATCAGCGGCAGAGCAAAGGCAGCCTCCTCGGTCATGGGGGGGCTGGGGGTGCCCAGGTCCAGCGCGGAGGCAGCACTGGCAGCTGCCAGCTCCTCGGAGAAGCACAACTCCTCGGGCATCTTGCAGGCGGGCCGGTGGGCCGCCAGGATAAACTCCAGCTTCTCCTTCTCCTTCAGCAGGTTAGCAATCTCCGCCTGCAGCGCGGACTTCTCCTCCTCCAGCTGGTCGGTCTCCTGCAGAGAGAGAGAGCAGGCTGTCAGCCAAGGCCGGCATCACTCCCAGCTGGAGTCCCCTTCCTCCTGTCATCCCCGCCCCGGGTACTCCCTCTTCCCCCGCCACCTCCCGGGCAGGACTTACCGCCTGCAGGGTGTCGGTGAGCTCCCGCCGTCGGTTGCGGCACTTGGCCGCTGCCATCTTGTTCCGTTCCCGGCGGATCCTTCTCTTTTCCTCCTCCTCTGGGGACAGCTGAGGGCAGAGAGAGGCCGTTCAGTCCCGCTGCCAGCCCGGTGCCCTCCAGCCAAGGGCAGGCCCACCGCCGGCGCGTCCCCCCAGTCCCCACAGCAGCTCCAATCCGCACTCACCTGTTCGACTTTGCCCCGGCGGCCGATGCTCTGCCCGCGGCCACCCGGCGCCTTCAGCACTGCGGGGCGGGAGTAGGTGGTGGGGGCGGGCGCCGAGACGCCGTAGGGGTGCCCGCGGCTCTGGGAGGGGGCCACCGAAGAGATGAGAGTGGGCTGCACCAGCCACTGCAGGTCGGGGCTGGTGGAGATGGCCGTCACCGTAGGCACGAAGCTGGCGCTGGAGGCGGCCAGGTCGGTGCAGAAGTCCTGTAGGTCAGAGGAAGGGGGGCTGCCGTCAGCGGAGCGCCCGGGCCGCTCCCCGCCGTCCCCGGGGCCGCGGCGCCGCGCTGCCAGCGCCGGCTCCACACGAGAGCGGCCTGTTATAAATATCTCTGACGTCCGCGCTGACGCAGACGCTGCTCCGGAGTCTCCTCAATGAACTCGCGTTTTATCAATGAAGCCGCTTTACACACCCGCCGCAGAGCGCGGCCCGGGCTACGGCACCCCCCGACCGCCCTGCCTCGGCACGGGCCGCTCCCCATGCCAGTCCCCGGCCTGACCTCCTCCGCGGACACGGCCAGTCCCGCGCCACCCGCTCCCGTCCCGTCCCTTCCTGAATGCTCCTGCCCCGGCCAAGAGCGCAGTGGGCACGCTCGGCGACTCACCTGCGGGTTCACAGGCGAGCCCATACTCGAGAATGAGTCCGCCGGGGAGGGGTAATAGGTGAGGCTGTCCCCGGCCGGGGAAGCGCTGCTGCAGCGGGAGGACGGTGCCTCGTACTCTCCGGCGAAGCCCTGGTACATCATGTCGGCTCGGTACGCGCAAGCCGGAGGTGAGGGATGATGCGACGGCGGCGAAGCGTCCTTGGGGATGAAGCGAGGAGGGGCTGGCTGCGTGCGTCCCTGTGCCCGGTCCGCGCCGCGCGTCTCTCCGCTCCACCGCCGGGGCTGCCTGAGCTGCTGGAGTATCGCGCCGTGTCTCCCTTTTATACCCTCCCGCCGACGTCACCGGGGACGCGCCACCCGCGCCCACGGGGGGGGACCGGCGCTCCGCGCCCGCCCCGCGCCTCCCCGGAGCCGCCCCGCGCGCTCTCTGCCACCGCCCCCTCCGGAACAAACCTACGGCATGGGGCGGGGGCCGCCCGCAGGGGCAGAGGGGGCCCCAGGGCAGAGCAGGAGGGAGCGGCCATGGAGCTTCCCCCCCTCAAGGAGTGGTACGGCCGGGCTCGGGAACCCACTGACGCAGATATCCTTATATGGGATACATCCTGTGCGAGGGGGCGTGACTGACGGGAAGCGCTCCAGGCTGCAGCCAAGTGCGGCGGGCGGGCGGCGCGCGGGACGGGACGGGACGCGGCGGCCCCTCCCCCCCTCGCCTGGCGAGACCCTGCGAGGGCTCTGGGGCACCGGCGCTGCCTTTGGGGGCTGCCGTCTCGCCGCAGGTGACCCCCTCCCCTCAGAGGGGCCCTGCACAGCCTTGCCGCGGAGCTAGGTGCTCCAAGGAAGGCGGCGAAGAAGGGGTCTGGGTGACCAGGGCTGCGCTTTGCGCTGCAAGTCGAGCCCCATCGCCAGCGCTGAGCGGGGTCTGCCCGTAGCTGGGCACAGGTACTCGGCGGACCCCACGCACGGAAAGCTCAACTTACACCCCTCCCTGCAGCGAGGGGCGCGTTACACTCATGTGTCACTACTGACTTGTCTATTATCTATGTTGTAATTGTCGAGAGTGAGGGTAAAGACACAGGGCGGTGGGAAGCCCCGCAGGGAAGCCTGAGGGGCCGCAACCCTCCGGGAAAGTTGATAGAGCTTGGGAGCAGTGCTCGGGGGGAGGGGGGCTGGGATAGCCGCCAAGAGCATGGGCAGGAGGCCACCGGGAAACCACCGACGAGGAGAGAGAGGGGCGAGGCTCGTCCTTTCCTCCAGTTTGGGTTTTGTTTTGATCCTTGTTGCAGCGAAGCCCGGAGACACCCACCCACGACGGGGATGTCAGGCAGCCCTGGCTCAGGTCAGGCTAAGGTGGGAGCCAGACCGCAGACTCGCCTTGCACGGGAGCCAAGAGATCGCGGCTATAGATAGTAACAGGGAAGCTGCAGCAGGGAGCGTGTTTACAGCAACAAACAGAGCCTGCAGCGCAGTCTCCAGGCAGGAGCGTCACCCAGCCAGGCTGGGATCCTGCTGGCAGCCTCTCCCTCTGTTTGAGCTCATGGCTAAATGCAGCGCTTGATGCTGCTGCTGTTGCTGTTGCTGCGCGAGCAACCTCCGTTCTTAGAGATCTGGGCCACGGGGGCGGGAGAACTGGGCCAGCTGCTATTTCTGAACTGCCCGTCAGAGCAGAGGGGACAGCCAAGGACTGCCGCGGCTCACGGCCCATACCGCTCCCTGGGAAAGGACCTGTGGGGGCCCGTGCTGCTCTCATCAGCTCAGTGCTGGCCTGTGGGCTAGTCCATCTCGGGGCGGGCATCAGTCACCCCAGGTTCCTGTGCTGCCAGGAGTTCTTTGCCCCGGCCAGCATTCCCCTCATGCTAGCTACTGAAAGAGTGGGACAAGCACAGTCTCTTTGGCAGCCTCAGGCTGCAGGCGAGGAGGCCCTCAGCACTGCCCAGAGGAGGGATGTGCCAGCAAATTAGCAAAGCCACGACCCTGCCATCCCTGCCAGCCTCCATCCTCTGCAGTCATCATCCCCATCAGGGCCTAGGTTGACACATCTGTGCCCAGCCTCTGACACAGCTTCCAGTCTCAGACATTTGCCAGGCACATTTCAGAAAAACGTTGTTTAGCCCTGTTGTCTAGAAACTGCCCCAGGGTTCTTCTAGCCAAACTACCTTCTCCAAAAGAAGTGTCTGGAAATCAGGGGGGAATCCACTTCACCAAAGCCCACAATATTTTTGTGGTGCCCATGCAAACCATCTGTTGCCATTGCCACTGGTGACCAAGCATGATCTGTTTGTACCAATCGGAAAGTGCACGGATGCCGCACATTTCTAACACGTGGAGGCAATGAAACAGAGAAAGTGAAAACACATGACGTGGGCTTGTTATTTGCTCCAAACACAGGGTGCACACATTTTACCACAGTATGTGTGAGAACAAAAAAAGGAAGCAGGCAGTACCGCAGGGACAAAACAGAGTCAGAGCATGAACCCTCCTGCCTGGGTGAGAGGATTGCCCTCACCAGCATGCCAGGCTGATGGACGTTCCTCACCTCCCTTGCCAGCTGGGAACAGGAAGAGGCATTAGACCCTCACAAATCAATGCAATCTGTGGAGCAGACCATGAGTTCAGCAAACACTACAACACTATTAAACCTGTACAACTGGGGCCAGCAGGGTTTTGCCAGGCTCTGGTGGTGCTTGGCTGGGCCTCATCTGCAGGGACACACCCCTCTAGGGACTATTCCCTTGCTTCAGACAAGCCCACTGCACCTCTGGATCCCGTGCTGGTGAGGAGGGGGTGGCTGCTGACTTTCACCAGCAGGGAGATGCCTCTTCCCAGATGCCTGGCCAGACAGAAGAGGCCATTCCCAATGCACTTCTTGAGCATCACAACGGTGCTGGCAGGGTAGAAGGACTGCATCCATCCAATGAGAATTTTGTCCTGCATACCAACAGAACCCCTCCACCATCCTGGCCTCCCCTTTTCCTCCTCTGGAGCAGGGAGATGGGAAAGCTTGCAGCTCTGAGGCTTACAAGAGAAGAGTGAGCTCCTAAGCCTCAGAGTGCAGCACTGGAACCTGGCCCTACTTTCACACCCCTCCTTCACCTGAGCTTGCAGCTCAGGCTGGCCTTGGAAAACTACAGCAGAAAAGCACCTGTGGGTGCAATGTGGGCCAGTGCAACTGCACAACCAAAACCCACTTCAGCGGCAAGAGATGACTGTGCCTAAAGTTGGCCATGCACCAGGGGAAAGTTCATGCCAGCAACATGGCCCTTGGGTAGTCTCATGACTGTCTCGACCCACTCTCTGTCAGCAGCACTCACTGTAGCATGGTTCCATGCTCTCTCAAGACACACAACATGATGGACATCTGCCTCCAGCTAACCAGGGACTGTTGGGATCATTGGGAAGGAGACCAAACAGCCAGAGTTCAGCAGCAGAGCTGGCATACAGGAGGCACTGCTGTGGACACAAAGAAATAGCTCCCCTGCACTGAGAAGTCATCATTGCCTGGCCAAGCATCCTGCCCATACTATCAGAGGATCCGCACAATAACCTGAGCACCACAGACTTCATGGGCAGGATCCAGGGGCATTAGTGAAATTCTCCCTGCATATACCTGCACACCCACTGCTCCTGGTGTCCCCCATTGCACTCACTCCCAGCATTGCACAAGTGATCCTGTCCCTCCTCTTGGTCCCAGAGAGGCTTGTAAAGCCAGACAGAGGCTGCAGGGCTCAGAAGAAAAGAGGATGGAAAAGCAGAAAAGGGGGTTGAAAAAACAGTGGTGGGAGCCTGCCCCCCCTGTTGATATGGCTGGGGAGCAAAGGGTGGAGGAAGTGCTCATAGTATGTTATCCCAGTGACCTGAACTCCCCCCAAGACACATTGCAGCTGTCACCATCCCACCTAGCCTGGGAGCCTCCAGAAGGGCAGGGTTCCCACCACTGCTGGTCTTAAAGGTACAGTGCATACCCGAAGCAATGTATAAATAGTAATTAATAATCACAGCAGCTGGGTGTGTGACAGGGACATCCTAAAGAATAAACACCACGAGCAGAGACATCCCGGCATCTTGTGGTTGCACATCATGTGCCATGGGCCGCCAATTACTGGGGATGATGCTGTCAAGCATCGTCCCACTTATTCTCACCACTTTTTGCCTGCACCATGCTGGATACTAACTCACCATGATTTACCAAAATATGGATATGATCTAGTATCAATATCCAACTGAGGCGGAGAAAGACTCTTTAACTGTTTTAGGATTACAGAATGGTAAGTTTATTAGCAGCACTGGGTCACCCCTTAATACGCATGGCCCTGAATACAGGTGAACACAGGCTTTTTATTTACAGAAATATTGAATACAAATACATATTCATAATCCAGTTTCCACCCACTTTCTACTTCTTATGCTAATTAGGATAAAAGCAATTAAGCATGCATAGTTTGTTCCTTGAAACGGATTGGTGGTCCTTTTATGTGTAGAGGTGACAAAAGGGAAGAAGGGATATGGCTCTTCCTTGTTCTGACCTTTCTACTTTCAAATGGATCAAATGGGTCCTTGGCTGGGCTCCTAGTTTCATGTCTTCAATGGGTTTCTGATTTGCAATTGTCTTATGTTCTTGAAGTTCCTTACCATATTCTTTGTTTCTCGTTATAAGCCCAGCTGAACAAGCATAAAATTGACAGGCAATTAATTATTAGCCAATGATTAGCCTCAAATTTTAGCAAGGCCTCTCTACCTTTAATTTTAGCAATGCCCATCTATTTATTTTAATTAGCTTCAGCAAAGCTTATTTCTAATTAAGGCCTTAGTTTCTCTAAAATCTTGAATTCTTCAAAGTTTATGTCTCAACCAGGCACAGCTGGACCTTGCTGCACACACTGAGGAACCCATACACTGCTCACATCCAGCAGGTGTGAAAGAGCTTTGCCCATCAAAGCACTTCCTCCACACCTTGTTGCCCCAAGGCCAGGCTGGCAGCCATCACCCCACAAGCCAGGGTTCATAACCTGAAGTAATTTAAGCACAAAGTTTTCCAGATAAAACCCCAAATCTCCTGCTGCTGCCACCAGTGTGCTGCGTGTGCCATGGCAGTGTGACAAAGCTGGAACACCATGGCCAAGCTGGCCTCTTATCTCCCTGTCAGCTCCAGCTCCATAGGCCCATCCCAGGGTGTTGTGCATGCTCACAGCGGTAGTCCCAGGGAGGAGAGGGAGAGGGAGGGAGAGGAGAACGTGCTCGGTGAAAGGCAGCATGTTCAAACTCAGTGATAGGCAGGATGATGCAGAACTTTTCTGATTATCAGACAAGATCCAAGCAAGGGGAGCACAGCTATCGTTTATTTCCTTGATGGAGCCCCACGAGATGCCTGCAATAAAAAGCCACATAATCAAGAGAAAGCTTAGGCTTCCTGTTGTGTCCAAGAGCTTTTTGGAGGTGGGAGCGGGATGGTTGCATTGCACAAGCTGCCTCTTTCCTGTGTGGCTGTGCAGTGATACTGATGCTTGTGCTGGGGGCTGGGTAAAGGTGTCCTGCTCTTCTATTGGTGCAGTGACTCTTGAGTAAAATGGGTCAAAGGTAGGAAAGGAGGAAGTGCTAAGAAGAAGGAGGAAAATGCCACTGTGCTTAGCTAAGGAGATTTTGTTACAGATGGAGAACAAAGCTGAAGTAAAAGGACAGGATGTTGAAGATTGTTTAGCATGGGGCAGAAAGAAACCTAATTGTTGTGACTCGGGAGTGCTCTGGGGAAAGAAAGGCTTAAGGGGTTTCAGGACAAACAAAGGATCGAAAAGGATAGTTTGGGAGATAAAAGGACACTCTCAGTCTTTGTAACTGCCTGAAGAAACAACCCTGCTTTACTGGAGATAGTCCCCAGGTCACCTTTCTCCTGTGCTATTCAGCGTCAGACATCAGCATGCCAGGTGGGCTGGCTGCCCTGGAGGACAGTCATGAACACAAGTGAGGTCTCCCTTTTTTAGTCCTTGACTCTTGTAGTGATGGGGCTGTCACAGGGCCTCACAGAGACTCAGCCTGCCCTGGCCCACGGGCAAGTCACATTCAGCTGCTGCTGCTGAAGGGAAATGGCAAGACTTGAAAGCAAAGTGTTTGTACCCATCTCCAACTGAGCCATGCCCCTGGCTGGACAGCCAGGCTGCACTCAAGGCAGAGACAAAGGGAGCAGTCAGCTCAGTGCAAAGATGCTGCCACTGCAGGAATAGAGACCCCAGTAACAGAGAACAAGAATAAATAATAAAGCATGGCTAAGTGGTGAGTTTGCCTTCTCTGCCCTAGCAACAAACATTGGGAATACCCCAGGAAGCTGAGGTTCCTTAGATGGTATTTTAAAAATGTAACAAATACAAAATTCAATATTATTAAATTGTCTGGGGTTAACAATGCCATAAATATGTAAACAGTGCGGAGTACTGCCAGCCCAGCCTCAAGGCTTTGATCCTCCCCATGCATCCAGATCTGCCAAGCAATTTGGTTTGGCAGGGGGTAGCTGCTGGAAGAGGAAACATCTTTTGTGTTAACTCATTCCTAAGTATCTGTGCAACCAGAGTTAAGCATATGCCTGTGCAGAGAGACCTGAGGATAGGACATTTACAGATCATCTGTAAATGTGAGTGCTCTGCTCAACTTCTGCAAAGTGAACAGGGTCTGGAGAAGAGTCCCACTTGCTCACTGCTAGTCCTACAGCTCACAGCTCGTCCCAAATGGAGAAAAGCTCTTGCCGTCATCCAGGCCCATACCAGCCTCTGAAGAGATCATCCATATTTTCTTGTCAAGGTCTTATTTTAAACATGTAGACAATAAACACATCAGAGAGTCTAGGCCTGAAAACTCAAGAGGTACAGCAGACCAGTTTGGGACTGTTTGACTTGGTGATTGCGCATGAAGGATGTGTCTTCTGCACTTTCCTCCCAGGAGTCTGACTGCTAGGGGCACAACTGCCAAGCCAGTGGGGTCAGGTTAACTTGCTTTGTCACTGTTTGCTTTAGGATTGCAATAGAGCTCAGAGGCTGCAAAACTGGCACCTCTACCCATGTGAGACACCACTTGATGGTGCTGGCCTCTCTGGGCACCGAGTGTCAATGTGGATGTGAGGAGGCACCAGCTGGGAAAGAAAGGTGCCCTGTGCTTCAGCACACAGCCCCAGTAAGGTAGCCTAGAGGGGTCCCCATCCCCGGTTCCTCTAAACAGGGGGTCCCTCCTGCCTTCTCCAGGCAAACCCACCATCTCCCAGGGTGCTGGACACAGCCTGGAAAGAATGGCCTGTTGCTGGTGAGGAGCTGGAGTATGGAGCTGTGAGTTTGGGTTCATGCTACTGAAATGGGGCACCACGCACTTGGCCCCACCCAGAACACACCACCCTCTCAGGGCCCACTGTCCCTCTCCTGCCGTGTGGCACAGCTGTGCAGGACCCCTCCAGGTCGCCGGGCACACTTAGACTGGACACTGGATTTTTGGGGTGCTTGCTGATGCCAACATCCCAGCCAGGCTTCCAGATCTCCCCGCCCTGACCGCCTGCAGTGGCAGGTAGCGTGTGTGGGATTGTATCAGTAAGCACATAGGGCAGTGGACACATTCAATATGTTTCCACCTTACCCCCAGACCAGCGCAGAATCCAGATAAAACAGCAGAATATTGTAAAAAGCTGTGCTGACAACCGGCAACCCCAGAGAGACACAAACCACTTCGATGTGCTGGGGTCCGGCATTGGCCAGCGGGTGGTGAACATTTGTATTGTGCATCGTTTGGTTTTATCTCCTTTCCCTTTTATTGACATTATTATTACTATTATTTGCCATTATAATTAAATTTAACTTTGTTTTCAATTATTATACTGTTCTTATCTCAACACACAAGTTTCACCTCCTCCCCGAGTTTTACCTCCTCCCCATTTCACCGGGGCGGCGGGGGGAGAGGGCGGTTGAGCGAGAGGCTGCGTGCTGCTTCATTTCCAGCTGGGCCTAAGCCCCGACATTCTTGTTTGTGGCCGCCCGGCCCCTCAGCCTCGGGCCCCTCGCAGCCGCGCCCGCAGGCGCGGACCCCGCGCGCGCCGCACCGAGCGCGGCCCGCGGAGGGGGCGGTCACAGCACGCGCGGGCCCCGCCCCGCGGCCCCCCCGGCCAATCGCGGCGCTGTTGCCGGGGCCGGGCCGGGCGCCTGACGTTGCCCAGGAGACGGCGGGACGTTGACAACACACAGGCCCGTGACGTCGGCGCGTGGTTCCCGTGGAAACGGGATGGCGACGTCATCGCCTCCCCCTCCCACCCCCCCGCCGGAGCGCGCGTCAGCCGCGCGGGAGGGGCGGGTCCCTGCCGCCACGGCGGCGGGCGGGGCGCGGTCGCCACGGCAGCGGGAGCGGCTGTTGTTTGTTTGGGAGGCGGCAGCCGAGGGCGGGCGGGGCCTGCGGTGGCCCCGACCCCCCCGCCGGCGTCCTGCCCACGCGGCTGGCGGCGGGGCACCTTGGCCTGGCCGGGCCCAGGCAGCCGCTCAGCCCAGGATCCCCGCGGGCAGGAGGACAGCGGTGTGGGGGCTGTGGGTCAGCAGAGTCCCTCCAGCCGGCAGCCCCACGGGCGGCTTGTGGCTGCTGGGCGCCCCTCCGCCGTGCACCGGGAGGGCGCGGGCTGGTAACCCGAGCAGGGAGATGGGCTCAGGGTTAAAAATAATGCCGCTGAGAAGGAGGGTTTATTTTTAACTGGGATCAGTGGTGCAGGCCTCTGCACTGAGGAGCCTGGCCAGCAGTGTAAACAGTCCAGCTGCAGGAACAGCCGGGAGGGAGGGAGGGAGGGAGGGAGGGAGGGAGGGAGGGAGGGAGGGAGGGAGGGATGGATGGATGGATGGATGGATGGATGGATGGATGGACGGGCCACATAGTCTGAGAGAAGTGCACATGGGCTCTTGCCCTGCTGCAGGTACTGGCTGAGCACGCCCAGCACATGTGCCACAGGTCTGCTGTTTCCGTCATCCAAGTTGCTGAGTGGAGTGTGGATGTAAAGTGCATGTCCAGCAAACCTGAGAAATCCAGCTTTGAAACAAGTGGAAAGAAACTAAGAAGTGAAACACAGATGTTGCAGTGTTTTCTGGTCCATCTCTTGGAAGAGTGGCCTGATCTCCCAGCATCATCCTCTGAAGAGCCTGCTCTGCTGAAATTGTCCAGCAGACCACACAGTGCTATCCATGCTCCTGTCACCAGCAGCGGGGGTGCCCAGCAGAGGCCAGACAGACCAAATGCTCCTCCCGGAGCATTCCGGGGCAGCAGGGGTTGCTCCAAAGAGCCCTGCTCCTGGTGCAGTTTCCTCCCCGGCAGCCGGCCTTTGGGTGTTCCTTCGGGAGGCTTTCTCTCTGACATCAGTTTCCTCCCTTACAATGTGTGGCGGCCAGAGCTCTTCTAGGTGAAACACCGGACGAGGAGAACGGCTGGCAGAGGGACTCACCCATCGTCATCCCCGGTTTCCCCTTGCCAGGGCCGGCTGGGTGCCTCCCTGAAATCCCAAAAGCTGTCTTTGCACTGGGGGTTGCGCAGGAGCTGCTGGCAGACGGGAGAGGAGGGAACCTCGGGGCCGCCCCGGCCTCGGCCGCTGAGCCCGGTGCCTGCGGGGTGGGAACTCCCAGCGACTGTTCCCGCCGCCATCTGCTGAGGCCAGCAAACTGGAAACCAGCTGCTTGCCCAACCCTCGCCAGCAGCCAGGCTGTTGTCATTGCTGTTTGCTTTACATCAGCTCTGTTTAGTTTGGCAGGCTGAGGGCAGCAGGTTCAATCCGGGCGATTTTACGAGGGCTAGTTCCTGTCCCACACCCCTCGGTGGGGAACACGGCGTACGCTGAGGATACCCTCGCCCTGCAGCCCCAGGGCAGGAAAGGGTGCGGCTGAAATTAGTGTTTGCTTCTCAAGGGCAAGCCTGAAGTGCCGGTGTTTGGAAAGGTAATCAGCGGGCGTGAGAAAAGGCTTTCCGCACGGTCACGGCAGCTCCCCGCATTCCGCGGGTACCCGGTCACCTGCTCCCGGAGACCGCTGGCCGTGTGGGAAAGTGTGGGTAGGTGGTCAAAGGCACGAACCGCGCCTGGGGTTTGGGGCTGCAATGCAGAGTCACCTGCCAGGGATGGAGGGATGTCCCACCAGGACATGTACCCTCCCACAGCCTTTGCCCCGGGCAGTGCCTGCTACTGACACCCACACAGGGGGGATGCTCCTGATGCATCCAGGCAGCTGGTGCCCATGGTATGAGGGCTTCTCCTCCATGTTTCATGTTTACATGAAAGGAAAAATGCCACTAATTACTCCAATTATTCTTGCTGCTTCCCTCATCCCAAAACAGGCTGTCAGCCCTCTGGCCCCATCCCATCCCAGGGCACAGGCAAGAGTACTGCTAGCACAGGGGCTCACAGCTCCTGAGCTGCAGGGAGCAACAGTGAACAATTAACCCAGTGTCCTCATTTGCTCATGCCTCATCTCAGTCAACTGGATATTTTCAGTGCCATATCCTGCCAGCCAGGGCTGCCACTGAGTTGCCACCCTGTCTACTACAGGACCTCACCTGCAGGAAGGGAGGGAACAGTGGGGCAGAGGACAGGGAAGGACCAGCTGAGCAGAGGACAGAGTTCAACACCCAGAAGTGCATCTGCCCAACCCTGCTCCTCCTGCTCCATCCCAAATCTGTCCTGCCCTGTGTCACACAGGCCCTGCTGAGTGATGCTGTTGGACAAGAGCAAGCAGCTGAACAGCTGAGATGGGAGGGGGGTGGCAAGGTAGCCCTGTGGTGCTCCTAGTCCCCTCCTGCTCGAGTCACATATTTCATTTATTTGCACTAGACATAGGAACATGTAGACATGTGATAAGCCGGTTCAGAGAGCTGACCTGGATGGAAACAGAACACTTTATTTCAGCAGGTTGAAGGTCAGCTGAGGCAGCTTGCTGCTCAGGCTTGCCATGGGCTGAACTGCCGGGGTACCCTCCCCACTGGGGGACCCCATTCCCACTGCTTGCCAGGTCCAGTTCTCAGCTGTGGGGTGGGGAGTTGCCCTCTTGTGCTATCCTAAGAGAAAACCCTTTTCTGTCTTTTGTCAATCTGTCCTCTGCCATTTTATCATGGTGAAGTGGTTGAGAACAGAGTCAGGAGTCAGCCAGTGAGTGGAGAAGGCTAGGTCCCATGCCAGGAGGAATGGGAAAAGCCAGCCTACGGCAGCTCAGCTTGCATTGCTGCAGAGCTGCAATTTGGGTGGATGGGCATTCACCTGTGCTGACACGACACAGGGTGTGGTGCTGGCAGCTATCCAGCTCTCTGTATATCAGCTGATTCAAATCTGGGAGGCACAGCCAGCACCTTCCGAGCCAAGCCGGGGTGTACAGTGCTGCTCAGGAGCCTTGCAATGAGCTGTGCTGGAAGGCAACTAAGCCCAAAAAGACAAAAGATGATGGCTCCTCTGCTAGAACAGCTCCTGGATCTGGTTTGCCAGGCAATTGTGTGCAGCTTTGCACTGGCACAACAGGGAGGAGCTGAGTGAGCTCTGTGGAGTTACTGTTGCTTACACCACTTCAAACAGCCTCAGCACCAAAAAAAGGTAAGCATGGCCACAGAGGTGACTTCAATCTAACAGGGCTCCAGTTATCAGCAGAGTCTCCGAGTCCAAGCCTGGGGCACTGAATCTTTACTGAATTGATGCACTAATAAAGAAGAGCTGGAGCTGAGCTCCTGCAGGAGGGCTTGTCCTTTCACACAATATTTGAATATATTTGCACTTCTCTGCCGAACTGAGAGGTGGCTAGTTGGCTGCTCTCCCATTCCAGTATATTCCAAGTCTCTAACATTTTTGCTCCCTGAAGTATTTCAGTTTCTTTGTGGATTTCTTGTTTGCTCTGGTGCCAGTTCTGGCAGGTTTAGTGACCTCTGCCCCCGGGCAGCATTCCACATCGGTACTGGAGGGGGCTGAGTTACTGCATTACTATGCAATAGCATTACTCCTCTCCTGTGTCCGCACTCCATCTGTAGGGGCTTACAGAGCTGCTGCACCCTCCACACAAATACTCTCCCTCCGCACACACTCCCATAATCTTTGGGATGCTCCCCCGTATCCCACACTCCTCGGCTCTGATTATTCTCTCCCTCCCTAGCAAGAAGGAGCACTCTGGAGTGAGCTACTCACTGCGATCGTGACTGTTGTGAAACAGTTTATCTTCCTACGGGAGCGGCAGCCCTTGCCTGTCAGCCTGTGCCTGGCGCTCACAACGCCTCCAGCACTCACAACCCCGCTTCCTTCTGCCTGACGTGCACATATGCACGCTCCTGCACGCACACCCGGCCCTCCTCCGGCATGCCTTTTGCGCCCGCCGCTTTCCCCGGGGATCGTGCCAGCAAAGGGGATGCGGTGGTGTGCTGAGGGGGGCTGGGGTTCCTGGCGCCAGTGGGGGATGCATGAGGAAGACAGATATGGGTCCTGTTGGGAACATCCCAAGGATGTAGTTCTCCCAGCCCAGCCAGTTGCAGATTGGGTGGGTGGGCTGGTGGTTGCACATGGACCACAGCCCCCTTGTCCTGAGGGTTTTCCCTCACCCAGCAGTGCCTCCTCCGGAGCAGCCAGACAGAAGGTATGGGCATTCAGGCAGGCACATGCCCGGAGGGGGCGGGAGTCGGATGCCGTGGCCACCGCAGAGGCTCGGCGGTGTTCCCAGGAGGTGACTCTTTAGGAAGTGGGTGCGTCCTGCCGGTGCCACGGCGGGAGGCCCAGCGGGAACTGCGTGGGAGCGAGGAGAGCCACGGAGCAGGCTGGGTCCTAGCCTGACCCTTGGTCATTAGCGAGAAGGCGGCTTTGACATGAGTCAGCAGGAGAGCTGAGCACAGGGTAAGAAGTACCCAGAGACTGGAGAAGCAGGGAGGTGCCAGTCAACATCGTGACACGTCCTAATTACCTTAGCTTGTGCTATTAAATTTACTTGCTTGTACAAGAAACAAAAGCAAGAGGCATTCCCCAAAACTCCCTCTAGGCTGTGGGCTCTAGTACCTTACCCAGATGTTGTCAGACTCTTCCTGTGTCAGACACAGAAAGGAGTTCTGGTCATGCTGCCTCTTGCCAAAAAATTTCCAAGCCAGCAAGCCCAAAGCTCGCTGACCTGCCTCGCTAGCTTGGGAACAAGCACCGGAGCATCGCTGACGAATACACCACCCGTGAGTGCCAGGCGTGGAAGGAGCCACAGCCCACATGGGCGAGAAACTCTGCGTAATGCCCCCGCTGCCTGTAGTTGGGAAATGGGCATTGTGCGGGCGCTGGGCGCTGCGCTCAGCCAGCACGGGACAGGATCCCACGGCTGCTTGCCACCGAGTGCCTTACGTGCGGGAGGCCAGCCCAGGGACCGGCCCCTGGGCTGTCACAGCGGCTCGACCGGCGTCAGACAGAGGTACCCCAGAGCAGCAGGAACCATAGGTAGCTAGGGCAAGAGCCCCCCACATGTCCTGCATCCGATAGCAACAAGCTTCCCAGCACCCAGTGCCAGTGCTTGCCTGGCCCTGTCAGAAACCTCTGTGTCCGCATGGGCCTCCTGCGCACCCGCTCAGGTCCCACGGGCAGAGCAGCCTCCTCCTGCTGTGGCTGCTGCCACCTAATGGAGCCGCTCCTCTTGCCCGGGTGAGATGAGAGCGGCAGCGCTCTGCGGCGGCCAAAGCTTACACACCCCAAGCTGCCCGCTTGTGCCCGTGCCCGCTGTGCTGCTGGGGGAGCGCGTATGAGCTGCTGGCGCTGGAACGGGTGAAAGCCCTGAGTGTGTGTCACACCGCACGGCAAGGAGGAGAGCCGGTCTCTCGCTATGGATGTTCGCCCCTGAATCTGGTTGACACACTCTCGGGACGCACGCACACACGGCACACACACGGCACACCTGGCCCACGCAGCCGCACGGAGGTGTCGGCTGCCGCCCGTGTCCGAGCCTCTGCTTTGTAGCGGCTGAAAGCAAAGCGGCTCCCAAGCGACGCGGGTCACGGCAAGATGCTTTATATAACCCACCGCCACAGAGAAAACCAAAATAGCTGCCTCCCTGCTGCTCAGTTCGTCTCTTCCATCAAACACGGATAAAATTAGAGCAGGCCGTGACGTGCACCTACGTCTGCGCAGGGACTCCAGGGAGACGGAGGGAGCCGGCTCAGAGCTCTGCCATTAGTGGCACAGCCTGCCAGAGCTTTCAAGTAAGATCTGTCAGCAAGGCTGGTGTGTGGCCGCAGGGGATAGATGTGTGGAAGAGGAGGCGGCAGGGGGGAGCACGGCTGCCGAAGGCTCACGGGGACGGCTCCATGCCTCATCGCTGCCTTTTGGGAACGCGGGCTGAGCGCTCACACGCAAGCTGAGCTTTAGCGCTGCGCTGACCCTCGCTTTTCCAGCATGGACACCACCGTGGGCGGAGCAGGGCTTCTCTCAAGGCTCTGCATTCACAGTGGCCGAACTTCTGAGCAGAGGAGTGCTGGAATAGGAATACTAGCCAGAGCTTTCTAGCAAACGTGCTTCTGTGGGTTGGAACCCAGAGCTGCTGCTGTCCCCTGGGAGGTGACCTGCGGAGTTGGCCGACTCCCCTTGTCTGCTGACTTTGGTGGTAGAGCCATAGGCTGTGTAGTACTGAAAGGAGGTGAAAAGCTGACTCAGAAAACACTGCGTGGAGACTCAGACCCTTTAAGAAAAGAAAAAAGAAGAGGAAAATAAATCCAGGAGAAAAGCCTAGAAAAAAGCTGGAAAACAGTCATTCACACTCCTGTATAGACACACAGATTAGGTCTGAGATTTTCCCTGCTGACATGAGAAATCTCAATTGCTCAAAACTCCTGATTACTAGGTAAAAATAATAGTGTCATTGTCCAAAGCACACACAGATGAAAGTGTTTTAACTTCTCTTTTGAATGTGTTGACTTTGATATTTTTTGCCTGGTCTGAACAGAGGAGAGGAGCCAGGAATGTGGTAATCTGTTATTCTGTGACATTGCTCTGCTCTGTGACTTTGGGCACAACTTTCCCTGATGTCTGTGTGTCTGTATAGGTGCTTTGGTGTCCCATCCTGAATTCTGGGCCTAATGTTCTCCATCCTCATTCAGCTGACAGGTTGAAGACTTGTAAAGGGGAGCAAGTTAATATAACGTCAAACACTAAAGATAACAAGAGCCCTTGAGAAAATTTCGGTGGTTTTCCTTATTTATGGAAAAACAACAACAAAAGACAAAAGGTTTAAAACTGTTTTCCTGTCCTGAGGAGAATGTGCCCACTTGTGAAGGTATTATATGCTGCGTCCCCTGGACCTTTGCCACCTTCTCCCTCCACCTCTGTCATATGACAGTGCTGAATATGTCTCCTTTTGGAGAGTTGGCTCAGACCCCAGACAGATCCTGGAGACAGGAATCACTGATATATATATAGCAGCATGGCAAGAGGTGAGTGAGGCAGCCACAGGAGCAGTTCCTCATGCTGGGCTCAAAAAAAAAAGCCAAACCCCAAACCACTCAGAACAAATGAAGCCTGTTCATCTTCCCCATGAGTTCCTGGAGGTGAAAGCACAACAGGAACAAGGTGGCTGGATGAGAGGAGGAATATCTGTGTCACATGGTGAGGTCCCTCCTCACTCAGTCCTGCCCTCAGCCTGCAAGGCCAGCTGGAAGTTACTTGCATATCTTTGGGGACATTGTTTGCTGAGTATCCATTGATGACTGCTATCTCACTAGTTTCTGAGGAATTGCCCTGCTGCAATCTAAATGTCCACCATAGGGTGCAGAACACCTGGTGTGTCCCCTGTATAATCTATTATCTTCTTCTCCTTTGGCCAATGATAATTCCATGGGATATGGAGTGCCTGGAGTGGCACAGACTGGTGTTGTGTATTCATTGAGGCAGTTCAGAAAATGTGATTTGGAATAAAAGGACTGTACAGCAAAATCCAGCTTCCCTGGTTGCTACCAAGGTCTGTGTGACTCCCCCAGCCACAAACTCCGCAGTGCACAACTCAGTGCAGCCTCATACCCCTGCAGTGCTAATCCCAGTGGGTCCTGCCGGGTGCTGCCCATGACAGTGACCCCATGTGCAGGCAAAGCTCCTGCCACTAGGCAGGGGGCATTCATCTTCTTGCTGCCCAGGTTCTTTCATTCCACTGAAATTGCTTGTTTATTTGTAGCAGAAAGCCTCTGAGAGAGGAGAGAAGACAGAAGTTGAAAGGGCCAGCAAGAATGGGACAGGCTAGGAGGAGCCACAAAACCTGTCCTTTCCCCACAAGCCACAAGTCAGCCCTGCTCAAGCCAGGCTGGTTGTTGCTGAAGAGTTATGAGACACCAAAGGCAGCTGAGGGAGCCAGGGACAAGCTGCTGTGAAAGTGGAGAGAGGGTCATATATCTCCATGGCCCAGAATATTGTAAGCATTTTGTGCTTCCACTGCTCACACCTTGTCTGTGCCTTCTACAAATCAGCTCTTGAGGATTGGAAGGTGTAACACATGCACATGAAATATCAGGGCATATTTGTTGCAGGAAAGGGCAGGAGAGCATTGTGATACAGTCTGGGATTTTCCTGAGGCTGTTGGAGGACTGGTTTTACCAGCGGGATCTCTGCTGGGATGAGATGAATGGGAAGCAGGATTAAATTGCAATCCCTCTTACGTCAACACTTGACAGAAGACTTAATGACTGGGATTTCCCTCTGATTATCCTGGGGGAAATGGAGATCATTCTACTAGCTCTGAGCTCTAGTCCAGTGTCAGGCAAAGAGCCATTCTCAGCCTGTTTGAGTCTCTTTAGATGTCACGAATAAAAATTGTTTCCTGTGAGCAGCAGCAATGAGTGTCCTGGCACAACTGTGGTCTGAAAAGGATACTTAGAACAGGAGCATCTTTTTCCTCAAACCCTCAGCATATTTCTCTTTCGTAACTGTTCTGTAGCTCAAAATAAGCTGCCCTGGCAGCAGTTGTTACTTGCATAAAGGGGAAGCTGAGGCCCTCAATGAGGTCAAAGGGAAGAGCACCCTGTCTAGACCAACATCCCTGGGGATTTCAGCCCCTGCCTCCTGGAAAACCCCCTGGTCCAGAATTGCCCTGGTGAGTCAGAGACACTTGCACAAAGCCAGCACTGAGACAAACTCCAGAGCTATCCCACTACTCTGACACCTCTGGGGAAGGCTTCTGCAGGGCAAAGGAAATTTCCATTTTGCTCTTACCACTTGATCCTCATTAGCCTTCATACCCATGGTGCAAGATGGATGAGAACCTGCGATTACACATCCTATCCATCTTCACCAGGTGTTCTTCCATTCCCTCCAGCTAGAATGTGTTCCTTGTGCAGCTCTCCAAAAGGCCTGTCCACTGATACTCTCCATATCAGATGTTACAATGGCCAGCCATGTCTGTGGGGCTCACTGACACAGGCACACTGGCAAGGCTCACATGGCCCACTGGCCTTGGGTACGATGCTTAGGAGTGACTTAGGGACTTGCTGCCTATGGCCAACAGTGAGCAAAACAGTATCTCCAAAGTACCTCTCCCCTGGGTTTTGAGGTGTCCCCTGCACCCCACCCGGCCCAGTAGCTCAGTTTGCCTTTGCAGAAGGAACTCCTCAATGCAGAAGTTGCCCATCTGCACCAAATGGCCACGGAGGCTGTGGTTTGGGTGAGCCACCCTGCCCCCAGAAATCTTGCTGTAGAGGAGTTATTAATATTCCTATTGCCCACGTGCCATGCTGACTAGCTTCCAGAGATAAGTGCTCTGCTCATGTGCCTGTGGAGAGAGGGGACTTCCCAGGCCTAATTCAATGCTTCCCATTCCTGCTTTCTTGCACACCAATCTCTGCCGAGTCTATGAATATGTCCTGCTGAATCAGTGTTCATCCAGCCAACTTCCCTTTTTCACAAGGGGAAATATTTATAATCTAACAGTTAAGCCACCACGCAGTGCAGCTGGTGGAAGACATCCAATAAACATCCCATCTAACTGCTGCCTTTGCTGCCAAGCCTCCTCCAAGAACTGGGAGCATTCAGCTGCGTTGTTGATATACAAGAGCTAATATTCATTATGCCGTTTGTTAGATGCTGGTCATTCTGATGAGTTGCAGGAAGGAATGTTCTTTATGTTAATTTCCAAACAATCAGCAAGGTTGTTCTGAGTTGAAAAAAATATGTCAGTCTGGAAGAATTCATGAAGTGTTATTTCATGAATTTCATCAGTGGGGAGCCTGGTTTGGTACTCTCCGTTAAATCTAGCATGACAGTATCTTTGAAATAGATAGTGTTGCTGCACATAGATGTCCTCCTTTTTTTCTTACCAGGTGATATGAGGATAATATAATTCAGAAATCATGGCTCCATAGCTACAGCTGAGATTAGTTTTGTGTTTCAAATTAGAAATCCAAGCTCTCTATTGTCTTGGTATTTCCTCTCCAGTGTTCTTGCACTTACTCTCAATGTATAAGAAGGAAAGGTCTGAGAACAGACAGATAAAAATGCTAAATATCAGAAAAATTAAAAATAATTAAAATTAGACCTTGAAGAAATACAGCCTCTAGTAACAAAACCTTTCAACATTTAATCATCACTGTCATAGAATAATAAAAAGACTTCAGGCTTCCTACACAATAAAATCTTCTTGCTGTCATGTGCAAAGCCTACACAAGAGTGTTTACTTTTTTAATTCCTGAGTATTTTTCACATTACTTTTGACAGGTGAAAGTCTCTCTGGATGGTTACATTAAGAATTCAGTTCAGAATTTTTCTTTTAAAAATACCACTGAAGTCACAGCTTGTCTTAATTGGGAATCATTTGAAAGAATTGCCTTTAGACACACTAATACTTAAGCCTTTCTTGATACCTAACCTGGTATTTTTCCTCATCTATTTCCCTCAGTTGCTGTCTCCTCGCAGCTTAGGCAGCCACCTTTCTTCAGAGTGAAATTGATTATGTTCCCATCAGGTACAACTGGAGGACAAGTTCTGTCACTGGCTTGCAGTTACCAAAATCTGAAACTGATTTTAAGGAAATACCTTTACAGGCATTGGATAGCAGCTCTGGAAAGCATCTGATTAAAAGAATTCAGTGATATTAAAAAGCATTGAAATTTATATTGCTGGTAGAAAGATCCAGATTTTTAAAAGTGAATGTATGTTTTAAGAAGGATAGTGGGTCTTCTTCTGAGGGCCTCTGGTTAGGTCTAACTCATAGTTGTTTCATGCTGGAGTAAAAATGTGCTGTCCTTTTGCTGTGGATTTCTCTATTGTCCTATGCCATATCCATCTCTAGCCTTTATCAGAAAGAGGACAGTGGAGTAACTTGTCTGAGTGGTCTGGAAGCTGGCCTGAGGGTCCCTGTCAGGTGGCAGGGATGAGGTGAATGAGGACTCGAGCTGACTAACCTGACCAATCACCTCTTAGTTAAGATGCTCTACACCTTACACAGGCAAGGACACAGCTCAGTCAGACTTGTGCAGAGCATCAATACACAATGTAACTGCTGATTAGCCCTTGGTTTTCAGCATAAATTCAGTTTGAAGAAACCTGGAATAAAATTTATCTCACCAGATTTGGGTGTCTGGTTCAGGATGAGAAGACGTCTCTAGGATAACTTCCTTCTCTCCACTGCTTGGAAGGAGGATGCAGCTCCCATGGCCCATGAGATGCAGAGATGTGCATTTAATCAGATGGATCTCAACAGCAGGCTTTTAAGAAAAAATAACTATAAAGTTATGCCCCAAACATCAAATGTACGCTCTTCTGTGTTGTTTTGAGCCTGCAGTATGATTCACAACTGAAAGAATGTCAATGGTATGACAACACTGGAGAGTTTGCCTGTTGAGACAAGACAGTATCCCAAGCTTCTATTTTTTTAGAGTTGTGGCTTAGGTAACAAAACCTCTTTTGCAGAGATTCTTGAAAGCCTGTGTAAACAGTAATTTGTTACCCTCCCTGAGCAGAGGCATGTTTATCACAAAGGTCAGAGGAGGACAGGGCTGAGGCTTGAGACGAGGTAACAAGCCAGCTGCTTCTTGCAGAACTTGAGGGTTTCTAGGTGAACTCTGTATTGGTGTTTTCTGGAAAAGCTAATCCCAACACCGTTGCTGGTGAACAGGAAAGACCAGCAGGCCTCTGCTGGACAGGGAGCTAACACAGTTCATGCCACTGGTGATGTGGGAGAAGCAGGGCTTTTCCTGGAGCCATCCACTGGGAATGGAAAAAGATACGGGGCTTCCCTTGAGCTCCAGGAGGGCAGTAGGTGAAAGTTGCTGGGAAGTGAAGTGGGAGGTTTCCTCAAAAAGATGAGAGTGCTGTCAGGCTACTACTTAAAAGGTGAAAACCTGCCTGGCAGCAGGAAAAGCTCTGGGGAGAGATGAGAGAAGAATCACAAATGCTCACTTCCTTAAAGTGGTTTGTTTGTGATTGAATCTGGGCTGTCTTTGATGAAGGATGTTTTGTTTCCCTAAATGAACTCATAATTTAGAATAAGCCTCATACACTTGATTTCAAACAATTCATATCCTTACAGGATTTTAAAGTACTTTGTAGGAATAACTTTAGTCACTTGATGAAATGGAAGCAAATACATACAAATGTACTGTAACAATAGTTTGTCTCCTCAAAGGATTCAACTTAAATGATTCTTGATATCTAAAGTTGTTTTGTTCCATGCCTCTTACCCAAACACTATATATTTTATCTGTATGTCCAGCACACAGTATATGTGATCTCTGGGACAGATTACAGGAGAGACAAAGCAGTGCAATGCTGTTTTATGGCTGTTAAACCACTGATTTATTTTTAGTTGATCGAATAACATCTCTGTCTGGATTGTGATCATGATGATGACTGTGAGAGTTACATCCCAGCAATGAGTTCAAATATAGCCCCTTAAAAGAAGTGGCCTTGCACTTTCCAGAAGTGGTGGATGGATAATTTCACATGGTTAGTAAAAACACTGATTAGCATTGTAAAGCATATGTAATTTTTATAGAATTTTCTCAGTGGCTTGTAGCAGATTGCCAGGTGCAAGGCAGAATGCAAAAGGATTAGAGCATAAAAGTAAGTCTAGAATAGCTTTTAGGAAGAACATTGTTTCAACTTTTTATTGTCCAAAAGAAGAAAATGCAAAAATGCCACAGCAGCTGACGCAGAAGCAGTAAAATAAAGGTTTAATTATGTAATTCATACACATTGTTTCATGGAGAGAGCAAATTAGTGTTGTTTTCTTCCATTTACCATAGATAAAAGATACATTCTGGTGTGGCAGGAATTGACTACTGCTAACACTTTGTGAACTTTGTCAGATGGGAAAAATTAGAAATTTGGTGGGAAGAGGCATATTTTCTTCAATGGCCTTTGCTGTCTTAGACTATAGAGACACCCAAAGGTTTCCATTGCTCTTTTCATAAAACAGAACTGAAAGCTGAATAATTCATTGCCCTCTTCATCATATTCAAGCCAGCAGTAAAACTGCATTGGGGATATTTGGAAAGATAGAAGGTATCTTTTATCACACGGACAAAATGGTTTGAATCTTGTCAGTGTGTCATGATTGGCAGCTGATGTTAATGTTTACTTTGGGGATACACCCATTTGCCTATGGATTGGCGGCAGTGAGAACCTGCTTCCAGCTGACTGCTGAGCTCCCACAATGCTTAACACAGCAGATTAGGCTAAAATAGGTCATCACTTCATGTGGAAAGTTGTGTAACAAGTTATCAATCTCTCCTTCACCTCTGTTCAGGGTTTTTGAATTACAGGAAGCATTTAATTTTGTTAGCCTCCACTATGTGGAAACATTAAGGCATGTCCCTGCAAGACTGTTATTTCCTAACCTGCAACTGAAAGGATCTTCAAATGCTTTCCCTCTGCTTTAAGTTACTTTGCACACTCAAGGGAGATTGCCCCATTGCATGTTTAAGTGCTTTAAAGCCAAAAGCTGGGGATTGTGAAGAGACTCACTGCAGCTCTGTACCATTTTATTTCATAACACACTGAGGCATTAAAGGATCTCTGGAGGGGGTTTTATAATTAGGTCTGAACTTGCCTGTGTGGCAGTTTCTAGAATAATACATCCACAGGAGGAGACTACAACAGAAAGCAGGGGATAAATTTGTTGGTCATAAATGTAACTCATCTAAAAATGTACCATGACAAAATGGGCACAACAGGAAGGGATTGTAGTCAGTCGTTTATTTGCTTTTTGATGGTTGAGTTCACATTTTGATTTTAGAAAACGAGGCTACTTTAACATGAATTAGCAACTTTCTCTGGAAAATAAGAGATTATTGAATGGTTTAAACATGTTACAAGGCTGGATACATATCACTGGTTTGAGGAATGTTCTTGCATGAAGAAATTTGTCGTGCTGTGCCTGTTTCATCAGGAATTTTATATCTTCATATTCTAGTAATCTGTGTTTCTTAAAGTTTGTGAAATAATAGCTATTTCTGCCTTAAGTGCTGCAATGGAAAGAATGTTTTCATTTGCAAATATACTTTGGCATATTGCAGAAAGGGCAAAATATTTATTTTATTATGGTTACGTTTCCAAATAATTTAATCGTCCAAGTAAGGGAAGGTTTGTGAACTGATAAGAAAAATAAAAATGTACTGAAACATCTATCAAGTGACTGTAAATCCCACTTCAAACAATAAACTGGAGCTTAAAGTAAGGGCAAAGGTCTAGTGCTGGGAGGTTTTTGTTGTTTTGGGTTTTTTTTTCTGAAAGTTTTTTTCTTTGTGAAGGTTTTTTTTATTTCCCTCCAAGCAATGAGGTCACTCCACCTCTGTACATTTGGGTTTAGTGCCTGTTCCTGCAGGAGAGTTTAATCATATTTTCTCAGTGAATATGAGCACAAGCAGACAAAAGCACTGAACTTTCTTTAAAATGCTCTGCAGGTGAACATCCAGGCATGACATTTGCCACTTAAAGCCTCTTTAGATTGAATTTTGTACCACCTCCTTGTTATTGCTTATCATTAAATACATGTTTTCACCAGAGAGAGAACACAGCTGGTGATGTTTAAGGAATAAAAGTGGAAAAATGGTGTATTTTTTTTTACTCAAGCTAATGGAAATAAAAAAAAGATATTTCGCTTTCTAGCAATGCTTCTATCCATTTCTTTCTTCCTGCTTTTCCTTACATCTTAGCACACCCAAATATTTGCAGCTGATCTCAGGAGCTGACTGCGGTGATCATAACCACACACCTGTGCAATTTTCCTCCTCCCTGTTTGCAGGTTACGCTGCAGAACAAGTCAGTGCTCCCACTTGTGTGCGTTCTTCCTGGCAGCTCCACTACCAGGCCAGGAGGCTGGGAATGGAGATGATGTGATGCCAGGGAAAACAGCAGCCCAAAGCTGGTCAGTGGTCGCTTAATGCCGCCTTCCTAAAGAGTAAAATATGTCAAGAGGAAAAAAAAGGAGAAAGTAGATCTGGGTATATGCTGGAAAAGGAGAGAAAAAAGTAATGCTCTGTTTTCAAAAATCATCATAATTTTATTTGCTGTTAAAAACACTTGGATACTCCTATTGAATGGTGTTTGCAAGGCATTGACGCAAAGAAGTGGGACATCTGATGAAACTGAATTTTCTTGTGTGAAGAAGTCAAGAGGGAAGTTACTCCTCAAAAATGAAAAGAAACCCATACAATAAACAGCAAGTGTCTCTCCCAGTGAAGGACTTCAGCTGGGAGGCAGTCTCACGGAAATTCACACTGCTCATCCATCCCTAGAATGCTCCTCCGCCTCAAAGCACGGTTTGGTTTTGTTCTAATTTTCCAACTCTTAAACCAGCGAAACCATTATTACTCGTTTCCGTCCGTTATTACTGGATTAACTTCATTACTCATTTGTTTTATAACGAAACAGCCTCCTGGAAGGGTCAGGCGTCGGGCCCCATGCCCGCGGCCCTCACTCCCTCACGAGGCCCCGCCCCGGCCCCGCCCCGCGCTGACGCACGGCGGCGTTGGCGGCGGTCACGTGCGGCGGAGGCAGGCCCGGCCCGCCGCACTCGGAGCCACCGCCATGCCGCTGCCGCCGCTGCCCGGCCGCCCCCGCCTCGGGCGGGCCCCGCTCCTGCCGCTGCTGCTGCTGCTCCTGCTGCCGGGCCCGGCGCGGCCCATCTCCTTTCAGCTGCCGGGCAAGGCGCGGAAGTGCCTGCGGGAGGAGATCCACCGCGACACGCTGGTCACGGGCGAGTACGAGATCAGCGCCCCGCCGGGCTCCTCCACCGGACCCTCCGCCAACCTCAAGGTGCGGCCCCCGCCGGCCGGGGGGGCGGGGGTGGCCGGGGCGGGCGGCGCGGCCCCGCCTCCCCTCGCCGGCCGTGCGGGGCGGGGAAGGAAGGACGGAAGGAAGGGGTGACGTGTTCCACGCGTGACACCGGCCCACGCGTGAGCCGACAGCCGCCCGGCCTGCGCCGCGGGACTCGCCCTGTGCCAGGGGCCACCAGCCTGCCCAGGAGCTCCGGGTGCTGGGCAGCGAGGGACCAGGGCAGCGTTTTAGCTTGAGCCAAATAGGAGCTTTTTCTCCCCAAAGATCGAGTTGCAGCGGCCCGTCCCGCAGTCTGCCATTTAATCCGCACACGATGCAGATTATCCGGTGCCTGGCGAGATGGGCCGCTCCGATAAAGCTGTACCAAGGCTGCTGACATTGCGTGAGCAGGAAAGGGTTATGGTGACGTGGCTTTCCGAGGGCTCCCTCCATGCGTAGGGCCTGGCACAACGGGATCCTGGCACAGTGGAATGGGGGCCGAGAAACCGTGTTCTGGTACACAGAATGACTGTTCTCATCTTGCTGTGTCGTGGCTTGCATGGATTTTAGCTGGGCAGATGTTTGCTGCAGGGAAGAAAATTATCTTGAAGGATCTTTAGGAAGTACAGGGTTGGCAGAATATACGTGACTAATACACGTGTGTGATACGGCTAGAAAACTTCAACAGTTTCACTTTAATTCAATAGCTTCACTTTAATTCTGCCCACAGTCTGCCTTTCCTAGGCTTTCTTCAAAATTCCAACCTAGCTGAATAAGGTCTGTTGCTAAATAGCGAGTTTATAACAGCCTTCTGTCCCTTTTTTATTTCTGTCTACATTCCCAAAGGTTTCAGTAGTAAGAATGCAAACAGAAACAGAATGGTCTGCTCAGGATCTGAACTTGGTGTTCTTGAGTATTTTAGAGCTCCTGAAATCAGGTTGCCTTTCCAGCATCTGCCTACCAATGCCTGAAGGCCCTGGCATTATTGTCAGTTGTGCTTGGTTATGGCTAGAGAAGGCTTCTTCTGTAGTATTTTTTAAAAATAATGTTCTTTTGTTCTTGCATCATTTGTGAGGGAGAACTTGTCTGTGTAGAGGCAGAGCCAAGCAGTATTAAGGCTTTAAAATGTTGATGTAGTATTTGCTTGGTAAGGCACGTGGACTTCAGATGGAGTGCCATGTTCCCATCTGTCTCTTACTGCTTGGTAACCAAGCCTCCTGGTTCTCAGGTTGCCCACTCTTAGGTCAGGTGACCCCAAGGTCTCTTCCAAAATTCACTTTTATGACACAGGATTTCTCTAAGGAGGTGATGGTGAGCCAGTGAATCCCATGTTTGAGTCTTGGTTGGCTTTGCTGATGAAGCTGATATCCAGGTGGTACTGCTTATAGAATTTATTTTTTGTTCGAACCATAAAATGAAATAATTTTTAAAAGCCCTGTACAGTTTAAAAAGCTACAAAGGAGAAAAAATAATGTATGCAACTCTTGCTTTCCTTCTTATTGTTCAGGTGTGCTGTGTCCTTCCAATATGCTGTGCTTGCTATAAGTGCTGGAACCTCTCTGAGAGGTGCCTGCTTTCACTGTGGTCTGTGTGGGAAGGGTCAGTTCAGGACATGATGTCTGCAGGTACTCACTGTTCTGCACTGGATGGTCTGCTGTGGCCCCTTGGATCAGGCCACCGAACAGAGGAGGGAGGAGGTTGGTAGCTAATTCTGTCCAGGCTCAGTTCGGTTCCTGCCGGTGAGCTGAGATTTGTGTGTGTGATCACCCAGCTCTAACAGTGGCACCCTCTGTGTTGCAGGAATCCTCTGGCTCTGCCAGCTGGCTGCTGCGGGGGGAGCCGAGGGCCCCTGAGCTCTCTTTTGGCAGCCACGTGCCTCTGCCCCATTGTCGAGCCCGACGGTATCGGGCTGTTTGTCAAGGGCAAACAATGCCCTGTCTGTAGGGGATTGCCTTACCGTAAATAACGTTAGAATAGCATGAAAAATCCCTTTCAGGTCGACTCCCCCACAAGCGTTCTGGCTGGGCTATTATCAGCTTCTCCCGCCCTCGCACACCCGGCTGAATAGGCAGTGTATTTGGCTGATTTGGGTAATGCTATTCAGTTTTGATGAAAGTGGATAGCAGAGCTTTTACTGTCCAGAGTGCTGTTCATGAGCTGCAAAGGGCAAAAATGGATCAAGCTGCATAAAGATTCGTTCTGGTGTCTACAAAGGCAGAGGAAAATAGTGCTCAAATTAATAGGGGCATCTGAGAGCTATGTTGTTCTGACTACTTTTGTGATGGAGAACCCGGTGTGCAAAATGTATGGTGTCGCGCTGATAAGGCATCTTGGTTAATCATGACTGCTCCACTAAGCAGCACGTGCCATATGGTGGTCAAATCACAGGCTTTTACATTGTGTTGGCATGGTCAAACATACACAGTCCTCTGCTGCAGATGGGCCTGCTCACTTGGGCCAAGCTTCCCAGTGCCTTGCAGTGCCTGTGGCTTCTAGACAGGAGGTAGCTGGTGGCTTGTGGCAAGGGGAGGGCAGCACAGCTGCCTGTGCCTGACTGCACAGGTGTGCTCTCATCTGCTTGCCACTTGAAAACAGGTACAGCTCTGAGCTGCTGCACAGAGAACAGTGCTTCTCATTGGTTCTCAGACACTGACAATGTACGGTGCAGGGGCAGCTACAGCAAATCGTCTAACAGGCCATTGTGGGATGATCTGTATATAGAGGAAGCTTGTTCCTAAAGTCTTGCCTGCTATGGTTTATACCATAAAGTGTGAGAATTTATATACTTGATTGTTTTTCCTGCCTAATGCAGCTACTCTCATCCATGGGTAGGTCCACACTTGTTTCAAATCCAGTGCTAGAGAGTTAATTAAGTGCTCTAATAAGAAGAAAGAATGTTTCCTTAGAATAGTTCTGGGTACATAGCCCTTTTGCATGGCCTATGTACAGGGACAAAGGCTGGAGTAAAGTAGAATATCTGACTTACCTTTTCCATGCCTCATATTATTTTGTGTAATTTGGTCTTATATACCTTTAAAATTATTCCCAAGCTTTTTCCTTTCTTCATCTCTAAGATTTTCAAAGACCCCTAGTAACTTTAGTGTCCGTGCTGTTTCAGACATACCTGTTAAAAATTAGCATCAAGGGAAAATGGGAAGCATTCCAGTGGAATACACGCTGTTAATTTTCATGCAGTGCTGTAACACCTGGTTTTTTCACCCCTTTCCTTGGTCAGAGTGTTTCAGCTGGATGGAGCCTCTAATTGAGCACAATTATTCTCAAGTTTGCGTCATTAAATGTGTGTCCTTTCTTTTTATACTCTTCGTTGAAGCATTTTTGTAGGTCTTCCACAGTTTTTGCCTATTTTTAGTAGTTTTATAGAGTTAGTGCCAAGCAATCATTATTCTGTCTGTGTAGTCTGAAGTGGCCACTTTCATGGGTCTTGGCACCCAAACCTTGTGTAATTCAGGGCTACACTCATGATCCATTTCTAGAGGATTAGACGTACCCTTCTCAGTTTCATCTTCTGGGGAATGTGACTCTTTTGTCCCATAAGTCTTCTCCCTATCTCTGTTGCTATGGGAATTAATGAATTTTGCTTGCAAAATAAAGGCAATGAATGACAGTTTGGTTCAGCTACAGTTCTTACATGTAGTCTGTATTTGGGATTCATAAGAGGAAGAGAAATTAATGTGGCTTTCAGTTTGGGATTTTTTTTTTTGATTTGTTGCTCAATTGCTTTTTGGTGGTGGTTTCTTTTTGGTGGTTGTTGTTTTCTGGTTGGTTGTCGGTTTTTTGGATCTAAGAGTCAATAATTACTTTGTAGTCACTCTGACTTTGTCAGGTCCTGGTGTGTGGATGAGGAGGGGAGGAATTGATATAGTCACAAAGAAGGAGAAAAACTGTTGAAGGCAGCAGATGCTAGCAGAGCTAGGATTGCTCTTGCTGCACAGGCAGCATGAGCTCACAGCAACAAAGTGCTGTTTCTTACCTTCATTGTCCCTCTTACAGATAACTGACTCGGCTGGGCACATCCTGTATGCCAAGGAGGATGCCACCAAGGGCAAGTTTGCCTTCACCACTGAAGACTATGATATGTTTGAGGCCTGCTTTGAGAGCAAGCTTCCTGTGGGTAAGTGAAATGAAAGATGTGCTGGCTGTTTCTAGCTTCTGATCAAGTTTGTGTAGCTATGTGGGTTAGGAAGACAAGTAAAGTGATCCTGAGTGTGGTCCCCCGAACACATTTTGACTTTTAGATCTTCTGGAGGTTGTGGCCAGTCTCACTGCAGAACATCCACTCTGTGTGTTGCATTTGAAGTAATCTGCTGTGGCTGTTGTGTAAAGCACTTGGGTTTCCTGTGAAAGGGGAATTGGGCATTTCTCCTGCAGAGGTCACCACAGTTGCAATGGGCGGCAGTACCAGTGAGCAAACCACATTTCTTTTGCCAGTTTCATATTTCTCCCCGTCTTGCAGTTGAGCCAGGACAGAGCTGGGTGCCATCATCTCCAGGACCTCTCTTTCACCCCAGCAGGCCATTTTTTCCCCATTTGGTAGAATGTGATCTATGCACAATGTTCTTGGCAGCTATCCTGCGATAGGTTGACAGCTATTTAATGAGGTTGGATTGTGTGTATATAGGGAATGTGTCCTTGATTTGCACCCACAACTGCTCTTTAAGTGGTCAATAAAGGGAAGGGGAAATGAGCAGGATGTCAGCTTTGCATTTGTGCTACAAGGATGGTTGCCTAACGAATGCAGAGGCTTGTTTCCTGTGAGTGTGACGCATGTACTGCTTTGAATGCCCGTCTCAACTTCAGGACAAACATGCTGAAAGTGGCAACATGTGGGCTCTAGTCTCATCAGTGGTGGTGTGAGCACATGCAAGTTTGTAGGTGCTAGATCTTTTTATGGTTACTGTCAGAGCTCTGCTCCTTGGGCCCAGTTTTTCTTAGGTCTTACCCTAAAAGACCCCAGAGTGTTTCACAGAGTATTCCTAGCAGCATTCCTCAAATCAGTTGAAAGGCAGCTGCCGTTTTGCTGTTTTTGCTACGTACGTAAGATGCAAACAGTTTGCAAGTTGAAGAGAATTTTACACAAAGAGAAAGTTATATTGCTTGCTGTGATTGGGAGGTATCTGGCTTGTAACACCTCTTCTGTGGTATTTTACAGATAAAATAGTGACCCCAAGTGCTCAGGATTATGTTTTTGTTTTACTCCAAAGGTAGGACTTCCAAATGTCCCTAACACATTGAGACATACAGGCACTAGTGACTCATCTGGGAGTCACTCATGCTATTTACTTACCAACACCTGGGTATTTGAGAAGTCTCCAGACAGTCCTGCAAATCTTTTCATAGCTTCCATGTGATCACACACTGAAGTGGGAAAGGTTTCTTTCTTTAGTTGTGTCTAGACTCTTGGTTCTGTGCTTTTGAGCAGAGGTTTCTTGCCTAGACTGAGCCCCTTACAGCTGTTTTGACTGTAGCAAATGTTTGTTCCCTGACTCCCTTGTTGCAAGTTTGTTTTAAAGCTTTCAATATGGTTGAGGATTAAGTATTTCTAAATGCAGTTTCTGCCTTGATGACCTGTGGGGCACTGAGCTGCCAAAATCTAGAGCTCATCAGCTGAGAACTGGAGCCTCTTTTGGAGGCTTTCTTTTTGGACCCAGGTGCCCCAAATTCCACCTAGAATATCTCCAGACTTCCCATGTCTGTGCTGGAATTATGTAAGTAAGGGACGTGACACTCTGAGGCTTGATCATCTGCAGGACTTGGTTAAGGTACTTGGAAAGAAGTAAGCACGTCACAAGGAAGTACCTTGTTTCCTCTATAAGGTCAGCATGGGAGTGGGGCAACTTACCAAATCTGTTTAATTCCCATGTTTCTCTTTAAAAGTTAGGGTCTTTTTCCTGGTCTTATGAAGTGAGTAATCAGGACTTCAGGCAGCAGCCGAGGTGGATGTTTGTGGAGTATTGAAATAGACAAACTGTTGGTAGAGGAAGCCTAGAGCTGTTGGATCTGAGGGGTTCAAGCAACTGGGATTTCTCAATCCCTAACCACAGAAATGAGGAAGGGGAAGTGAGAAGGAGATCTTATATCAAAGGTTCACCTTATTAGAGTGGAGAAGTTCTTAGGGTGCTTCTTGGAGCTGTATTTGCATAATGGACTTTTTGCCCTCTTCCCGGCAGAATGGTCTGGTCTTCCTGAGCACTCTTCTGCTCCCAGGCACATTTACTCTCATGGCCTCACCGCATTTTCCCTCTAGGGCTCTCCTGTGTGCTGATCTTTAACTGAAGGCTCCTTCTGTAATCCTTCTCTTCCCTAACTTTCTTAAGAGTGTTAGGACTCATTTTTTCTGGAATTCCTGTGGGAAAACTTTTTGATGTTCAGTTCAACCATCCCACTTTTCCACTGACTTTGCAAATTAAGAGCTCCCCTAATTTCCAAGAAAACAGTTCAGATGAGATGATCTCTTGAAGACATGAGGAGTTTAGGTATCAGTTTAGTTCATGATCTTTGAATCTCGACTGTTTTTTTTCTTTGCTGCTAATCCAGCCTGCTCTGGTGAGCCTTGGCTGAAGGAGAAGCAAGGGGTTTCTGAGGATCTGATGTGTGTGAAGGGAGCTAGCTGCCTTGGGCTTAGTAAGCTTACAGGAGAGCAGCTTGAGTTTTTCCCTGCCAGTTCCTGACAATGTTAACCTCTTGCAAAATGTCTGCTGTCCATCCCTTTGCACCTGGCAGCTTTAAGGTTTCTGGTTACTTACTGCCTCTTGGCAGCTCTCCCTTCCAGTTTAGCAAATTAATTCTTCTAGTTCTGTTCACTGGCCTTTTTATCTTTCTCATCTCTTCCTGCAAACTTTAGCTCTCAACTCAAGTTGCTATAATTTGAGCACCATAAAAAAAAACCTCTCACTGAACTGTGTGCTGTGAATTTTTTCCTGCAACTACTGTTGTCTGTCCTACCTGTCTGTCTCCATGCATGCCAGTAATGTGTGTGACATAAGCAGTCAAAACTTGTGGTTGGGGAAGGGAGCACTGGGGGTTGTATACAGCCTGTCTGTTAAAGAACAGTGCTGGGACTTCAAGGGTTTCTTACAGTAACTGGTCTTTTATAAGAAAACAATAAAATTCTTTCCTAGTCATAATTATCTGTTGGGGTCTTATATAGTGCTTTCCCGTAAGGAGACTTAAGAAGCTGTTTATAATTGATATGCACCATTTTATCAGTAGATTATTCATTGTCTTGCTAGCAGCAGAAGGTGATTCTACTCCGGTGTTGAAGAGCTGTTCAGTGAGTGGGTAGAGAAAAAATTTGGGGATGTTGTATTGAAGATCTGGAATATCTTTCAACTGGGGTAATCCATTATAAACTGTACATTGAATTTGTTTATGGACTGAGGTAATGCCCACCTATCAGTCTTCTAAGACAAAATGTGAGTATTGGACATGCTCCTGGATAAAGACTCTGAAATTCATAGTTTAAGTAAATTCAGACCTTGTGTTTTGCTGGCAGCCAGTTGAGGACAGCTGTATGTCCCAACATGCTGGGATTTGGAAATGTGCTACATACAGACGTTTTCTTGGTGGGTGGTATAGTAGAGAATAATACTCAGGTAAGCTGATGTGCAGCATTTTTGAGAGTATCTGATACGACTGTCTTAGACATTTTTTTCCCCTCTTATGAACGTTCTCAGATGTCACAGTTTGTAGCAGTTGAAAGAAGCTCTAAGCCACAAGTTTCCCTAGCCTGGGGGTTACAGCCTTGAAAGATACCCACTCTGCTGGTGTCTGCAGCCTTGTGTGCTGTTTGTGCAGCTCCAGCTGGCAGCTCTCTGAGGCAGTGTTTTCCCAGCTTCAGAAGCCTCTTGCTCTCTTGGGGCTTGCATTAGCAGTGTGGTTTTTGGGTATCTGAGATGGTTGGTAAAGGAATTGTCTTGGCTTCTGCAGACATTCCAGCATGTGAGGATCAGTAGTCCTTACATGTCATGTTCCTCAGCTGGAGCAGTTTATCATTTGCTCCTTTGAATGTAAAGCCTTTTACAGCCCCAGTAACCTTGACAAATTGCTGGTTCACTTCCTGTGAACGTGAGTTTCCCAGTTGAATATTTGTCCCTCTGGTGACTTGTCTTTCACTAGGCTGTCTCATAGCAGCATAGCATTCATGTTCTAGTCCTCTGCAGTTTTTACAGTGATTTGCATCCTGTAGACACTCAGTGAGTGCTTTTAGTTACAGCTTGTTCTCATTATCTTTGGGAGGCTCTCCTTCAGGCAGGATTTATTGTGAAGTCTCTGTATTTTTAGGCTGGACTGTACTGCCTCCGCAGTTAGCTGCAGACATGGAGGGAGCGGGGGGAGGGATTTGAGTTCTTCCTCACTGGTGGGAAGAGCTGGTGATTTCCTGGCAGGCTGAATGTTTCACACAAGGAATCCTTTCATTATGCTTCCAGGAACAGGGAGGATGCCGGACCAGCTCGTGACTCTGGATATGAAGCATGGCGTTGAAGCAAAGAACTACGAGGAGGTACATTCCCTGGCTGCCTGCACTGCAGGCTCCCCTTTCCCAGCACTCACGTGATGCCTTTTGTAGATCTGGGCTCGTGATGGGAAGCTCTTTTCCCAGTGGTGATGAAAGCCTGTCTGCAAACTACAATTGCAGCAAAGCTTTGTTATGGTAGGGGAAAAAAAAAAAATACAAACATCAACTAGAATTAATTCTGTGTTCTGGGAACTGGAGCCTAATGTGTGAATTTCTTTGCTAGGACAGCATGTCCCAGCTTCATAGGCATTAAAGGCAACAAGACACTGAGATGTGAAGTTTCCCCAGCCCCAGCAGCAGAGGTCATTTTAAGTTAATATCAGACCTTCTCTTAAAGGTCAAGTTTCAGTGTTCCTGATCTTACCTTCCTGCCTGTAGGATGTACTGGCTCAGCAGGCCTGAAATGGCACTTGTGTGTTTCTAAGAACTGGCAGTGTATCAGTGTAAAGGTGTTTGGCAGAGTAGTAGCTACTGTGGAATGGGTATTTGGTTTGAAGGTGTGACATTGGAAATAGTCATAAAAACCTAAACATTTCCATCTTAGGAGGACACAGCTTGCTTAGGCCCAAGAGCCAGCTGTGGAGAGTGGCAGTTACTTTGTGGCTGAGACAGTCCTGTCTGGTTTGAATGCTGAATTTTTATGGCAGCTATCATGCTTTTGGCTCAATAGAATTTGGGATCAGTCATTCCCCAGTACAGAGCCTGTGCCTAAGAAAATGAGAATTATTGGTGAAGAAAGAGTCTCACAAATGATTGCTGTGTCCACTGTGCATAAGAGCATGGGATATGCCATAAAGAGGAGAGCAGGAAGCAGAGGAGGCTGCGCATGGTTCCAGATAGAAAATTAACAAATTTCTGAGATGGTTGTGCTGGTGTTCCTGTATCCTTTCAAACTTTGGGCTGTCTGGTCTTACGTGATTTAAATTGTTTGGGAGCACTTCCTGTGTGGGCTGTAAGGAGGTGCTTGAGGTCAGGGAGGAGCAGAGGAATCATAGTTTAAGTCAGTCTGGAGCACATCCTACATGGAGAGTAAAAATGTGCCTGGGGTCAGGGAAGAGTGGAGCACTCATAGGGCCAGCTGTCTGTCAACCTGCTGCTGAGGGATTGCAAGATGTTGAGATTTTTTGGGGTGAATCTCTGAGAGTGTAACTGGAAGGATTGTATTTGCTAAATGTACAGAATCCCTTTAAATACCACTCCAGAGCATACTCCAGAGTTACATTACTGTAGTGCTACCTAGAAGCACTGTTGCTGTGCAGAAAGGTTCTCTTATGCCTGTTTATCTACATACTCACTGGTTGTACTGATAAAACTCTTGGAATAAATGCATCTCTCATGCTCATTGAGGGAAAAGATCCATGGACGAGTACAAGAGATGAAGAATTTAGACTTGCAGTCCCACTTGATACCAAATGCAGATCTTGGCAGCCCCAGCAAGCATCCTTGACTTGTGAGGACCTCTCAGAGTGGTAGACTGTATTGAGCCTTGTTGAGCAGCATGTCTGCAAAGGACTCAAACTGATTTATTGTTTGTACAGCTGCTATAGATGTTTAACCACACTGCTTTGCAGTGTGTTTTCTTTTTTTCACCATCTCTCTTCTCAGTTTGCTGTAGAAGTTGTGAGTTTTGACTTGGCAGGTTGCTGTAAGGCCTCAGAGGGCAGAAATGTTGCTCGGGTTTCTCTCATGGAATTGCAGCCTTTCTGAGCTTTTTGCTTGTGATGTTCTTCATTGTTGAGTACCAGTGATCTGTTGTACAGCCATAGTTCTTGTTGAATTGCTGCAAGGAGACTTGATTCAGGGAGTTTAATGAGGGTCACTGATACTGTCTAAGTCTGGCTTCATAAACTTTCATAGATCCAGGCATTCTTGGAGTAAAGCAGCTGGAATAGTTAAGCTGGATTAGAAGATCTAATTGCAATGTCATACCTTAGTTATCTGGATTTGGAAGAAATAACTTTATCCATTCAAGAAGTAGAAATGAAGATATAGAAAAGTGAAATGATTTCTGATGGCACTAAGAATGCTTGATGATCTAGGTTTTTTTCCACATCAACTACTCTTTGTCAATTCTTGGCTATAGTGTATCTCTTTCTATGCTAGGAAGAGAGTTAGGCTTTGACAAATCTTTAAGTTATCTCTGGGAAGCTCATTGGAGTTGTTATCTTGGTGCTGGTGGTCCAGACGTTCTTTCTGGAATGATGATGTTCCACCACCTCAGATGCTTGGTGGGCATTTTTTACAAAATCTCTTGGAGCAGCTGTGCATATTGGGTTCATTAGGGGTAAAAGGTTCCAGGACTGCCCGGGTAGGTTGTGGTGTTTAAGGAAAGACTGGACATGGTACTTAGTGCCATGGTCTGGTTGTCATGGTGGTGTTAGGTCTTAGGTTGGACTTGATCTCAGAGGTGGTTTCCACTCTAATTGATTCTGTGATTCAGGATACACATCTTGGAATACATGCAGGACTAAAAGTAGCTATTAGATGTTTGTAGCTACATCTATTAAGAGCAGCTGAAGGGATGCAGATGGAGCAGATAAACCTTGCTTTTTCCCAGTGGAACCCTTGTAGCCTTCTGTGGATGAGGAAATGAGCCCTCAAGGAAGATAATGGAGCTGGTCAGCACAGGGCTAGCTTGTCAGTACAGCTACTCAAGACCTTGTGTGTGTTACAGACCTGCTGCCCTAGCAGTGTCAGCATAGTCTGGGCTATAGGCATGCAGACACTGGTGCCAGTTTTTCAGCAAAGCTCTCTGCTGGCAGATATGTGGCCAGGCCACAGGATTTTGTCATTACAACCTATTGGCTAGAAAGCAGGAGGGGGTTAACCTACTCCTTCCTACCCCTCCTCTCAAACACACTCCAAACTGACACTGCTGTGCTGGCAGAGCTATAATATACAGCTTGCCTCAGCAGAAAAATCCTCAGATGATTGTTTGATGGCTTGCTGCTTGCCAGGATATGTGTGTCATGTGGAGACCCTTCAGTGGAATGGCTGATTAGCTAGCTGGTTTGGTCACGAGCATCTCTTCAGCTCTGCCTCTGTTGCCCAGGCAGCTGCCTCTGGAAGTGGCATTTTGGGGATTCTTTCATGCTGGATACCCTGTTGCCTGCCTGTCAGCATGGATCACTGAGAGATGGGCATCATGCAGCTTATATCTGAATAATCCTGTGAGGCTGAGACTGGTGGTGAACTGCTGGTGCTTTGTGTGTTTTCTGTAACTCATCTTTCTTCTGCTGCATTACCTGAGACACAGCATCTGGCCTTCATGGCAGGGGCCTGTCACTTCTTGGTAATAGTGACAAATTCTCTGCAAGAACCGCAGTTATCCAAACCTCATGCTGCAGAAGTGTCAGGAATTGCAGTTAGCTTCCCTTGAGTGTCCTTGTGTCACAGGTTTTATGTGACGCGTGTGTCAGTCTATAGCTACAACTGGGGCAGAGACACATGTCTACACATTCAGCTTGAACAATTGCTCTTGTGTGCTGTGCTTTCTAACATAATTTTGCAGTGGGTTTTTGGTTTTGGATACCAAGCGCGTGAGCCGTGGGGCTGGGCGTTGTGCCCAGGAGCGATGTTCCAGCGTTCCTGAGGGACGCGGGCTGTTCCCGACGGGAGCGGGCCCGGCAGCGGCCCCGCAGCGCCGCCCGCTGGCTGCGGGCTCCTTGCCGACAGCCTGGGCTGCCCTGCGGCTTCCGTCTGAGCTCTGATAAAAAACCCGAGATCTTGTGGCATAATCAAGCCGCTGCTCCTGGGAACCGGGCTGCCTGGGCTTTCTGGAGCATTAGCGAAGGGAGTCTCGGTGCTGATAGCCTGTGAGCCTGTGGGACTGTATTGTACAGATATGCAGGTTAGTCACCTGTATCTCAGTCTGTGACTTATGCTCACTGGAGGTTTAGTCATGTGGCAAGATCTTCTACCCACTCCTCAGAAGCCAACTGTGAATAAGCTAACATTAAGCCGAATAAGGAAGAAGTGTGCTTGCATGCATGCTGTGCTCCTACATTGTGTAGGAGGAGTAGTAGGAAAGTGTGTTTCAGCAAACAGGTGGGAGAAGTGATAGTGTTTTGTGCAATGGTAGTTTCTGGCTTGTAGAGGTATTTCCCGAGGGGAAGGATGCCCCAGATCTGTAGCATGTGGGGAGGAGTGGTTCAAAACGGCAGTGAAAACCCATGTGGGAGTTTTTGGTTTTGGTTCAGTGATTTGACTCTCCTGTTTTCTAGATTGCTAAAGTGGAGAAGTTGAAACCCCTGGAAGTAGAATTGAGGCGCTTGGAAGATCTTTCAGAGTCCATCGTTAACGACTTTGCCTATATGAAGAAACGAGAAGAGGAGATGAGGGACACAAATGGTGAGAGTCTGTGTGCCCCTTCAGAGGGATGGAACTCTAAAACCCCTCATTTCTGCTAAATGTGTTATTAGGACAGCATTTGGAGATCAAGCAATTATAGTGGTCTCTGCCTGTTCTGTTCCTAGTAAGGGAAACCTGAAGCAGTCACTGCACTTGTTGCACTGAGTCTTGTTGTTCTGTCTCTAGAAATCATTTCTGTCTCCATTCCTAATGTGAATTACTCTGCTCCATTCAGTGTTGCCCATTAACCACAGCTTCACCTTGTTCCCTCTTATTATCCTTCTTGTTGTTCCCTCTGCTCTTATTCTCAAGTGCTGCTGGTTATCAGGTGCCCTTGCCGTCATGTTATATGGCTTTTGCATGGCAGAGGAGAAGAAATCCTGGGAACTTTGCCATCTTGGGGTGCATCCTGTAATGCCAGACTCAGGTGCAGTGGTTTGTTGTCTGTTTCAGAGTCGACAAACACCCGGGTTCTGTACTTCAGCATTTTCTCCATGTGCTGTCTCATCGGACTGGCCACCTGGCAGGTTTTCTACCTGCGTCGCTTCTTCAAGGCCAAGAAGCTGATTGAGTAAAGGAGCAAATCTTCTTCCCCCTCCTCTCAGACCCAGCTGGACACCGCTGGACCTAGCCATGGCCTCCTGGAGCCATCTTACAGATGATACCCACTGACTGGAGCTTTTCTGGAGGAACTTGGACCCTAAAGGGGGAGGGGAGCCTGAACATCGGAGGCAATGGGGGACTTGTGAAATCCTGTTGGATGTTGAGGGTGGGGGAGGTCATGATGGGTTTGGGTATTCCTGGGGCAGCGATTAAATAAAAAAAGATGTTTCCATGACAGCTGCAGCAAGTTTTTTGCGCTGTCTATTCTCCTTTTATAATCATGGCTTGATGATGTCTCCCATCTGTCTGTGACTGCAGTGTTACTCAGAACCACCTGACCCTGCTGCGCTCTTTAGGTGGCATGCAGGTCACACCGGGGCAGAGCAGGGGGATTCCCTGTCCTCACCAGCTGGGATCTAAGCCTCGAGCAAATGGAGATGAGTGCAAAGCAATAGGATTCGTCATTCCAGCAGGGCCTGAGAATAGAGGGTCTTCCAAGGTTTGGTCCCTGTTGTGGACTTCTGTGTTTCTCCCTGTGGGAGCTGGTGTCTTTGTGCTGACAGGTCAGAGCACTTGAGCATATGGTGATTCAGCCTGGAGGAAGGGGAGCCTTCTAAGGCGGGCTTGGAAGTGTGTTTGAGCTTGGAAAGAGGCCTGCTTTGCTCAGATAAGCTATCCAGCCTTGTCCCACCCTTCCCCCACGTTTGTCTTGGATTTGCCTCTCTTGTTTTGAAATGGTGCAGCAGCTTTCCTGAAAACCTTGGTCAGGAACAGCCTTTTGTGCAGGAGGCCTCGGTCAGATACAGTCACAGAGCAGATGGGAGAAGGTCATGCTAGGAAACTTGGTCTTACATTGAGCAGGAGACTTCTCATCTATCCATGCAGCTGGCTGAATGTCATCTTGAGACCTCAGAGCAAGGTGAGCTGATGCTCACATGAGGGCCTGAACCCTGCATTGAGGTCTGAGGGTACAAATAGTGCTGTGCAGGGTAGCAGAGGAGTTGGAAAAAATGTGGATGAAAGAAAAGGCAGTACAGGTTGGGAATAGGCTAGCTCTACATATGAGGGGGCAGTCTGAACTGTGCGCTCAACAGAACTGTTATTTTCCTGTGCAGTACTAGATGGCAAGAGCCAGCAGCTTCTTGCCATTTCTCAGCTGTCCAGATGGCACTATGTTAAATAAAACAGGCAGGGAAAAAGCAGGTTAACTTCCTGGACTTGCTGCAGTTTTTAGGCAGTGATTACAATTCTGTCATTGTCTCTGCATTCCTTCAGAGCAAGTGGTTCAGCAGCACAACATTCTGGTGTCCTGTGTCCAGATACTTCTGGGTAGGGATGGGGTTGTCATGGCCCTGGACCCAGCCTAGCAGTTTCAAAAAAGCATAGTTTTATAATTTCTGACCCGAGTCTGATGTATTACTAGGAAGGAAACAGTTGTCCAGGGTGAGACAATGGAAAAGAGGATGTAAAGATGATCTCCTGTCATCTAAATACATTAGTTCTTTGCCATTCCCAGGTTCCTGGAGTTGTTAGTTCCACTGCAAGTACTTTGATTGCTTTTAATTTGTTTGTTTTTTGATAAAGCCATATTAGGATCCTAAGTCCACTCCTCCGCCCTTGCATCCATTTTATCCTTGTGTGTTTTTGAAAGCTGTTACAGTGCACAACAGCAGCAGTGCCACAGGACTGAATTACAGAAGTCATTTGAAGGTGGTTTTAGGTCCTACAGTTTGAAGCCTGTAGATCTGTTAAGGTTTTGCTTTTGTTTTTATATAACTTGAGAAGACAGTACAAGAAAGGGGCTTTTCCAGTCCTGTCTGTTTTGATATCCTCTCCCCATCCCTATCTGAGTACAAAGTTATCTTAAATATGATGGTGAGGCCTTAAGTTCCCCAGGTGACTGTTACACTGTCATCGTTCTGGTGTTACGTTTTGACCTTCGCTGTACTGGTGTAGTTACTGGGGAGCAGGTGCGGGGCACTGGTGTGGATTTACCTGTAATGACTGGTTGGGGGACTTTTGTCAGCTTTCTCAAATAAAATTTTTTTGGGGAAAACAACCCACCTCACCTTGTTGCTGTGAGTCTTGTCCTCTTTGTGCATGTTCCTACAGACTGCTGTTTCCTGAAAGTTGACCTGTCACAGGAAGCAGCAAGTAAATCAACTCTTCACAAGCCTTAGGCTTCTCTAGTAACAATTTCTTCTACACTTGGGAAGGGTACACAGGCTTCCCTGCAAGGACAGCAAGTGAGGTGTCCTAATACAGGTTTCTACCATTTTTGCCTTTCTCCCTCCCCCTGTCCTAATTATATGGAGGAATTTTGAGGCTTGTAGTGAAAAAAGGGCTGGTGCTCTGGGGTACCAGATCAAATTTTTCACCATCAGCTCTCATGTAAAATTTTGTTAAGACAAACAGAAGTACTTTCAGTTTTGTACTTTGGAGGAGATTGAAAACTGTTGCAGAGATGAGTTGGTAGCATGTGAGTGGGAGATACTGAAGATAGTGGTTAGGTATTTACTGAAATGCTGTCAGATCTCTGCTGACCCTGCAAGCCTTTTGTTATGCAGTAGCCAAGTGAGATATGCTGTGTAACAGGATTGGGGACATACAAATCTTAGATAACTAGTTAGTAATGTTAGGGAGAATTTCAGGAAGGGAAATCCCCAGATCTCTAGATAAGGATTAGCCTCTGCAAGTTCTTTCCCAGATGAATACTTTGGGTATGTGAAATCCTAACAGCTGCTTGCATGCGGTAGGTTGGTAGTGGGTCTTGGTTGGTTTATGGCACTGGGGATGCAGGGCTGGTGTCTTCGTTCCATTTCACTTCTGGGAAATAGGCTGAAGTTGAGCTGTTGCAGATGCTTGGGTCTGAGCCCATCTTTATGTGTGACAGATGCATCACTGGTAAATCTATGATTGCCTGTAGCAAACTGCATCAGATGTTTCCAGCCTCTTCCACCCACTTGTCAATGTGACTAACGATGTAATTATCACAGTACTTAACTCAGCACGTGAGCATTCCTAAGTAAGATATATCTTTGTGTATTCCACCTCCTGCTCTGCCAGCGTGGGCTGCACCCTGTACAGAGTACCCACTGCAGCTGCTGTTTGCGTACATATGCAAAGGGGATGAACATTTTACACGCTTGCTCATTTTTTACAAGCTACTCAGGTATGTGAGAAGTAACCCAAGTGTACAACATCTGTGTTTTCTTCTAATTGGCAGATGAGAGACATTGACTCAAACTGGTTTAGCAACTGGCTGTCAAGATTATGAGGGGATTACCGCCCATACATTTTGACGGGTCCTGAGGCAGAGGTTTGGGAAAGTAGCATGGCCTGTCTTTACCTCTGTCAGTTCATGTGGTATATTTCTGTCTCCCATATCTGTAGTTGTGTCCCTCTGCTGTACTTGTCTTTCAGATGCCTAAGATGGCCATGATTTTAGTGAACAAAGTCTTTGGGAAGTGAACTTCTCTTATGTTGAAAGTGGCTTATTGGGAAAGAGAGACAACAAAACTGAAATGGATAAATCTTTCAGAGAAGAAAAAAAAAGGTTGGGTCTGGTGAAGACTACAGGAGTTCAGTGCTGGCAGGTCTTTTCTGCTGCCCCTTATCCACCTGGAAAATTTGTCAGACTTGTGCTTTTTTCTTTCTTCCCCCAAATCACTGCATGTGGTGGTGTGGTAGCTGGGCAGACCAGAGTCAGGTAACCTTTCTCTGAGGAGACTGAAAAGAGCAGAGGGTTTAGAAAAACTGCCAGTTGGCTTTTCTTGGACCTTTTTGTTAACCTGAAGCAGGTGAGCCCAAGCCTTTGGTACTGCACTAAAACATTTGTATTTGCTCAGTAGTGTTGGAGGAATCCTGTTTTGCTTTGCAGCGGAAGGACCAGCAGGAGCTAGAAATTTCTCTGCTCAGCTGCAACTGAAGTGACTTAAACTTTCTACAAAATTCTAGTAAGAGATTCCCATTTGCTCCTTCTGTTGCCAGGGGTCTATGTGTTTTATCACCTCGAACTCAATGCACTAGCATCTACATTTCCAGCTCGCTGACACAGCCTGCCAGAGGACCTGTGATCTCTTGGTGTCCATCCCAGCGATCTTTGCTGTGAGGATCATTGCTTTAGCTCATGTTTGGAGAAAGCTGCTGTGTCCTAAAGGACTAATTTGTCTTGTATTTTAGTTTCTGCAATAATATGTCCATGTTGAATAACTTCCTTTGGGGGCACATAACCCCTAAAAAAGCAACGACAGGACCATGCTCACATTGCATTTTCTCATTTCGGTGGTTTCCTGTCACTTAATTTCCTTTCACAGCTGGTATTCCTGAGGTAGCTTTCCCCTGAGCTTTCAAATCGATTGCATTATGTGATCTTTGCACAAACTGCACCGAGATGTTCTGCTGGAACTGTAATGGTAAGAACTTGTTTTTCCTTGGTTATTTGGTGGATGCTGTTCCTACAGCTGCCAGTAGACGAGGCAGTCAGAGGAGATGAGGTGCTTGTGTTTTCCTGCTATGTTCTGTGGTAGCTCTGGTCTGACCTGCTGTAGAGTTTTACCCTCTAGCATTTTCTCACCCATACCAGCTGCTTGGACTTTTCTTCCCCCCAAGTGTACTTTGTTTGGACAATCTTCCCTCACACGTAAAGTATTTGCTATACATATGTAACAGGATTTACATGGTGTTGTCTTCTTAATTATAATTAACCATGTAGATGCCTTGTCACTTCTTTCTCAACATGGGCTGATCTTTCCTTGTAATATGTGGGCTGATATTTCCTTAGTAATATAACCAATGTACTGCCTTGACTCTGAAAACCATGAATGAGATCTTTGAAGTAAGGCAGATGCTTGCTAGGATTTGGTTTAAACGACAGTTTTCTTACCCTTATCCAAATTCATCCTTCAATACTCATTTTGCAAGAGGGAAAATGACACATTGCCCCTTGATGGGGGCTTGATGATCTGATTTCTTTAAATGCTTGAGTAAAAAATACAATGTAAAGTCAGGTATGAATTCTTCAGTCATATTCCAATAAACCTGAGTGTGCAGCAACTGCTACTTATCTTAGGGGCATCTTGCTGTTAGAATTAGTGCCTGCTTCTTAAAGGGTAGTAAAGGCAATGCTGTGGGGTGGCTAAACCTGATCGTAGCTACTACTGTAAGCATTTTGTGGAAGAATTTGTGAGATACTACAGATAATAATGGTCAAGATAGCTCTACTTTTCAAATAGGAAAAATGAAGATTGACTTTTTTCAATTATTCTTCTGAATTTCTACAACTGTTCCAAATTCCTTAATCCGATTTTCATGAGATTTTTGTCATGTAGATTTTTAAAAAATTATTAGTATTTGACAGGTGACATTTTGCTAAGTACTCTCCTTCCAAGGGAGGGACTAGATGATATTTAGCAAGACACATCTGAGTTTTTTCATCCATTATTCCAAAATTCTTTATCCTAAAACTGACATGCTGTTTTTTCTGGTCCAAAGGACATCAACTTTGTACGGAAATAGTTTCAGTGCACGACAAATAGATATTGATGTATAAGTTACAATAGGTGCATATAATGCTAAACACCTCCTTAACCTTCAGCACCTTGCAAGGAGCATTGTTTATTCTTTCAAGCATCTTCACAAGGTAGTGAAATAAGAGCTAACTGAGCTCCATTGCACTTGGGTTTAGGGCTTTGTGCTTTTAGCTCCTGAGGTCTCCTGTGAGGGTTGGATCACCTGTCTTGAAGTGAATGTTCTCTGTCACTCAACTCCAGTTTCCTACCTGTAGCTGTGACCACAGAACTTTGTAAATAAAAGTTGAAACAATGATGTGCGTAACTTGTGAAGAAAATGAATCACAAACCTAAGATTAGGCTTGCAAATACTTCTTCATGACAGAGAAGTCATTGCAGCTTCAGCTCTAAAATTTATGAAGCTTTTAGTTTATTTCTTCGTCAGAGAGAAAATCGATGGACGGTGAGTGGCACAGAAAGGGAGATGGCTATGCTTTATTAGCAGTGTGAAATGTGTATCCACTGCATGTGCTCTCACTACTCCCGCAGATCTTTGTGCTTGGGGTACACTCGTGGTCATTATCCGTGTGTGTGTTCTCCCTTGTGTCAATTATTTCTCAATAATGCATATTATGTGTAGCATGGCGAAGCAAAAAGAAACATTAACATATGTAACAACAACAGTAAGCAGTAATTACTTTTTTGATCTAAATCAGTTACTTCAGACAGTTTTTTATTCCTGAAAGCTTTCTAAGAAGCTAACGTTGGACTCTTGTCTTCTTGGGAAGTGAATTCGCGCACAGCCGCGGCTCGGTGCATCCCGCTCCCGGCGGCGGGCGGGGCGGGGGCCGGGCCCGGCGGGGCGGGAGCGCGGAGGTCGCGGCGGCGGCAGCGGCGGGAAGCGGTTCCGGGTCGCCGTCGGGAGCCGACATGGAGCCCGCGGGGCCGCGCTGAGGGAGCGCCGGGCCGAGCGGGGCCGCCATCGCCATGTCGCTGGGCGAGTACGAGCGGCACTGCGACTCCATCAGCTCCGACTTCGGCAACGAGTCCTCGGGCAGGGGCGGCTCCCGCGGCGGCGGCGGCGTGCCCGGCGAGCAGGAGGAGCTGCACTACATCCCCATCCGTACCCTGGGCCGCGGCGCCTTCGGCGAGGCCACCCTGTACCGCCGCACTGAGGTAGGTAGGCGGCCCCGGCGGCGGGAGAGGAGCCCCGTTCCGCCGCCCCCGCCAAGGGGCCCCCGGGCCGCTCCGAGAGGGGCGGGGGCCGTGCTTGAGGGCGCCGGTGCCTGACGAGCCGCAGCAGGGCTCGGCCCCTGCGGTGACCGAGAGCCCCCGGGTGACGCTGACAGCCCCCGGCACCGCTCTGGGAACAGCCCCGGTACCGAGTGACAGCTCCAGCCCTCAGTGTGCAGGGCGCGGGGTCTGGGGTTTGTAACATTTGGGCACTGCCGGTCTCTGGGTCCCCTGAGGTTTCGCAGGGAGATGTGGATATTCTTCTGACGCTAGTAGACTACTCATTTTTCTGTGTTTTGTTCCAGTCACAGAGGACATGGGGGCATCTCATACAGGTAAACTCTTTCACATGCTCAGCATTTCAGTATAATCAGGGGAGGTTGGATGAAAAGCCAGTCCTCCCGTTGCTCCCAACTCGTTTAATACCATCCAGTTCAATTGTAGTTGTGGTTTTAGTGGCTGTCAAGGAAAAAATGCTTGATTTAGTTCTAAAGGTAAGTTCTTCAGTTTTTTTCTGGCTGCCTTGAGGTGTCATGGCTTGGGCAGGTGTAAGTGAACACTGTTCACTTGATAGATCACTTACAGCATGGCTGACAACGTGCCTAACAAAGGCAAATTAAATCTAAATTAATTCTGGTTTCCTTATTGTTTTTTTTTCTTTTTTTTTTTTTCTTTCTTTTCTTTAGTCTTTCTCCTTTAAATATTTGTAACAGCTTATGGTCTTGTACAGTATCCTATAGTTACAGAATTTAAAATACGATGGTCTCCCTTTATTAAACAGGAATATGTTTAGTTTCTGTTGAAATGAAACAAACCCTGTGTCTTTCCCTTGGTTTGGTGTTTTGGTTTTGGTACTTTTTCCCCCAGAGTGAGTGTTGGCCAGCGAGAAAGGTGGCTTCAGGCCATCACTATTTCTAATGACAAACAACAAACCTCAAAACTTAAGTTGTGAAGAATATTTGTCTGAAATCTGTAAGAGACAGGAAAGTCTTTTATTTTTCCTGCTATTTTAATTTCCTGCTATAAAGGCACATACTGTTCTCTTCATAACTGTGTGTTTTTAATTGAAAGATGTTTTTGTGTTTCAGGATGACTCACTTGTAGTGTGGAAAGAGGTGGACCTGACCCGGCTGTCAGAAAAGGAGCGTCGTGATGCTTTGAATGAAATCGTTATCCTGGCCCTGCTGCAGCATGAGAACATCATCGCGTACTACAATCACTTCATGGATAACACCACGCTCCTGATTGAGCTGGAGTACTGTAATGGTGAGATCCCTACTCCCATTTGTAAACAGGCAGCTGCCAGGTGTCTGGGACACCCTCCTGCAGAACCTGCAGCAAGTATTTCTGGGGTGTCATCTGGAGAGCAAAGGAGTGGAGGTGAATTCTGCTGCGTAGCTCCTAAGGAAGAGACTGAGAACTCTTCTGATTTGTGTCTCAGATGCTAAAAAAAGAAGCCCAGTAGTTAGTGGGCAATCTATGCAGTAGATGATTTCTTGAGTTTTCTGAATGGCTGGTGCAGTGGGAGGGTTGGGTTAATGGTGATAAACACAGTGCACCTTGCTGTGCTCCTTTAGGAGGGCAGTGGGAAAAGACCATAAGACTATCTGGGCCTCTCTACCAGTAAAGAGTGGGGCTGTCTTTTCAGTACTGTCATTTACATAGGTTTATAATTTGTCAGTTAAAAATGTCATGATATACTGCAGTCAGGACTTTTTCCTGCCTTCTGCTTTCAGGTTTTACATTCACTATTAAAAAAAACCCAAATAACAAACCCGGTCCTTTTGGTGGTGGAGAAAATTTTTAAATTTCATCCAAGAGTAGCTCAGTTAGTGGTGTTTGGAGTTGGCAGGGGAAGCAGTCCTAGCTCAGATGGAGTGATAGAAGGATTTGCAATGAGGTTGTGACTAGCAGCTGCTTTTAGGTGGCAGGAAGAGGAGTTCATACACAGCTTACACTGCTGGAACAGGATACGTGCCTGGAACTGCAGTGTGGCTCTTGTTTGGGCTCCCCAGGCCAAGTATCTGGTGTTTGTACAGGGCTTGTGTTAAGCCTTGGCTCATTGGTAGAAGTATTTTTTGCTAGAAAAGGCTATCATTGTGTTGTGATCACCTTGTACAACAGATTGCTTTCACTGGAACAGGTCGGAGAACACAACAGAGTTGTACAAAGTCTTTTTGAAGGGTGTCAGACACTCCGATTGGCAGCTTGGTTTTTCTTCTCTGCTTTTTGTTCTTATGGAGGGTGGAGTCCAGTGCAAGCATAGAGGAATGTTAGCTCTTTGAGGCACCTTTTATTTTAGGGGTTCTCTTAGTGCGAATTACTTACTTACCTTGAAAAGATTGCATGCTTGGGGCTGCTATACATTTGTTGGAGGGCACAGAGAAAAGCTGCGTAGTATTAATGTCTGTGCACATTTGTAAATGCCTCTGTTGGCTTTGGAATAATAACCAAGAGATGAGTGCATAGCTGGTGTTGCCTGAATGTGTCTGAATGGTAGAGAACAAGGGACATGAGAAAGAGGAAATCTTGTTTGGACTTCCATGTAGTGGTTTTGCCAATGCATTAATAGTTGTTTCTTTGGCTTTTTTTTTTTTTGCAGTGTACAAGCCCAAGATAATTTGTAAGTAATTTTTAAAGTAGGGCTGGACTAGTCACTGTCAGACACTCCTCAGAATCCAAAGATTTTACTGTTTAATTGGCTTGTCTCTTCTGAAGATCTACAAAAGAATTTCAAATTTCAGTAAATGTTGCCCCTACTTTACAGAGGAGGAAGCCAAATTATTGATTTATTTGCCTTTAGTTCCATGTGTATATCATGGTACTGTAAGACTTGGATTTACCATGGGATAACATCAGTGAATACGAATGAAATATATTTGGGAAGAAATCGCATATAAAATACAGTAATTGAAAAGAGAATAACCTATGTTGGAAGGTTAGATGTGATTAGATGAAACAAATACCAAATTAATGTGGTTTTCATATGCATGGTATTGGATATATGAGTCAAGAGCTAACTTGTCTCCTTGTGTAGGATTTTGGCAGTGTAGTACCTATCATGCTGCTCTTTGGTTCAGAAAAGCTGCAAAAAAGATGGGGACATAAAGAGAGATGAAGAGCACAGTTGACTAAAAGCCTGCGAAGTCTGAATGGCTAGAAAAGACATTGGTAATAAGAGGCAGAACTAAATACTTTGGTTAAATTGTGAGTGGTTTGTAGCTAATTTGTAAATGTGAACATAAGGCAGAAAAAAGAAATGTTGAGAAGTTACAGCAAGGCTGAATGAGAAGAAATTAAGTGAAGGGAATATTAATTAGAAAAACCTTCCTAACATGAAAGTCTGCATTAAGTCCCTCAAGTAAACAAAGGAGCCCTTGCAACCTGTTTTGGAAATTTACCACTTGGCAGGCCCATGGAAATCATGCAGCCAAAAGCTGTCTTGCACCATGGGAATGGTCCTGGTGATCCATTACAATTAGGACATACTATATGATAATTAGGAATTGGAATAGCAACAGGAGGTGATCAGAGTTTTGGGATCAGTGCTGATCTGTCAGGGAGTTTCTCTACCTGCAGCCCCCAGCATAATTTCTTTTAACTCTCCTTGATTTTCAGTCTGCTGTCTTGAAGTCATGGGGTGCACTGAAGATTTCTGCTGATTTCAGGCTTCTGTTAGTGGTTCTGCTCTTGTCAGCGCTTTGTGAATTCTGCACCAATGTGTTTGGCAGGGGAGATAAAGGAGAGGCCAGTCAGAGCTGGGGAGTAGGTAGGAAAAGACAGTAAATTGTGCTTTCAGGGACTACTCTGACTTAAAGATTGCTTTCTTTCTTTTTTTTTAATGTATTATTTGTATATATAATGCTGAACACGACAGTCTCGCATGATTTGGTGTACAGCTAATACATGTTTACATACCCCAAGAAGCACTTACAAAAAGTAAGTAAAAAAGTAGGGACTGCTGGCCGAGCTTACTGATTTGCTTTTCAGGGAGTATTAAAGGGTTAATCGTTAAAGAATTTAAGAATTAAAGAATCTTCTTTGCTTAGGGTTAAATGCACCACTGAAGTTCTTAGATGGAAGAAGAACTTAATTTTGTGAGTGCCTGACCAGTTTAAGTGAAGAATGTTGAGAGAGAGCTATAGTAATTGACCATGGATCTCTTAGGGGTTTGAGTATTCCCAGCAGCACTTGAGCAGAGTAACTGCTGCCATTAACTAAGACAAACCTCTCTGTCTTTTTCACTCATTTATAATTACAGGAGGGAACCTCTATGATAAGATTCTGCGACAGAAAGACAAGTTATTTGAAGAAGAGGTAATTTGGAATGGTTTGAGGGGGCAGTGGGGCTGGCCTGATGTTCTGTGGATCTGTAGGGTTATTTGAGTATTTCTTCATTTTTTTTTCATTGTGATGGTGGGAAAATTCTGTGTTTATCTGGGGATTTGCATCCTCCTGGTTCAATATTACAAGCATTTATGGACTATCTGAAACTTCTTATTTTCCTTTTTAACTGTCTATAAGCAGTATATAGTTCCAAGGGAGGAATAATGAAAGAGAGCTGGCTTTCTTCATCTTATCATCTTGGCAAACATTTAACTTTTAAACCTCTTTCTGTGTTTCTTCCTAGTGGGCTCTCTTTCTCTCCCTTCTTATTAATTTTGTAGGGGATTTTTTTTCAAGTAATTTCCTTGAATCTGTCTTACTCTTTTCTTTTTCTGTCTTTATTTTATTTAAACTTATTTTTTGCTGTCTGCTTTCACTGCATGCTGAGCTGATTAATGATTACCCTTACTTGTCTCATATAGTGACTTCTAAGGCTTTCTAGCTCATGGAGAGTATGTAATGGTCCCAATTCATATTTTGGAGAGCACAACTGTAGATGTTTCCCAAGTGGTCATTAGTTGTCATTCTTCAGTCTTTTCACTTACTGAATCTCTGATGCTTGTCAGGACAGACACTATGAATGGAAGTAGAACAATCTACCTATTGAAATATCTTTTTTAGATATTTGCAAACCAGGAAATTCTAAAATTTTCATACTCCTGAAAGAGCATCTAAATGGTATGGCCAGGCCCTCTTGCTGTGCCTTGGTGTGATAAGGATGTGTAGGGTTTTGTGGGTTTTTAAAATTTTTTTTCAAGCCTCACATTATGTTTATATTCCTACTTATGCAGATGGTGGTTTGGTATCTCTTTCAAATTGCATCAGCAGTGAGCTGCATTCATCGAGCTGGAATTCTTCACAGGTAAGTGTGGCATGCAGAAAGCTGAAGTAACCAGTGCAGTTCATGGGAGTGAGTGAAGAATTTCTTTCCTTCTTTGTTTAAAACAAGTACTGAGCTTCTCTCCAAAGTGTAATAGGATCTGCGAGATGTTAAGAATTCCTTTTTTATTGGGCTAGAAACTGTCGTGTGATAAATGTGCAGGAAATCTTGTATTTGAAAATGGAACTGCAGCTGTGTGAACAAAGAGTTTATCCACGTAGGAAGGAAGTAAATTTGCCCTTTATTGCGATAGCACATAAATGATATTTGTTAAAGTGGGTAGGAACAGCATTTACCACAGGCCAAAGGTACTTCTGACCTGTTCCACAATTAATAGCTGCAAACCAATGTACATCATTCTATAATTCCTGGAGACTAATGGTAATGAAGACTTTGCATTTGTCCATTGCTCTAATACAACACATGTGAAGATTTGTCCTACATTTGTCTGAATCTTATTTCTTTGGCCTGTTACTTAAGGAGCTAGTTCAGTCTGTTAGCTTGTGGGGGTAATTTTGACAGTTATTCTGAGATTTTAATGTCTAGGTAATTACCTTTTTCTGTTGCCCTTTTCTGTTTGGGAGCAGTAAATTTCATGTCTTACATGCGTTTCAAGGAGGCCATGATGTTCTGGGAAGTATTGCACATGTAGACTGCCACTTCCAGCACAGTTGGATCATGTGCTGGAACTTATGGGCACAGCTGTGTGAGGATGTTTTCTGTAGGATAGCATCCTGGCTCTGCCATTCTGAATCTTTAGTAATCGGTGGGCTTTGCTAATGAGGGGTTAGTAGCCTACACTCAGCAAAGTAGTGCCTGAGTTTTTGGCCTGAAGCAGATGTCAGGTCTATCCTGCTTTGCAGTGATTTCCTGCTTACCATGAATATGTGTGGCCCCAAATCCTTCCATAATAACAAATTGAACAATTATTTAAATGTTTGCAGTGATTTCCTTCTGCTGCAGACATTGTCAGAGTGACCCAGGACTTTGCGATGCCCCAAGTGGAGGAATGCAAAGTGCTGCTTTACTTGATGTTTTCCTGATCTACACTGGGAAGTTGTTGATGGTACGTTAGGAAAAGAGGGTGTTATGAAGTGTTGGCCATGAAAAGCATATCATGCTGCGGGGGATTCCTCTCTATTTTCAGCCTCTTGTGCTGATCTGTGAAACTGCACACAGATTACTCAGTCTGGGAGACAGTGCTTTCTATCAGTTTTGAAGTTCAGCATTTTTGTGGCCATCAGCCTCTCAATCTCTTGGGCATAGTACATCATAAAATCATGGTATCATTAAAGTTGAAAAACACCTCCAAGATCTCAAGAGCCCAACAGAACACCACCATGTCAACTAAACCATAGCACTAAGTGCGATGTCTAGTTGTTTCTTGAACACTTCCAGAGATGGTGGCTCGACCACTTCCCTGGACAGCCCATTCCAATGCTTAATAACCCTTTCAGTGAAGAAATTCTTCTGATATCCAACCTGAACCTCTCCTGGTGTGTCCTGAGGCAATTTCCTCTTGTGACAACTGTCACCAGTTACCGTGGAAAAGAGACTGACCCCCATCTTGCTGCAGCCTCCTTTCAGGCAGTGGTAGAGAGAGATAAGGTCTCACCTGGGCCTCCTTTTCTCCAGGCTAAACACCCTCAGCTCCCTCAGCTGCTCCTCATCAGACTTGTGCTCCAGGGCCTTCACCAGCTCTGTTGCTGTTCTCTGGACATGCTCCAGCACCTCAATGTCCCTTCTTGCAGTGAGCAGCCCAGAACTGGACTCAAAGTGTGGCCTCGCCAGTGCTGAGTATAGGGAAACAATCCTTGCTCTGGTCCTGCTGGACATGCTTTTCCTGACACCGGCCAGGATGCCACTGGCCTTCTTGGTCACCTGGGCACACGCTGGCTCACGTTCAGCTGCTGCTGGCCAGCACTCCCAGGTCCTTTTCTGCCAAGCAGCTTTCCAGCCATTCTGCCCCCAGCCTGTCGCACTGCCTGGAGTTGTTGTGGCCCAGGTGCAGGACCTGACATTTCGCCTTACTGAACCACTACAATTGGCCTCAGCCCATCAATCTAGCCTGTCTAGATCCACTGTAGAGCCTGTCCTACCATCCAGCCCATCAGCACTCTTGCCCAGCTTGGTGTTGTTTCCAAACTGACTGAGGGTACACTCAATCCCCTTGTCCAAAATGATAAAAGATATTAAACAGGACTGGCCCCAACACTGAGCCCTGGGGTACCCCATTGGTTACTGACTGCCAACTGGATGTGACACCTATCACCACCTCACTCTGTGCCCAGCCACCCAGGCAGTTTTTAACCCAGAAAAGAGTGCACTTATACAAGTCATAGGCTGCCAGCTTCTTCAGCAGCTTGCTCCTGCATCTCTAAAATTTCCAGCTTCCTAGACACTTTTGTTTTTAAGAGCGGTTTCCCAAGGGTCTGTCTGGAACCATGTCCTGAAAAGACCAAAGTCTGACCTCCAGAACTCCAAGGTGTAGAGGTTTTGTTGACCCCCTTCCTTACTTCACTTAGAGTTGAAAACTGTCATTTTGTGGTTGCTAAGACGGCCTCAAACCACCGCATCTCCCACCAGCCCTTCTTTGTTCAGAAATAGCAGGCACTGCCCCTATAGGCTTTCTAACTAGCTGTGTCAGGAAGTTATCTTCCATACCCTCCAGGAACCTCCTAGACTGCCTCTTTGCTGTGTTGTGTTTCCAGCAGGCATCCAGCAGGTTAAAATCTCCCACAAAAACTGGTCATCATGAAATATGAGCCAGCTGCTTATGGAATCTAATCTGACTCTTCATCCTGGTTGAGTGGTCCTCTCCCTGATTGTCACCCGCAGGCACCGAGCCATATTGTCACTGACCCTGGGCTCTGTGCAGTTGAAACACTCCCTAAAGTACAAAGCCACCCCACTGCCTGTCCTTGCTCACCCGTCCCTTATGAAGAGCTGCACTGCAGCACTCCAGTGGTGCGAGTCCTCCCACCACATTTCCATGATTTCCTGCTGCACAGTGGCTTCCAGGTCCTCCTGTTTGTTACCCACACTGAGTGCATTGGTGCAGATGCACTTCAGTTGTGCTGTCGATTTCACCCCCAACACTGGCATAAAGCCCACAGGCTCATGTCTAGCCAGCCTGGTCTTATCTCCTTCCCCTTTCAAACCTAGACTAAAGCCTTCTCAATCAGCCCAGCCACCTAATGGGCTAGAATCCTATGTCATGTTATAAAGAGGTCTT